>NC_088641.1:10678565-11053565 GCF_036013475.1 Columba livia | reverse complement strand
TAAACATTAATGAGGTCACCCGTCAGTCTCCTCTTCTCCAAGCTAAAGAGCCCCAGCTCCCTCAGCCTTTCCTCATAAGGGAGATGCTTCACTCCCTTCATCATCTTTGTGGCTCTCTGCGGGACTCTCTCCAGCAGTTCCCTGTCCTTCTTGAACTGAGGGGCCCAGAACTGGACACAATATTCCAGGTGTGGTCTCGCCAGGGCAGAGTAGAGGGGCAGGAGAACCTCTCTCGACCTACTAACCACCCTCCTTCTAATACACCCCAGGATGCCATTGGCCTTCCTGGCCACAAGGGCACAGTGCTGGCTCATGGTCATCCTGCTGTCCACCAGGACCTCAAGGTCCCTTTCCCCTACACTGCTCTCTAAAATGTCATTCCCCAATTTATAATGGAAGCTGGGGTTGTTCCTACCCAGATGCAAGACTCTACACTTGCATCTGTTATATTTCATTAAATTTTTCCCTGCCCAACTCTCCGGTCTGTCCAGGTCTCTGGATGGCAGCACAGCCTTCTGGCATGGCAGCCACTCCTCCCAGTTTTGTGTCATCAGCAAACTTGCTGATAATACACTCTATTCCCTCATCCAAGTCATTGATGAATATATTGAATAATACTGGTCCCAGTACTGATCCTTGAGGCACTCCACTAGATACAGGCCTCCAACTAGACTCTGCCCCATTGACCATGACTCTCTGGCTTCTTTCCTTCAGCCAGTTCGCAGTCCACCTCACTACCTGATCGTCCAGATCACACTTCCTCAGTTTAGCTGTGAGGATGCTGTGGTAGACTGTGTCAAATGCTTTACTGAAGTCAAAGTAGATCACATCCACTGCTTTGCCATCATCTATCCACCTCGTTATGTCCTCAGACATAACGTTATCCCTCCTATGTACCTGTATTAGCTTTTCATAATTCTCTTTGACCCAACAGAAACAGAGAAAATGTAATGCTGAATGAAAAATTTATTTGATGCAAATTACAGCACCACTTTAGCTATACATGCAAACTATGAAGACTTTTCACCTTGGCACTGCCTTTGAATGTTACTGAACAGAGATACATCTTTTTGTCTCTTCCAGTTATGAATCCTTCTTCTCTTTGGTCTCTTCAGGAGGTTAGGGCAAATTACAGCACATTGCTTTTGGCAACTCTGAAAGAAAATTCGTGTTCTCACATTGAAGACCAATATTTTAAAGGATTGTATGTACATATGCCACATATTCCCAGCACATGGAAAAGCAGAATATCTTTCCTTCAAAGACTTTGCATTATATCACTGTTTTTACATATTCATCTTGGAACTTCTTTAGTTCTACAATTACCACTGTCAAAGATGTTTTATTGTTGAAGTCAGACTGCTGGTGCTTTAGAGTGATTACTACAGTTTACTGAATACAAAGGAAGTTATCACAGCTTTAACTATTAGAATATAAAGAGGGGAAAATGTAAATTATCAAGAACAGATTTTACTTCATTTTGTAGGAAGAGGCCAGAAATAGGAAGACAGATATAAAAATCACCTTGGTTCAATTTTAATTCCATTGTGCTCAGAACAATGTGATTTACCAAAGATTTGGATCCATCATTTACAGTTTTTCTTCTCCTTTTGAAGAGAAGCTGCTAAATTAATGTATAATGTGATTAAGTTACAAAAGATGTACCCATCATTAACCATTTGACATGATAAATACTTTCTAACCACCTGCAAAACAAGGGGATATTTTTCAAGTTTTAGGTCCTTCTGCATGACAACAGGGAGACAGAATATTAAGTAATACATTGTTTAGAAGCAGAGTGCTTAGCTTCTGTTTGAGTATTAATTAATAGATGTATTGTAAGAAACTAATCAATTATAATTAACTTCAACAATTATTTCTTAGTATAGATGTATTGTATGTTAAAAATTTCCAAAAATTGTAATGAATATGTAATAATTATGTGAATAGCAGCAATGCAAGAGCATCCAGTCGTTGGAGCACTTACGGAGAATAATTTCCAGTGTTCTCCAGTGCTGTCAGTAAAGAATGCCTGCTTAACAGTATAATTGACTCTGCTGTTAAGTTTATTTCTTAGTTTCAGTTTCAGTTAAAATAAGGATAATAATTTAGGGCTATCTGATAGTTTGGAAGTGTAGAAGTGAAAAGTGAAGAGGGGACAGCATGCTGTGCCTGACTGTCTCCCAGGAAACACAGCCTTTAGGAGTCAGAGACCTAGTGTAATCACTACCTCCTCACATCATAATGGTAGCCAAAAAAGCAGAAGGTGGTTCCTGAAATGACAACTACGGGCCTGGTCTTTTCTGGTGGCAGTGCAGCAATGAACTGTCTCTTGCTTAGGGCTTGGAACAAATCTGCCATTCAGCCTGTGGCATTTGCACATCCCCTGATAAGATCTGGAGCCTACAATCAGGCAGCTGATGGCTCTTTGACACCTTTTGTGCCCCTAGATTGGGCTGTCATCTAAGGAGACTTCCTGGGATTGAGTGTACCTCACCTCCTTGTTTGGTGAGTGGTTGTTTTCTGTGGGAGATTTGAGGGATTTTCTTGAGGCTGTTGTGTGGATGGGTTTCTATTAGATGGAGATTTATTATTGAACTAGCCAGGCCCAAAGGAATTTCAAGGCCACTTCAAAAAGCTGAAAACAGGACCTGCTGTGGGAGTGAGGCAGTTCTACAATAACAGGGCCTCAACAAGACGTAAATCAACAAACCTATTAGCAGTGAGACTGGGGCGCGTGGACAGCTCGTGAACATGGACAATATCCAATCAGCTAATGCATGCTTGGAGCGTGGACGCGTGATCAGGAAATAACTGCATATATAAGGAGGCTTGTTTCTGTAATAAATGGCTTAGCTTGAATTCATATTGGATTGTGTGGAGTCCATGAGTTTTCGCCCTCTGGATATATCCTTGAGCGAGCCCTTGCCTAACCCAGTTTAACCTGAGCTAGCAACACAACCACAATAGCCGCTCACTCACCCCCTCCCCCTCCTCCCTCCAGTAGGGGAGAGAATTGAAAGGGAAGGGAGAAACTTGGATTGAGATAAACACAGTTTAATAAAATAACAAAATACTAATACACTACTAGTAAATATATATATATAAAATAGAAATAAAAGATACTCAAGGCAATTCCTCACAAAAACTCCGTCTAAACTAAGCAGCCAGTCCCAGAAAGCAACATCCCAGTCCTGATCCCGAAGAGAGGAAACAAAAGGAAAAAGGCAGAAAAGCTCAGAGGCCTCTGCAAAAAGGCAAAAGGTGGAACTAAACGTCCTGAACAAAAACTCCCCCGGCTCTGGCAAAAAAGAACGAAGAAAAAAACACGCACAAGACAAAGCACCCGAGAGCCAGAGCAAGAGCGATAACGCCCGAGAGAGAGCAGAAGCTCTCCACTCTTATTAAATATGAAGCATGATGCTAATGGGATGGAATACTCTTATTGATCAGTCTGGATGTCAGTCAAGGTCTGCCCCATCTATACCCCCCTTCTTCGCTGCCTCACACCTGTGGGCAGAACACTCAGAATGTCCTTTACTCTCAGACCAGAGCAATTAAAAACATTAACTCTGTGCTGAAGTGTTATCTCTTCTTCTCAAACTAAGTCCAAATAATGACCATGCTAGCTATGAAAAATAAAGGTTTCTAACTGCATGAAGAAAATTAGCTTATTTTCAGTCAAACCAGCACACTCAGGCAAGTGAGAACCCTTGCCTAACCCAGGCAAGTGATTATTTCTCTTCTCAGTACCCTTGAGTGAAATACACCTCTAGTTTTGTTTCTTGTGAGTGAATGCATGCATGCTGTGAATCCTCATTATTCTTATGTGGTCGCACCCCAATAATGTCCTCAACTGGTATCTGAATCTGTGGTTTCTGTTGCCAGAGTGCTAAATAATTTGCATAACCCCTCTTTCTAGTCAGTTTATTGGCTATATTTTCCAGCTAGAATAAAGTCTGTTTTGGAAATTTTTGTCCACCTAAATTGACTTTTGGGGTGCCTCCGTGACACAGCCTTAAGGAAAGGAAATTTTGTTAGCTAGAATATTGGCTACAACCTTCAAAACAAAACTTCTTAATATATTGTCACAGAATGTCTGTATATTTATGAGATCTTCAGAACACAATAAATTAATTGCATGAGTTCTTGTTTCTTTGTGTGAACATCTGCATAACAAGTAATAAAGTGTTGATTTGGATTTTTTTTTTTTGTTCTAAGTTGGATCTTGTACTGGCTTGACTGAAAGCGAGTTAATTTTCTTCATGCAGTTAGAAACTTTTATTTTTTGCAGCTACTGTCGCGGTTGAGATGGACAAACGACAAAGACCAAGTTCTTAAGTACAAACAGCAGTCTCCATTTATTGCCACAAATGCTTTTTTATATAGTCTCTACCAGCTCATGTGTCTTTTTGCTATTGGTTACAGGCTGCAATAGTAACATATAATTGGCTAATTTTGCTAACTTCAGTGTTACTCTTTTACTTCCTTCTTTCTCATGGGTACACCTTAATATCTCCGGATACTCCTTTACTCCCATCTTTCTCACGGGTAGACCTTAATATCTTAAAGGTTAATTTCTGTTCCCACATCCCTGTCATGGTCCATTCAGTGATGGACTCGTGATGGTTCGTCTACCTTGATCTCGAAGCGCAAAATTAAGGCAACCAAAATGCCAAGGGGTTATAATTCAATTAAACAGTGTTACTTCATTATTTTGCCCATAAAGCGGCATGCAATAGACAAAGTAGAGAAAAATTGAAAGAAAAAAAAAGGGCAAAAGATGGTTGGTTACCACCATGGGTCCAAAGGCGTCCCTATGGTCCCAGGTTCCGAACAGCGTCCTGCCAGTCCTCTGTCATGATCCATGATCCTTTGGTGGGGAGATCTCAATGATGTCCAGTCAGGAACCATCTTTATGCTTCTTCATCCCCCCTCACTTCCATGGGTCAAGGTCAATCTCCGCCTTTGTTTCACAATCCAGGCTTAACTGCACAGTCTCGAAGAATCTCCGCTTTGCCTGCCAGAACTTGTCTGCGCTTGCGTGGCCTCACGTTCAGGGGTCTCTTACTCGTCCGTTGGGTGACCTCAAGACTCTCAGTGAGCCTCTGCACATGCTCTTCTTCGTTAGCCTTAGTAAGAGGGAGGAGGTGGCGGGGAAGTTTGGCTGAAGCAGCAGGTGAAAATCCATCTTCTGGACAGCACCTATTGTCCCCAGGTCAGAGAGACCTGTGCAACACAATTCTTCTCCTCAGGCCTCTCTCCAAGTCACTGTCCATCTGTTCTTGATGGCGATTTTCAGGCAGATACTGTTCTTTGGACTGATTCCTACAACCCCGTTGTAGTTTCCCACAATTCCCCCTTTTTGCTTTTGTGCTAAAAAAAATTTGCCGTCATTGTCTGCTGCAAGGCCCTTTGCAGCAGAGAAATCATGAATGGCAACATTAGTAACACAACCACAACAATCATCAAAACAATCAGTCCCATTTTCACTACTGATAACAACCACCCTGAAAGCCCCCAACCACTAAGCAATTTATTTAACCAATCCCATCCATCATCAACTTGCAACTTTTGTACTCCCTCTTTCAGTAATTGTATACTTTTATGAACTGATTCAGAATGACCTGACAAGTTCATACAGCACATACCATCAAAATCTTCACACCCATATCCTTGAGCTAATAACAAAAAGTCTATTGTGGCTCTATTCTGCAGTGTGGCATGACTTACAGAAACTACATCTAACAGAAGTCCACTTAAAGCCTTAGAAGTTCTGTTAGTTGGCTTAGCTAACCAGCATCCTAATTTTTCTAAAGTATTTAAAGCTTTAGCTATGCCAACACCAGGTACAAGAGATCCTAAAACTCTTAACCCTGATCCCCAAAAATCTACATTATCATCACATTTTGATTCATATACATGCAAAAAGCATTTTTCCCGTCTTACTTTTCTGTGATCTATTATCATAGATACATTGGGCGTTAAGAGATTTAATCATCCCAAACTACATGGTCGTCCAACAGCATTAGAAGAAATTCCTGGCCAGGCTCTATCTCCACAGATCAAGAATACAGCATATGGGAGTTTTTGGGGTCGCTGTCCCACATTATCAACAGCACCCCTTGGATTCTTCTGTGAGGCATTATACCATCGAGTTTCATTTCTGTAGTCATCAAGGGTAGCATTAACATTTTGCAGTTTTATCCATTCATGCTCTTGTATATTGCTCTGACACTTTTCACAAACCAGGTGGATACAAGTGTCCATGGGCACGGATCCCAGCAATTCCATTTCCTGTGGTTCAATATCTGCTTCTGGGAGGCAATTAATCCAAAGTGCCATGTTGGTATTATTACAGTTTGTTGCAATGCCTTTGCACAGACCACTATTTTGAAACAGTCGTGTGATGCTGCAGTAGTCATCAAGGACAATGCCAACCAAGCATGTGTGGAATGGGTTTTTCAAAAATGCCATGGCTAGGCATATGGAGTCCTGGCCAGTCATGTTGGCTAAAGTAATCCATATATTAGTCTGTCTGTGCAGGCATCGAAAATGCAGCAGCTGCAGCAGTCATCGTCAGGAAGATAACAGGTTTCACATTTCGCGCCGGCAACCATTGCGGCCCTTGATCTGTAAAGACACAAGTATAACCACTCCCCCAGGTTATCAATTGATGTCACCTTTTCCATTGACCATTAACTAGTAATTTGACCATAACTAACATAGGTTCCTTCTGATTTAGCATGGTTTTGGGTCATGCTTGTAAAGCGTTTCATCACAAGGGGAATTTGGGCTGCACCACTTAGATAGAAGTGATTCATCACATACAATGCTTTTGACAATCAGTTTTGTGGTGTTTCCCCTACTTGTCCCCCTTTTTGTTTTTACAAAAAACATTTCAGAATCAGATGCAGTCATTAGACCTTGATTACGTACTCAGAATCACAAATCAAATTTAGAGGTTCCTCCTTAAAAAGCTCTAAGTAATGTAAAGCTGCGTCAAGTTCTACTAATTGGGTTGAACCTTCAATAATTTTTACAGAATGACGCTAATTGTTATCTTCACGCCTGACCACTACAGCTTTATGAGATTTCTCTGATCCATCAACAAAAACTGTGCGAGCATGTGGGATCGAACCAAATAAAAGTACATGTGACATGATGTCAAAGACATGCAGGTTCTGCAGCAATTTACATTTAGGCATGCCAAAAGCTATAATGTTAAGAAAATCAGTTAGTGCAATTTACAAGGACACAGACTGCAAGTAAAAAATACATATTTGTACATATATGTACATATATGACAAAAGAATCATGGCCTATTAAGACTTAAATTCATTCCCTGCATTTTTTGATCAGAGTAACAATCGGTATATAAGTCTATTAGCATTCTCTTCGTACTGTCCCACAATAGCCACTGGTTGTTTCTATGTTGCAGCTATAAATAGACAAATCTGCAAGTCCAATCAAATGCAGTCAGCCTGTAACGTTGCCATATATTTATTCCTCAAAATTTCTAACACCATTTTGGCTGTCATATTTATTGGATATTTTCCCTTACCGGATCAAAGTCCTGTTTCAGTTCTATCAATGTAGCGTTAGCTTTACCGATACTTCAGCTGCCAATACTAGTAGTGGAAATACAGCATTCGAAATTTTCTGGGAGATTTCTCGCTTGCGGCAAGTAGATCAGCACCATCCAAGCAGCTTCTTGTAGGCCATGCAACTAAACAGAATTCTCAGAAAACGTTATTTGAGCTTACAATTTACTTCACAAATCTTGACCCAAGAGAGGTATAGGACTTTCTGGCAACTACAAGAATTCATGTATTAAAACTTTGTTTCGAATTTGGCATTCAATTGGTCTCAAAAAATGATTTCTTTCTTTTTCTTTCTCTTTCTTTCTTTCTTTCTCTCTTTCTCTCTTTCTCTCTTTCTCTCTTTCTCTCTTTCTCTCTTTCTCTCTTTCTCTCTTTCTTTCCCATGACCTGAAAATCTAGCACGGTGAATTTACTAAGAAGTCTCTTTCAACTAGTTACCTCTTCTGCTCAAGCAGAAGAGGAGAGTTTACAGGTCATGGAAGCAGGGGCTGGCCACTTGGGAAGAATATAAGGCTGCTGTTAGAGGATGTAGGAAGGCAGCTAGGATAGCCAAGGCCTCCTTAGAATTACAGCTGTCGAGAGGGGTCAAGGACAGCAAAAAGAACTTTTTCAGATACATAGCAGATAAAACTAATACCAGAGGCAATGTAGGCCCACTGATGAACGGGGTGGGTGCCCTGGTGGCAGAAGATACAGAGAAGGCAGAATTACTGAATGCCTTCTTTGTATCTGTCTACTCTGCTGGAGGCTGTCCTGGGGAGCCCTGTACCCCTGAGACCCCAGATGAAGCCAGGTCAATGGAGGAGTTTGCTTTAGTCGATGAGGACTGGGTTAGGGAGCAATTAAATAGTCTGGACATCCATAAATCCATGGGTCCAGATGGGATGCATCTGCGGGTGCTGAGGGAGCTGGCTGAAGTCATTGCTGGACCGCTCTCCATCATCTTTGCCAAGTCTTGGGAAACGGGGGAGGTGCCCGAGGACTGGAGGAAAGCAAATGTCACTCCAGTCTTCAAAAAGGGCAAGAAGGAGGACCCGGGTAATTATAGACCAGTCAGCCTCACCTCTGTCCCTGGGAAAGTAATGGAACAGCTTATCCTTGGTGCCATCTCAAGGCATATCAAGGATAAGAGGGTTATTAGGGGCAGTCAGCATGGCTTTACCAAGGGGAAGTCATGCTTGACCAACCTCATAGCCTTTTATGAGAATGTAACAAGGTGGATGGATGATGGCAGAGAGGTGGATGTGGTCTACCTTGACTTCAGTAAAGCCTTTGACACAGTCTCCCACAGCATCCTCACAGCTAAGTTGAGGAGGTGTGGTCTAGACAATATAGTGAGGTGGGTTGCAAGCTGGCTTAAGGAGAGAAGCCAGAGAGTGGTAGTCAATGGTGCGGAGTCTAGTTGGAGGCATGCTAGAAAGAAAAGTAACAGCCATCACACACAAAATCTTATCATCACATTCACACAGTAAAGAACAAAATGACTCATGGTCTTCTGTATTATCACAAAACACACATTTTGAGTCCATGGATTCTCATGATTTAACAGTCTGTGAACTTACTCTACCATATAACAGACAAAGACTTATTAAAACTGTAATATGCTTAAACAGATACCTACAAAGAGAACAGATTAATAAGGAAAACATCTATGACTGCTGTGTACTTAAAGGTTCTATTCTCTGTCCAGTTTTCCCAATCATCTGACTTATACAGCAGCCACCACTGATTACAGTATTTCACGAGATCCTCTTTCCTCATATTTCCAAGTGCTTTCCTACATTTTAAAACACCTCCCAATACCATTTTCATAGGAACATGACTGAAAACAGTCATTTCCAACCTCATCTCGTAAGTAAAAACCATGAGAAGGGGGGTGAAGCACAGAGCTGCTTGCAGTGCGAGTGGGAAAAGTGGGGAGAAGGTTTACAGTGCACTTACACAATCAATGCCGCAAAGAAAACAACTGTAACAATGTCAAGGTTTAAGGCAAGGCGGCAATATACCGTGGCAGATGCTCCCTGTTACCCCCTCACCTCCCGCCACCCCTTTCCTTTAGATCAGAAAGATGATAGGGAAGATAAGAAGGAAGGAAGAGAGACTTCAAGTTGGAAGGTTTTAAAGGCTTTTACTAATGCTACTAATAAATAGAGAATATATAAAAAATATACAAAACCGATATTGAATGCTCCATGTGGAGTTGGCGTCACTCCAGCAGCAGCGGAGCTGGGTGTGCAGAGCTGGCGTGGCTCCAGCAGGTTCAGCTCAGGTCCCCAGAAGTCATGGGTGGGACTTCACAGCAAACAAGAAACTGGTTGCAGGGATTACAGGGCCTGAGGCCTGCAGAGCACAGGCAGACAGACAGGGTCCTCTCTAGATGTCAGCCGTGGTCGAAGAGAGCCTGACCCTTGTGATCACCCTCTTATATAGGGGGTGTGACAATTATGGGATGGAATACTCAGTTCATTCTCAGCTGGTCAGTTCTAGTCACCTGTACCATCCACCCCTCCTCAAACACGCTCCTCTCACAACGGAATGTGGGAAATCTTATCAGTCTTTCTTGGCTACCATAGTAATAAATCTAAACAGGAACTTCTTCAGCATTCCGTTGGTCTTCTTATCAGCACTGAGTACAGCATCCTAGGAAAAAATATGCAGGCAAAACTCAGAAAAGTACAGCCACCTAGAAGAACTTAGCTGAAAGAAAAAATTACTAAAAGAGAACTGATATTGTTTTTAACAAAACCAGCACAAACAACCACCAATAAAACAATTAACTCACATTCCTGACAAGCTGCTTGATTTTCAGAGCACGTAATATGTACTCTAAAACTTGCAGATAACACATTGATAGTAAACATTAGCATTCTGTACTGCTAATTTCAACATTAGTGCTTCCTTAGCTTCTAAGTTTTCAACCTGCTTGTTGATGGCCTCTTGAAGACTGTCAATAAACTGCATGTAATTCTCGTTGGGACCCTGATTAATAGTTGCAAATGATTTGGCTGCTTTGTTGGTTTCAGGCACCTTTATCATAGCTTGATATGCAAGGTCTGCTGACTGCCTCAGAATTTCAGAAACTAATCATGCCTGTAATTGTGGTGTGTCAATTAGTGTCTGTTCCAAGAGTTGGGGGATACACGCCCCTTTCAACCAATCCCCATTGTTTTGTCCTAAATGATCTATAGCTGTTACATTGCATAGGTCTAATTTTGCTTGAGTCTTTCATGGTTTTTATCTGATCTCGGGACAACACGTACACATACTCCTTTTCCTTTTAACTTTTCAAGAGAATGCTGCAGACCCTCATCCTCATCCGAGTCATCACATAATGTGAACTTGAATGGTGCTGAAGAATCATTAGTAACAGGGGGGTTCGGAACAGTGCACATTTTCATTTTTTCTTCCAAATCTAGCCCAGGGAAGCCACCACCCCTCTGCTGTCTCTGTTCTTGTTGCTCTTTTAATCCTCTCAAAGTCTCTAGCAACAAGTGCCATGTTGTTAACAGTTCAGTTGTTTCTTTGGATCTTTCAGTAGTGCTTTGCTCCATAGTAACATCCTTCGTAAAGTCAATTCCAGAAAGCTAATACCCCACTTCTTTAGAAGCGACTTCCATGTAGATAATATAATACCCTCTTCTTTAGAGAGGCTCCCTCCCAGGTTCCCAGTAGCTCACCTTCCAATCCTAGCGTCGGTGTCTTTTCAGTGATCCGGATCTATGGCTGCTCTCCCCGCTACTCTATCAGCTGCACCAGGCTCCATCTCCACAGTTCGTCATCGGTCATTACAGCTCAGCTACTGTCCCCTTCTTCATGCACCATTGTTCTTCATGCAGGATCACGTTGGCATGTTTGAATCACGTCGGGGTCACCATATATTGCAGTTGAGATGGACAAATGACATAGACCAAGTTCTTAAGTACAAACAGCAGTCTCCATTTATTGCCACAAACGCCTTTTTATATAGTCTTTACCAGCTCATGTGTCTTTTCGCTATTGGTTACAGGCTGCAATAGTAACATATCATTGGCTAATTTTGCTAAATTCAGTGTTACTCTTTTACTTCCTTCTTTCTCACGGGTACACCTTAATATCTTCAAGGTCAATTTCTGTTCCCACACCCCCTGCCGTAGTTTCCCACAAGCTAGCATGGTCATTGTTTGGATTTAGTTTGAGAACAAGAAGATAACACCCCAGGACAGAATTAATGTTTTTCTTCAAGGAACTTTCCAGTGTCTTTCAGTTAGAACAAAGAGAATATAAGAGCTTACTGTTATCTTAGTTGCTGTCTGGGAGCCAAGGTCTTTCTGGGCTCTCTGTCTGCAGGTGTGAGGCAGCTAGGAAGGGGGCCATGGAGGGATAGACCATTACTGATATCTAGGCTGATCAGTAAGAATATTCCATGCCATCAGCATCATGCTTGGTATTTAAGGAGAGTTGGGTTTTCTGGCCAGTGAGACAGAGACCCATTCCGGTTTTATTCTGTTTTGGTCGAATTCTCTTTGGGAGTTATTTCAGTTTTGTCTTTTGCCATCCTATCATTTTTCAGTGGGCCTCTGGGCCTTTCTGCCATGACAGATCTTCATTCTATGTATTCTTTAGCTGAAACAGTCTTCCATAAATTTTACAAAAACTACATGGTACAATGTATAGCATTACAAAGAACTAGCTAGGTAAAAAAAGGCAATATGCACTGACTTGCCAGTAAAATAAATGAAAATAAAAATTTATCTTTTAAAATAGTGAATAATTGAGTAGAAGCTTTCAGTTTAAGAAGACTCTAATGTTTTTTACTAGGACTGCTAAAAATCTTAACAGTTTCAGTTCATAGAATCATACAATGTCCTGAGTGGTTGGCAATACTGTGCTTGATGCACCCCAGGACACAGTTGGCCCTCTTGGTTGCCAGGGCACACTGCTGATTCATGTTCAGCTTGCCTTTTACCAGAACCCCAAAATCCCTCTCTGCAGAGCTGCTTTCCAGCATCTCATCCCCCATTCTGTATATACAGCCAGGGTTGCCATATCCCAGGTGCAAAATCCGGCACTTGCCATTGTTGAACTTCATGCGGTTGGTGATTGCCCAGTTCTCCAGTTTGTCCAGATCCCTCTGCAGGGCCTCTCTGCCCTCGAGTGTCGACAGCTCGTCCCAATTTTTTGTCATCAGCAAACTTACTTAGTATTCCCTCAAGTCCTGAGTCTAAGTAATTTATAAAGATATTGAAGAGTGCTGGCCCTAAGATGGATCCCTGTGAAACACTGCTAGTGACTGGTTGTCACGGAGGCACCCCGTAGGTTAATTTAAGGGACAACAAGGTCCAAAAACAACCTTTATTGAACCGGTGAGAAACAGGGTTTTAGCACTCCAAAAGTGACTTAAATACAGGTTCGGATATCAGTTGAGGAAAATTATTGAGAGGGGCAGCAACCACTAATACAACAGGTGGTCCACAGTGTGCATGCACGTGGCTTCACCCAAAAATGCCGGAGCCGTCCCTGAGTCCCGGAGAAATACACACTTGCCTAAACACGGTGCGGGATTATTTTTTAAGAGATACACGCACTCGTAGTGAGTACGGGAAGTGTACACTCGTGATTCCGCAAGGGTAAATTTATAATACACCCGCGATCCTGCGAGAGTTAATTTACTTACACGTGCAAGTGTGCACGGAATCCTACACGTGCTTACGTGGAAGCACGGGAGGAAAATACACTCGCGATTGTGCGAGGGGCTCTCGGCGGCCACTCGCGATTGTGCGAGGAAATAATTTATACACGTGCTCGTATTGGGCACGGAAAGTTACGCGTGCAAGTGTGCACGGAAGGAAAATACACTCGCGATTGTGCGAGGAAATAATTTAAAGTACGCGTGCAAATGTGCACGGAAAGTTACGCGTGCAAGTGTGCATGGAAGGAAAATACACCCGCGATTGTGCGAGGAAATAATGTAAAGTACGCGTGCAAATGTGCACGGAAAGTTATACGTGCATATGTGCACGAAAAGTATAAATATACTCGCAATCCTGTGAGAAGTTTTACTTACACACGTGGCGGCAAGGCAAGCGGAGTCCCCATCCCGGGGAGGGGGGCTCTCGGCGGCAGCATCTTGCTCGTGCTCCGAGAGACCCGTGACAATGGGCGGAGTCTCGACGAGAATCCCGTTTTTATCTGATCAGATCTGACTGTAGGGACTCTAGAAGCTTCTCTGCACCCCCCACACTGGCTGTGGGTGCCCCTGAAGCCTCCAAACATCCCCCACACTGGGCGCGGCTCAGTGTGCCTTGGCACTCCCTTCTTCTAATGTCCCAGGAGCCAGGGTGCTCTGGGCCAAACAAAAGAAGCTGTTAGCCTCAAGTAGCAGAGAAAGGGGGAGATGTGCCATACTGAAGGAGGGAGGGGGGTTTGCATTCTGCCACACTGGTCTCCAGCCCGAAATAACCCTGTTTACTGTAACCCTTTGTGCCTGTCAGCCAATTGTTCACCCAGTGCATTGTGCGTTTACCCAGCTGTATGCTGGCCATCTTGTCCAGGAGGATACTGTGAGAGACAGTATCAAAGGCTTTACTGAAATCCAAAAAGATCACATTGACTGGCTTCCCTTGGTCAACTAGGTGGGTAACCTTGTCGTAGAACTAAATTAAGTTGGTCAGACAAGACTTTCCCCTCATGAACCTGTGTTGGCTGGGACCAGTGACTGCATTGTCATTCAGATGTTTTTCAGTAACTCCCAGAATGATCTTTTCCATGATTTTTCCAGGCACAGAAGTGAAGCTGATGGGCCTGTAGTTGCCAGGGTCATCCCTGTTGCTCTTCTTGTAGATTGGGACAACATTCACCAGCTTCCAGTAATCCGGGTGATACAGGGAATTAACTAACTGACACTTAAACAACAAACACTTAAAGAACTAAGGAGCTAACGCTTAGAGAGCTAACCCTTAACCCACATCACAATTGCCTAGCCTTGCTTAGCTTTGTGTAACTTCTTGTATGAGAAACAGGAGCTCGCTGATGACTTCACAGGCCTTGCAAAGATAAAAAACCTTGGGTGCATCCTTGGTGCATCTTTGGGTGAACTAGATAACAGAAACTTGGGTACAGGACAGGAGATAAGCCAGTTGTAACCAACTCAGCAGTCTGAGTTCCAGCCAACTCATCACACCAGGCCAAAGGTAACACCCAGAAGAGGCATTGCCAGGAGCAATCCAGGGGAGATTTAAAAGCCCTCCTAGGGAGTGCAGGCAACCAGGTCCAGCGAACAGGGCCAGCAAACAGGGGTGAAGCAGTTAACGCAGCAGTTAGCGCAGGCAGTTAGCACAGGCAGTTTAAGCAGGTAGGGCAAGCTCACCTGATTTATCTCACTTGATTGTTGTCACCCTCACAGAAGGAGCTGACTATGGTATCCACTCCAGGCAAAGGTAAGTAGTCCGCACTCAACGGGAAGGGGGCAGCGATTTACACAGAGCTGCCACAGGAAAATGCAGCCACTCAGACCTCAGGCTGCAGAGCTTGTCAGAGCCTTTCACTGGCATGGAGTTGTAATACAGAAAACAGCTGTGTGAGGTATGAGCAGGTGGATGACCTGCTCAGTCTGGTAGTAGAATTGCAAGAGGAGGTGGAAAGGCTGAGAAGTATCAGGGAGCTGGAAAGGGAAATCAACTGGTAGGATCAAGCTCTAGCCACCTGGGGGCAGGTAGAGACCACCAGCAAGAAACGAAGATTAAGGGATTCCTGTCTCCTCCCCTTGTGTCACTGAAGAAGGCAGGTCAAGGGAAAGGGATGAAGGGAAGCAAGTCCACACTCGGGGTGGCAGGAGAAACACCCTACTACCCACCTCACCTTCCCAGGTGCCTCTGTCCAACGGGCATGTGGCTCAGGATGTGGAATGCATCAAATTCAGGAATAAGGGGAAATAGCAGCAAGTTCCTGCCTGATGCAGAAGGAGGAGGGTTCCTACTGTGACCAGCCCACCCTCCCAGGTTCCCTTGCAAAACAGGTGAGAATCAAGGGGAAGGGCAACAAGGCAGACATCCTGGTTGGGTGGTCTGTAACAGACCCCCACCAGGATGAAGAGGCAGATGAAACATTTTGCAGGCAGCTGGGAGAACTGTCCTGATCGCTAGCCCTTGTTCTTATGGGAGACTTCAACCTACCGGATGTCTGCTGAAAGTACTACACAGCAGAGAGGAAGCAGTCTAGGAGGCTCCTGCAGTGGATGGAAGATAACTTCATGACACAGCTGGTTAGTGAGACTACCAGGGAAGGAGCCCCACTGGATCTGTTGTTTGTAAATAGAGAAGGGCTCGTGGGAAACGTGTCGGCTGGAGGTAGCCTTGGGTATAGCGATCATGAAATGATTGAGTTTACTATCCTTGGAGAAGTTAGAAGGGTAGTCAGCAGAACTGCCACTTTGGGCTTCCAAAGGGCAGACTTTGACCTGTTTAGAAGTCTGTTTGGCAGAGTCCCTTGGGAGGCAGTCCTGAAGGACAAAGGAGTCCAGAAAGGCTGGTCTCTCTTCAAGAAGGTAATCTTAGAGGTGCAGGAGCAAGCTGTCCCTGTGTGCCAGAAGGCAAGCCGGCGGGAAAGAAAGCTGGCCTGGCTGAATAGAGGCCTGTGTCTGGAACTTAGGAATAAAAAGAGAATTTATAACCTTTGGAAGGATGGGCAGGTCACTCAAGAGGAATAAAAAAATTCTGTGAGGTTATGCAGGGAGAAAATTAGAAGAGCCAAAGCCCAACTAGAGCTGAGCCTGGCCACCACTGTGAAAAGTAACAAGAAATGTTTCTATAAATATACTAGCAACAAAAGGAGGGCTAAGGAGAATCTCCATCCCCTGATGGATATAGAGGGAAACATAGTGACAGAAGATGAGGGAAAGGCTGAGGTATTAAATGCCTTCTTCACCTCAGTCTTTAATAGTCAGACCAGTTGTGATCCAGGTACCCAGCCCCCTGAGCCAGAAGACAGGCATGGGGAAAGGCTGAGGGAGCTGGGTCTCTTTAGCTTGGAGGAGACTAAGAGGTGACCTTATTAATGTTTACAAATATATAAAGGGTGAGTGTCATGAGGATGGAGCTAGGCTCTTCTCAGTGACAACCAATGGTAGGACAAGAGGTTATGAGTTCAAACTGTAACACAAGAGGTTCCACTTAAATCTGAGAAGAAACTTCTCAGTGAGGGTAACAGAGCAGGAACAGGCTGCCCAGGGGGGTTGTGGAGTCTCCTACTCTGGAGACATTCAAAACCCACCTGGACATATTCCTGTGTAGCCTCATCTAGGTGTTCCTGCTCTGGCAAGGGGATTGGACTAGATGATCTTTTGAGGTCCCTTCCAATCCCTAACATTCTGTGATTCTGTGAATGAAGCCCAAATAATCTAAGGGGAAATGGTTA
The DNA here is from genome assembly GCF_036013475.1 of Columba livia. Lineage (NCBI taxonomy): Eukaryota > Metazoa > Chordata > Aves > Columbiformes > Columbidae > Columba > Columba livia. The sequence goes on along the minus strand of NC_088641.1, from coordinate 11,036,571 downwards.
GCGACCTGCTACACCACTTGGACACTCACAAATCTATAGGACCAGATGGGATACACCCAAGGGTGCTGAGGGAGCTGGCAGAGGTGATCACTAAGCCACTTTCCATTATCTATCAGCAATCTTGGCTAACTGTGAAGGTCCCAGTTGACTGGAAGTTGGCTAACGTTATGTCCATCTACAAGAAGGGCCAGAAGGAGGATCTGGGGAACTTCAGACCTGGCAGTCTAACCTCAGTGCTGGGCAAGGTCATGGAGCAGATCATCCTGAGTAACATCACACAGCACATACAAGAGAACCATATGATCAGGCCCAGTCAACATGGGTTTATGAAAGGCAGGTCCTTTTTGACCAAACTGATCTCCTCCTGCGACAAGGTGACCCACCTAGTAGATGAGGGAAAGGCTGTGGATGTTGTGTGCTTAGACTTCAGTAAAGCCTTTGACACCATATCTCACAGCATTCTCCTGGAGAAGCTGGCAGCTCATGGCCTGGATGGGTGTACTCTTCAATGGATAAAGAACTGGCTGGAGGGCTAGACCCAAAGAGTTGTGGTGAACAGAGACAAATCCAGTTGGTGGCCAGTCAGAAGTGGTGTTCCCCAGGGCTCAGTATTGGGGACAGTTCTGTTTACTCTCTTTATAAATCACAGAATGATCTGGATGAGGGAATTGAGTGCACCCTCAGTAAGTTTGCAGATGACACCAAATTGGGTGGGAGTGTTGATCTGCTGGAGGGTAGGAAAGCCATACAGAGGGATCTGGACCAGCTGGATCTTTGGGCTGAGGTCAATTGTATGAGGTTTAACAAGGAGAAGTGCCGAGTCCTGCACTTGGGTCATAACAACCCTGTACAGCACTACAGGCTCAGAGAAGAGTGGCTGGAAAGCTGCCTGGCAGAAAAGGATCTGAGTGTGTTGATTGACAGCCAGCTGAATATGAGCCAGCGGTGTGCCCAGGTGGCCAAAATGACCAACAGCATCCTGGCTTGTATCAGGAATGGTGTGGCCACTAGGGAAGTGATCATCCCCCTTTCTCAGCACTGGTGAGGCTGTAGCTTGCATACTGTGTTCAGTTTTGGGCCCCTCATCATAAGAAGGACATTGAGGTACTAGAAAAAATGCAGAGGAGGGTGACAAAGCTGGTAAGGGGCCTGGAGCACAAGTCTTACGAGGAGTGGTTGAGGGATCTGGGGCTGTTTAGCCTGGAGGAGGCTGAGGGTAGACCTTATTGCTGTCTACAACTACCTGAAAGGAGGTTGTAGCATGGAGGGTGTCAGTCTCTTCTCCCAAGTAGCAAGTGATAGGACAAGAAGAAATGGTCTCAAGTTGTGCCAGGGGAGGTTTAGATTGGATATTAGGAAAAAGTTCTTCATGGAAAGGGTTGTCAGGCATTGGAACAAGCTGTCCAGGGAAGTGGTAGAGGTGTTTAAAAGGCATTTAGATGAGGTTCTTAGGGATGTGGTTTAGTGCTAGAGTTAGGTTAGGTTATGGTTGGACTCGATGATCCTGATGGTCTCTTCCAACTGATATGATTCTATGATTTGGAAGTTTCACTTATTTCCTTAAAGAATAACTCATCAGTGTCATCATCCTGGCTGAGTGGCCTATAGTAGACACCCACGATGACATCCTCTTTATTTGTCTGACCCTTAATCCTTACCCAGAGGCTCTCAACTTTGCCATCGTCCACTGCCAGCTCCATGCACTCCAGCTCCTCTGCTACATACAGTGCCACCCCCCACCTCTCCTACCCTGCCTATCCCTTCTGAATAGCCTGTAGCCATCCATCATGGCACACCAGTCACAGTATTCATCCCACGAGGTTTTGCTAATGCCAGTTATATCATATCCCTGGGACCGGGCCAAGTCTTCTAGTTCATCTTGCTTTTTCCTCATGCTGCATGCATTAGTGTAGAAGCACTTCAAGTGTGGTCAATTGTGTCCTTCACCTTGTGGTGCCATCTGAGGAATCACACTGCCAAGCACCTCCTTGACTTTGGTGTGCCACCCCACTGCTCGTCTGCCATCCCACTGCTCGTCACTGACCAGTCTCATACTGCCCCTTTCCTCCTTCCAATCTTGTTTAAAGCCCTATCAATCAGCCTTGCTAGCCCCTGAGCAAACACCCATTTCCCCTTCTGTGAGAGATGCATTCCATCAGGTGTTAAGAGACCTGTCAAAGGACTGACTTTCCCATGGTCGAAAAACCCAAAGTTCAATTGATTACACCAGTCACTTAGCCATGTGTTGATTTGTTTGTTCCATTCTCTATTCTTGCCTGCAACTGAAAGGGGTGAGGAAAAAAAAATTAAAAAATCATTTGAGCACCTGAGCCACCCCAAAGCTCTGAAATCCTTTTTGATTTGCTTAATACTTCTTTTTTGTATCTCTTCCCTGCCAACAATAAAAAGCAATCATGGGTAATATTCGGAGGACCTTACCAGCTTGGGGAGCTATTGAGCCACATCTTTTACCCTGGCCCCAGGGAGGCAGCAGACTTCCCTTTGGGTTGGGTCAGGTCAGCTTATTGGGCCCTCTGTTCCCTTAAGAAGAGAGTCACCTATGACAACTACCCTTCTTTTTCTCTTTACATGTAAGGTTTTAATGTGTTTGCTGGGTTTCATGTGGGGCATGGGTTGCCTAGAGGACCCCTCCTTCCCAGAAAGGTCTTCAGCAGCAGCATTGGCTGCTTGCCCATCCAATTCCAGGGCCTCGTACCTGTTGTGTACAGGCACCTGGGAAGGTGGGGCAGGCTGAGGGTGTGTTTGCGTGCTGCCCCGAGCTGTAACCCATTTCCATTCTCCCTCATCTGCTGGGTCGCCCCTTACAGCCTGGTGGTGAAAGGGTAGGGGGTTCTTTGTATCTGGTGCCATGGTTAGCTTCTGTTCCTGCCTCATGGATGGTAGAGTGTGAGTCTACCAGTCAATCTACTTTTCTGACTCCCTGATGCTCCTCAGCTTGGACACCTCCTCTCAAAGCTCTTTCACCAGGCTCAGCAGCTCCTTCACTTGGGCACATCACCCACAGTTGAGCTCACTGCTGCCATCAGTCCCCTAGCAGAAACTCAGGCACACTCTGCAGCCTGGGACCTGGATAGCTGCATCTTCCCTCCCAAGCTCAGTTTGGGTTGCTGCATCAGTTCTTGCAGCCAGAGGGACTGTGAAGGGCGCTGAAGGTACTGCTCTTCTCCGGGTGGATACCATGCCTTCTGCTGTAATTAGCTCCTTGCTAGTGGGTTGTAGCCTCTGTTTGAAGTAGCAGGGTCCTTGCCGCTCGAACTGCCGCTCTGTCTCACCCGTGTTCACTGCACTCCTGGTCGTCTGCGCTCCCTAGGGGCCGTTTAAATATCCTGGCAACGCCCCCACCGCGTCAGCCTCTCGTGCGAGATCAGCCGGTTTCTGGGCGGTCCCTCTGCCAGTCCGCGGATTTGCCCGGCGCCGGGTCTGCCCCTCTTCTCTCCTTGATCCGTGCTCTGCAGCAGAACTTGCCGTAATTGCTGCTGTGCTCCTTGCTCGCTCGTCGCTGACTGTTGCTCTCTGTTGTGCCGCATTTAAATCTCCCGCGGTTGCCCCTAGCAACGCCCCCTCTACGTCAGCCTCTCGCTCAAGTTCAGCCGGTTTCCCGCGCAAGATCAGCCGGTTTCCTAATTAATTTATTTATTTATGTTTTTAAAATATAAAATACAAATTATCATTTGTGATACTTCTGAAGAGATTTCACTTCAAAAGTTGATATATTAAGCATTCTTCACAGTCTAAATCAGTTCTTATCCTTCACATCACTGTATATTAGAAAACACAGTGTTTAAACCTAATGCAGGCTGAAACTGCAGATGTCCCTACATGCTATAAGTAATGCCAGCCTGAACTCCTGGGGACTTCCATGGTATCTGCATGCTACATTACCTCTTGAAGGAGTCTGTTTTCTCATTTGATGACATTGCATGGCTTTAATGGCGAGGATTTTTTAGTAGAGGGACATGATGTGAAATAGAATAACCTGACAAAATACAATAAGTTAATAGTAGTGTTGTACACAGAGCACCTTTCATCATTACAGATCCCAAAGAGTTTTACAAACTGTACATATAAAAATCATTCTTCACCCACCATTGAAATGCAGTTACAGCTGGAGAAGAATAGGATAATCACACCATGCCAGGAATAACAGCTTTTTTGAGGAAGGGAAGTTAAGAAAATGTCTTCTTATGAAACAATAATGGGAATCTTTAGGGAGGCTGGATCTAATTACTGGCATTTGCATTTGGTCAATGTGTTTAAAGGATTTCTTGTAAATACATTAATCAGTAATAGAGATATGAGCATCCATAAATAATTTATTTGCCACAAGTTCTTATTACTTCATTTTGACTTTTCTCAGAAACAGCACTTTAAACAGCAGGAAAAAAAATCTATTTAAGGATTGTTTCAAAATTTACTCAGAGAAGAAAATGTCATTTAGTCACTAAAAGCTGTCTTCAAAATGCTTACAGTCTCAGTTATTAGACAATTCTAACTCTACCATCTGGTATAATTCAAACAAAAAGGCATTTTACATATGTCCAAGTAGAAAACTGTCACATCAGAGTCTGAGTCAGGGTGTCATTCAGTGCAATACAATGTTGACAGTGGGAAAACTGCTGTTATGTTTTCTCTCAATGGTTTGTGATACATGTGTATACATAGTGGGAATGTCAAAGCAAATGGAACTGTGACCTATAAGCATTTATATTATAGATTTATCACCCTTGATTTAAAAAATACAATTAAGTTCCCATAAGTCAACCAAGCCATAGTGATTGACTATGTTCAACCTTTACTAGTTGCAAAGCAATTGAAAACAACTTAAACTTTTTCCTTTGCAGGTTAAGTCTCTTTGCTGTGGACTGTAGGATATGAGGAAGGGTTTGATCTTGATGAGACAGTGGAATGAGCAAGTTTTGAGAAAGCAACAGCAAAAAACAGGATGTGGTTCCAGAGTTGCAGCACTGCATGGACAAAGGACTTTAACCAATAAAGTAAAAGAAGAATACACATGATTACAAGGCTTTACCCTATCAGCATAACACTGATAGCATGTGTACAGCAGAAAGAGCTATAAAGCATAGCAGTTTGTGTAAATAAAGGTCTTTGGTCTGTGCCCTGCCAGAGTCTGTGTCTTCATCCTCCACAGTGTACTAACAGCATTCCCTATCAGTGCGCTCATTTGACGTGCTGGACACTTTACAGCCTAATCATATGCTCTTGCTGCAAAGAATTATTGAAAAATAAAATTGATCATATGAGGATAGTTAGAGATAGAGGGATCATAGTGTCCTCTGTTTATTGATGCTTACTGCAGCATGAAAATCAGCATCAGTGATTTGTATGATACTGTATACAGAGTAAATCTAGTCATATATAAGAGAAGAATTTGTTCATTGCTTCTTGAAAACTTGGAAAATTAATTTAAATTAACTTGGAAGTGAATAAGCACATGATTAGAACATTCACTACCTGAAGGGTTATAAATTAAGAGTAACAGTTAATGGCGATTGATCAATCTGATGGTGAATTATCCATACAGTGCAATAAGGATTAATCTCATTGCATGTCAATATTGATTCAATGGAAAAGGATAGTAAAACTACAGTAATTAAGTTTGCAGATGGTATAAAATAGGAAAGTGAAGTAAACATGAAGGAGGCCAGGAGTAATAATAAAGTCCACATTGAGAGGTAAGGAGTATGGGTTGGAAGTATTAAACTGTGATTCACCCTGAAAAAAATGCAACCTAATATAACTAGAGTATCTAGAATTTCTGGAAATTAGCAAAACTGAAAGGTAGTAACAATGGACTGCAGTTTAGATATGTGTAATGTGTTCTAGTGCCTAAATAAAAAGTATGTTTCAGAGGAGAACAACAAAAGGCAGTAAGGGGCAGCAGGGACTGAGTTACAAGTCAGGTTGAAAAACTGAATCTATCTGCAACTCTGGTAAGAGAGCTGACTGTGCTGGCTAATAGCCATCTAACATGCTTGAATTCCATATGATCTGAAAAGTGAAAAGCAACACTCCTGTGGATTTTTTTACCACTGCTACAAGAAAATTCTCACATCCTCTCTCTCCTTGAGGCCTTGCTTGAATTTCTGTCTCACTGGTATAATGAAAATTACCTTCACATTGATTGTAAACCTATTCCTCGTATTTCAGATTTCACTCTCCGGATCCTTCCAATCTTCCATTCTGAGAAAAAGCCCTATAGACTATAAAAAGGAAATAAATCTTTTTCATATAATTTTTTTGCCAACTCCACAGAATTCCCCTGCTTGAAAAAGCTCCCAGCAAATACAGTACTGGGAGGGGAAACATGCAGTAATTAAGCATTTAGTCTATGATCAGGAAGACTTCGATTCATACCCTACTCAAGCCCAGATCACCTATTTGATCACAGCATTGTTCTAACTCTCATTTCTCAACCTTAAGATGGATTTAATAGTCACTCTCTACATCACAAAAGTAATGAGAGAATAAATATGCTACAGATGGTAATGTACTCAGACATTAGAGTCCTGAGGGCCAGAGTTATATCCATGTATCTGTCTTTGGAATAATTTGAAATTGAATAGACAAAGCTTTCACAGAACATGCTAGAGACAATTGCCTAACTTACAGCACATATTTTATTCAATGAATTTAATTTCCATTATGCTTATGAATTACAGAATCACAGAATCACAGAATCGACTGGGTTGGAAAAGACCTCAGAGATCATCGAGTCCAACCCTTGGTCCAACTCTAGTCCGTTTACTAGATCATGGCACTAAGTGCCATGTCCAATCTCAGTTTAAAAACCTCCAGGGATGGCGAGTCCACTACCTCCCTGGGCAGGCCATTCCAATGCCTGACCACTCTCTCTGTAAAGAATTTCTTTCTAATATCCAGCCTAAATTTCCCCTGGTAGAGTTTAAGCCCATGCCCCCTTGTCCTATTGCTAACTGCCTGGGAGAAGAGACCAATCCCCACCTGGCTATAACTTCCCTTCAGGTAGTTCTAGAGAGTGATGAGGTCACCTCTAAGCCTCCTCTTCTCTAGACTAAACAACCCCAGCTCCCTCAGCCTCTCCTCATAGGTCTTATGTTCAAGTCCCTTCACCAGTCGTGTTGCTCTTCTCTGGACCCGCTCCAGCACTTCAATGTCTTTCCTGACCTGAGGGGCCCAGAACTGAACACAGTACTCCAGGTGTGGCCTCACCAATGCAGAGTACAGGGGAAGGATCACTTCCCTTGTCCTGCTGACCACGCTGTTTTTGATACAGGACAGGATACCGTTGGCCTTCTTGGCCACCTGGGCACACTGTTGGCTCATGTTGAGCTTCCTGTCAATTAGCACCCCCAGGTCCCTTTCTGTCTGACTGCTCTCCAGCCACTCTGCGCCCAGCCTGTAGCGCTGCAGGGGGTTGTTGTGACCAAAGTGCAGCACCCGGCATTTGGCCTTATTGAGCTTCATCCCATTGGAATCAGCCCATTTTTCCAGTCTATCCAGATCCCTCTGCAGAGCCCTCCTGCCTTCCAGCAGGTCGACACTCCCTCCCAGCTTGGTGTCATCAGCAAATTTGCTGATGATGGTCTCAATCCCCTCATCTAAATCGTCAATAAAGATGTTAAACAGGACTGGACCCAACACTGACCCCTGGGGAACACCACTAGTGACTGGCCGCCAGCTGGATGCAGCCCCATTCACCAGCACTCTCTGGGCCCGGCCCTCCAGCCAGTTCTTAACCCAGCGTAGAGTACACTTGTCCAAGCCATGGGCTACCAGCTTTTGCAAGAGTATATTATGGGAGACAGTGTCAAAGGCCTTGCTGAAGTCCAGATAGACCACATCCACAGCTTTCCCCTCATCCACCAGGTGAGTCACCTGATCATAAAAGGAGATCAGGTTGGTCAGACAGGACCTGCCCCTCCTAAACCCATGCTGGCTGGGTCTGATCCCTTGTCCATCCTGAAGGTGCTGTGTGATTCCATTCAGGATGATCTGCTCCATAACCCTGCCAGGCACCGAGGTCAGGCTGACAGGCCTGTAGTTGCCAAGGTCAGCTCTGCAGCCCTTTTTGTGGACTGGGGTAACATTGGCCAATTTCCAATCATATGGGACCTCCCCAGTGAGCCAGGACTGTTGGAAGATGATGGAGAGCGGCTTGGCAAGTTCTTCTGCTAGCTCCCTCATCACCCTAGGATGGATCCCATCTGGTCCCATAGACTTGTGAGGATCCAGATGGCTCAGTAAATCACCAACTATTTCTTCCTGGAATACAAGGGGCCTATTTGGCTTTCTATCTCTGCCAACCATCTCTAGACATGAGTTGTCCTGAGGGCCACCTGTCTTACTGGTAAAAACTGAGGCAAAGTAGGTATTAAGTACCTCAGCTTTCTCCTCATCTTTGTTAACTGTATTTCCTTCAGAGTCCAACAGAGAATGGAGGTTTTCCTTGCCCCTCCTTTTGTTATTAACATATTTGAAGAAGGACTTTTTATTATCCCTGACAGAATTGGCCAAGTTAACTTCAAATTGCACTTTTGTTTCCCTGATCTTTTTTCTGCATGATCTAGCTATTTCCATGAGTGGTTTAGTAACACGAGAATTCCCACCCCACCAGGAGGAGAGTTTAATAGAAGGCAGGCATTGTAGCACTGCAGTGGGGAGAACAGCACAGTGCACAGCTTCCTCCAGGACTAGCCTCCCAGCTCTCCCCTGCATGTACAAGACTAACTTGCACAGTTAGTGTTTTTTGCACATACATTTAGTTCAGTTGATTGCATATAAATTTCAATCCCAAATGTCATTTCCTAGAATATTTTTCCTTTTTTTTTTTTTTTTTTAATTTTAGATGTCTCTAGGTGTGCTCTGCGGCTTACCAGAGAGTTGAAGATCCCAGTGAGAATGATAGGATATTTTTCTCAGAAGAGAAACCAAAATGAGCCCATTATCATCAAGCTGTTGCAAATGGATGGAATTTAATGAATATGTCATCCCACAATGAGAAACATCTCAGCATCAGCCAGCCCACCTAATGGATTTTAGCGGTGATGTCCTGTGTGTGATAATGCTTATTTGTATGTTAGCTAGTACATTCATAAACTGTTTTCTGAGACTAGATGGGATCTGTGTTTGAGTAGAATTGGGGCTTGGTACAAATATTTATGAATATTTACAAATGCAGTCTTGCTTTCTACCAGTGAATACTGTGTCTGCATTTTTAATCTGGAGCTTTTTTTTTCAGTAATAGCCTTTCTATCTTTTCAACACTCTGGTTTGACCAAAAGGCATTTTTTTCTTGATTAAATCTTTTTTTTTTTTTTTTTTTTTTTACCAGCTTTTTATCAGGAAAAGACTCATTAATGCTCAAGATCTCTTTCTTGTTATACAAAACAGCTAGTTGACCTTATCAACATGCTTATTGTTATTAACTAATTCTTACAAGCTTTGAGATCATTAGCCTCTTACTGAGCAGCTAGGATGTGGAAGCGAAGGCAGATAGAATATGTGATACTCCTCCAGGCTACAAAGAAATCATTAGCAGAAGGCAGATTAAAATCCTGATTCATTGTCCAGTATTTAGATGATGCCCTTCCTTTGCTAATTTATCAGCCTGTTGTTCAGTGTGCTAATGCAATACAGTGTTTCTTACAGCACTTGAGTTCTGGTCCAGTGTTTTAGAAGGACCTAACAGCTATAATAATAGTGGTTGAACTGTTTTGTTTTTTGTGCAGGCCAAGAGAAGAACTGAAAGAGAGATAAAGCACAGCCCTGGGAGGGGGGACATGTTTTTGATCCTCTGTAAGGTGAAGTTGCCCAAACAGATGACTATGCAGTAGCTAACTTCCAGTAGCTAACTTCCAGTAGCTATCTTCCAGCTTACTGGAAAAGAAGCCATCATAGTTGTTTCGCAATCAGTGTAAATCTGTCTTGTTTTACAGAAATAAACTTAAATTGCCCCTGTCTAATTTGAATGCTGTTTTTTTCTAGAAGAAACGATGACTTCTTCTGCAGAGAGATATTTGTAAAACTCTGTGATGTGGTATATAATCCTTTCTTTCAGTCTTTATTAAAAAAAAAAATAAACAAGTCTTGCACATTAGCAAAAACTTCTAGGTCTTGGCTACTTTTTCCTATTAAATATGTTTTGGCACTTGCCTAGGTTATGGAGTAATCACTTGCACAACATCATCCTTTAAATAGGTCAGCCAAAACTCTATATCCAAAAACACTCTAAGTATTACTTAGATCTCATTTAGAGTTTTACAGTTGGGTTCTGTCTCTAATGGTCTGAATCAAAACTGTGGATACATCCAAATACCCTGAAGCAAGGGTAACGCAAATACAGATCCAGTCTATCTGGCACAAGTCTTTCATTTTCAACTAATGCTTCTTTTTTCTTCTCCTCCATCCCCCCTTCCTTTCAATTAAAGCAAAAGCATGTTGTTATTTCATGAAATCTAGAAGAGATTATTTTCCAGAATGGGTGATACTCATATGTGAAAAATGAGAAAGCAATTAATTTGCAATGTATCTTGAGTTAAACTGGCAGAAAAGAGTGAAAACATTGAAATTCAGCACATATGTTTTGTAAAGAAAACCTATTGTCCTCTCTGGGAGGCTTTATTTCCCCAACTTTTTAGGCAATGCTTCTTTGGCCTATAAATCAATATGGAGGAAGCCCTGGTGCTCAAGCCTCTGTTATTAGCTACAGCTACAGAAAGGTTATATGTGTAGTAGGATGGGCACCAAAGACCTGGAAGAGACCTCTCGGGACTTTACAGTAGTTGTGACTCTTTGAGGTAATCACATTATATACAATGCTTATTGTTTTATTGTGACTAATATTTGGCTTTCTATCTTAAAAGCAGAATCAGAACTCTAATTAATCTGGAACCATCACAGTGATAAATTTTCCAGAGGATATGCAAACTGAGACTAATTTTTCCATGGTTTTATAAAGTATCCCATTTACTTGAATTTTTTTAACTCTGTGTTGTTACTACAGACAAGTATAGCATAAGATGTCAGTATTAGTTATGTCTTACCCTCCAGGATATAATTTTTCATAACTATCTTTAATTGAATGGAATTCACTTTGTAAGTCTACAAAACACAAGGTGTGCTCAGATGTATTAACATCTGTGTTAACTCAGATCTAGTTTTGTGACTGAACCGTCTGGAACAGCATACCACAGCTTGGTTTTGGCATACTGGAACCTGTCTTTTGGCTGCAGGTATTTATATTCTAGCATTTCCTTTCATTAAAGAAAAAATAACTTCATATTTACAAATCATTCTGTGCATAACAAGGACAAAAAGGAATTTACAGATACTTTCATCTTTTGTTGTTGAGAACTTAAATTTGCTCTTACTGCATTGCTATCTCACTCTATCCTTCCTGCAGTGACATAGCTTTGACGCCCCATTGATCTCACAAATACAGTTTTTCATGTTGTCTCAGATCTCGGCTGCACTTTTTTCTCCACTGTACTTTGATCCTTACTTATTATTGCATCCCCCAGGCCGATGTCCATGGACTCATAGAGGCGATCAGCTCCATACTGGCACATTCTGCAGCAGAGCAGAGGACTGTGATGTACAAGGCAGTTTCCTGAACTGGGGAAATGCTGGGGTCACGGAGAGAGCCACCAGGAACTGGCACCTGTCGCAAAAGCAGCTGGCAAGGCTTGGGTGGGACCAAGAGCAACCATGGCCAACCCCCACACCTGTAAAAGGCAGCCCCTAGGGAGTACTAGTGACCAGGACAGGCAAACAGGACACCTACATTCAGACTGACCTCCCAAGAACTGAAAGAGCTGCCCAGACCCAAAGGTGCTTGGAACTCCAGAACCTGGAAGTTCCCCTAGGGTCTGAAGACAGAGATGGGTGTCATGGGTTCAAATCTGCCCAGCTGGATGAACTCATCAAGCAAGTAGCCATGTTACAAGAGGAATTTAACAGGCAGCACTGAGCAAGAAATCGATGTGTGGTATTGTGAGCTGTCACAAGCTCAGTGACAGCCCTGCCTTAAGTCTTTGCAATGGGAAGGTAAGCTTGCTTCCAACCCTGAGCTGGCAGACTCAAGTAACTCACAAGACAAAGGAGACTGGACTCTGGCCTCTGCTTAGAGCAGGAAGAGAAATCTTCCCCTTTCCCCTGAAGTGCCCCTTCATAGCAGATATAATGCCCTGGGGCTGAAGAATGAAGAGAGCGTGAGCAATGGGCAAGACCCAGGAAAGGCCCACCATGCAAAGGTGGTCCAATCACCCATCTGCATTAGAACCAGTGACATCAGAAAAGTATGTAGGGTGTTAGTAATTGGAGACTCTTTGCTGAGAAGCACCAAAGTGCCCATTTGTCATCCAGACAACATCACTAAATAATTTTTGTGCCTGTTAGGAGCTCGCATTTGTGATGTCACAGAGAGAATGCCAAGCCTGGTAAAGCCTGCAGACTATCGCCCATTCCTACTATTCCAAGTAGTGTTGAATGATGCTGCAACGAGGCAACTCGGAGACCTTACGTCCCTCAGAAAAATGTTAAAGGGATTGGGAACACAGATAGTGTTCTCCTTTATCCTCCCAGTCAGAGAAGGGGGTTCAAAAAAAAAGGACATGAACTGAACAGGTGAATGACCTGCTGTGTAGCCAGTCCAGGGTTTACTTTGCAGTAAACCAGAACTGGATTCAGGGATGCATGACCTGGAACTAGTACTGCTTTTTACCTGTCTTCAAATATATATACACACACATATCACTTCAAGATTCATCTTCCTATCCAAAAAGTTTGTTAAGTTAATTTAGTTCATGACTGCAGGTCTCTGTCTGTCACAGCAGTCTCACTAGGCAGGAGAGATGTGTGGCTTGTGCCCATGGATTGCAGGTTAGAGATGTCAGTCTCAAGGAAGTTACTGGACTGAGGAACCACCAGGACCCCCCCGATGTGATGCCGGATTCAACCCCGGGACCGCCCCCAGGACCCCGGTGGCATGACCCTGGGGTCATGCTGGGACCCCCCCAGCATGATGCCAGAGTTGACAACAGAAGTCCCCTGGACCCCACCAGTATGACCGCCCAGTCATGCTTTGACCCCCCTGGCCAGATGCCAGGGTCAAGCCTGGAACGCCCCTGGCACCCTGCCGGCATGACCCCCCAGTCATGCCTCGACCCCTCCGGCATGATGCTGGGGTAAACCCTGAGACGCCCCTGAGACACTCCTCCAATATTTGATAATAACTGTAATTGTTGCAATTAGCACTATACTATTTTTTATTACTAGGTTGATTTGTAATGATAATGTATAACAGGAAAATGACATATAAGGTATGATGATCCACAGTGGGCATTCAAACTCACCAACAGAATGCCCCCTTTTGACTTTTGAGGCAAGAGGTGACTGCACCAGCACTCCAGAGTAGCCTGTCAGATGATGACTGTGGTCACAGGGTGGATTGAGTGGCAGTTGCACGTCCCCTGAGATCTGGAGCCTTCAATGGGGCAGTTGATGGCTCTTTAGCACCTTTTGTGCCCCATTGTGCCTGTCCTCACATACACACCTAGGGTGGTACCAAGGTGCTGACAGTCGCATCCTCGCCTGCCCTGGGGCAGGGTGACTTCACTTCCACCAGCTGGTGGGGCAGGCGGGGTGGGACCCTCAGTCAATTGACAGGGTCTTCAATGAAGGAGGTGCTCAGATTAGCTGTGAAGCTTCTGGACTATATTGTAATGCCCACAGCTAGATATGACCAGACTATAAAACGAGGTTCCCACCGAAGACCCCCTTTGAGTGGTCTTTTCAGAGCTGCGGGTCTGTGAACTGGAGCACTTTCCTTAGACTGGAACACCGTCTGCATTGTGATTGGGAATATACTCAAAAGAATTTATGTGTAACACTGTTGAAATGGTATTAAAGTGTTTATGAGTACACTCAGGTGAAACAACATCTCCAGGGAGCATTCTTAGCTAATGTGCAAGGCCTGGTTCAGGATTTAGCCAGTGCCCTGCAAAAACATTTGCATGATTTGCAAGAATTAACACTGCAAGACATAATGGATGACATTTTCTAATAGCTTAAGGTGGTTACACCCAAACCCATGGTTTTCAGGCCTCGATCTGCATATATGGGGTTTTGTGGGAATTGGATGTGCTTGTGTAATATTTGTTCCTGTAGTCCTCCGAATCACCTGGAGAATGATACAGAATGTAAAGAATAATAAAGTCAGGGTCCTTGCTGTGCTCACTGTGAACCCAATGTTCAAAAACAAAAAAGGGGGAGATGTGGGAACAGCAGGATGTGCAGTTCCAACTAAAAGGCCTTGGACAGGTTATACAGAAATATGTTTTACACGAGTGTAAGGCGTGATAGCCCAGGCTAGCGAGAATGATATCTCAGGCCGGAAAACTTCCCCCATACGTATGGTGTGTGTATGAGCCAACTAGAAGAGGAGTGCTGCTGGATCTCATCCTCACTAACAAGGAGGGTCCGGTTGAAGCGGTAAAGGTTGAGGACTGCCTTGGCTGCAGTGACCATGAGATGGTGGATTTCAGGATCTCATGTGACAGAAACATAATAAAATCCCTGGACTTCAGTAGGGCAAACTTTGGCCTTTTCAAGCAATTGCTAGGGGAAATTCCATGGGAAACGGTACTTGAAGGTAAAGGGGCCCAAGATAGTTGGTTAGCGTTCAAGGACTGCTTCTTCCACGCTCAAGATCAGAGCATCCTGACATGTAGGAAGTCAAGGAAGGGAGGCAGGAGACCTGCTTGACTAAACAAGGAACTGCTAGACAAACTTAAGTGAAAGAGGAGAGTTTACAGATCATGCAAGGAGGGGCTGGCCACTTGGGAAGAATACAAGGCTGTTGTCAGAGGATGTAGGGAGGCAACTAGGAAAGCTAAGGCCTCCTTAGAATTAAACCTGGCGAGAGGGGTCAAGGACAACAGAAAGAGATTCTTCAAATACATGGCAGATAAAACTAACACTAGAGGCAACGTAGGCCCACTGATGAATGGGGTGGGTGCCCCGGTGACAGAAGATACAGAGAAGGGAGAGTTACTGAATGCCTTCTTTGTCTACCCTGCCGGAAGCTGTCCTGAGGAGCCCCGTACCGCTGAGGCCCCAGAGGAAGCCAGGACAATGGAGGACTCTGCCTCGGTTGATGAGGACTGGGTTAGGGACCAATTAAGCAATCTGGATATCCATAAATCCATGGGTCTGAATGGGAGCTGGCTGAGGTAATTGATAGGCCACTCTCCATCATCTTTGCTAAGTTGTGGGAAACGGGAGAGGTGCCTGAAGACTGGAGGAAAGCAAATGTCACTCCAGTCTTCAAAAAGGGCAAGAAGGAGAACCCGAGTAACTATACACCAGTCAGCCTCACCTCCATCCCTGGGAAAATGATGGAACAACTTATCCTTGGTGCCATCTCAAGGCATATCAAGGATAAGAGGGTCATTAGAGGCAGTCAAAATGGCTTCACCAAGGGGAAGTCATGCTTAACCAACCTCACTGCCTTTTATGAGGACATAACCAAATGGACAGATGATGGCAAAGCAGATGATGTGGTCTACCTTGACTTGAGTAAGGCATTTGACACAGTCTCCCACAGCATCCTCACAGCTAAACTGATGAAGTGTGGTCTTGACGATCGGGTAGTGAGGTGGACTGCGAACTGGCTGAAGGAAAGAAGCCAGAGAGTCGTGGTCAGTAAGGCGGAGTCTAGTTGGAGGCTTGTATCTAGTGGAGTCCCTCAAGGGTCGGTACTGGGACCGGTACAGTTCAATATATTAATCAACATCTTGGATGAGGGAATAGAGTCCACTGTCAGCAAGTTTGCTCATGACACAAAATTGGGAGGAGTGGATGACATGCCGGAAGTCTGTGCTGCCATCCAGCTAGACCTGGACAGGCTGGAGAGTTGGGCAGGGAAAAATTTGATGAAATATAACAAGAGCAAGTGTAGAGTCTTGCATCTGGGCAAGAACAACCCCAGGTTCCAGTATAAGTTGGGGAATGACCTGTTGGAGAGCAGTGTAGGGGAAAGGGACCTGGAGGTCCTGGTGGACAACAGGATGACCATGAGCCAGCACTGTGCCCTTGTGGCCAGGAAGGCCAATGGCATCCTGGGGTATATTAGAAGGTGTGTTTCGTAGGTTGAGAGAGGTTCTCCTTCCCCTCTACTCTGCCCTGGTGAGACCACAACTGGAATATTGTGTCCAGTTCTGGGCCTCTCAGTTCAAAAAGGAGAGAGTCCAGCGCAGAGCCACAAAGATGATTAAGGGAGTGGAGCATCTCCCTTATGAGGAAAGGCTGAGGGAACTGGGTCTCTTTAGCTTGGAGGAGAGAAGACTGAGGGGTGACCTCATTAATGTTTACAGATATATAAAAGGTGCTTGTCTCGAGGGTGGAGCCAGGCTCTTCTTGGTGTCAACCAATGATAGGACAAAGGGGAAATGGGTACAAATTGGAACACAAAGGTTCCACTTAAATTTGAGAAGAAACTTCTTCACAGTGAGGGTGACAGAACACTGGACCAGGATGCCCAGGGGGATTATGGAGTCTCCTACTCTGGAGACATTCAAAACCCGCTTGAACGCCTTCCTGTGTAAACTCATCTAGGTGTTCCTGCTCCGGTGGGGGGATTGGACTAGATGATCTTTCAAGGTCACTTTCAAATCCCTAGCATTCTGTCTTCATCCTGCTTTTGTACTATGCTGCAGCTGGGGACAATGGTCCTAACTGGAGCCTCTGGCAAAAGGCACCAGGTGACACTTGAGGTCGACCTCTAGGTTTTTGGAGCAGAGGATATAAAGGCTCGCAGGCCAACTGTACTCCAATTGAAAAAGAGATACTGGCATCATATGAAGGAGTTCAAGCTGCTTCAGAAGTGGTTGGTAATAAAGCTCAGCTCCTCCTGGTGCCCCCATTACCAGTACTGGGCTGGATGTTCAGGGGTAAAATTTCTTCCACGCATCATGTAACTAGTGCTACGTGGAGTAAGTGGATTGCATTAATCACACAGTGGGCTCGAATACAGAAACCTAATTGCCCAGGGATCTTAGGAATGATCACAGACTAGCCAGAAGGCAAAGATTTTGGACTGTCACCTGAAGAAGAGGAAGTGATGAGTGCTGAGGAAGCCCAACCATTTAATGAATTACCAGAGGCTGAAAAGCATGATCTTGTTGTCTTGTAGGGAAACATCAAAAGTGGAAATCTGCTGTATGGAGTCCTACACGACAAGTCACAGAGACTGATGAGGGACGAGGTGAATCAAGCCAGTTTGCAGAGGTAAAAGCCATACAGCTGGCATTGGACGTTGCTGAACGAGAGAAGTGGCCATTACTTTACTCTGACTCATGGATGGTGGCAAATGACCTTTGGGGGTGGTTAAAGCACTGGAAGCAAAATAACTGGCAGCGCAGAGGCAAGCCTATTTGGGATGCACTATTGTTGCAGGACATTGCTGCTATGCTAGAGAACCTTCCTGTGAAACTTCGTCATGTAGATGCTCACGTGCCTAAAAGTCGAGCCACTGAGGAACATCAAAACAACCAGCAAGCAGATCAGGCTGCTAAGATTGAAGTAGCTGAGGTGGATTTGGACTGGCAACATAAAGGTGAACTTTTTCTAGCTCGGTAGGCCCATGATGCTTCAGGGTATGAAGGAAGGGATGCAACATATAAATGGGCTTGGGACCAAGGGGTGGACTTAACCATGGGCATTATTGCACAGGTTATCCACGATTGTGAAACATGTGCTGCAATCAAGCAGGGCAAAAGGTTAAAGCCTGTGTGGTATGTGGGGTGGTAGTTGAAATATAAATATGGGGAGGCCTGGCAGATTGACTATTTTATACTCCCTAGAACACGCCAACGCTATGTGCTTACAATGGTGGAAGCAACCACGGGATGGCTGGAAACATATTCTGTGTCTCATGCCACTGCCCAGAACACTATTCTGGGCCTTGAAAAGCAAGTCCTGTGGTGACATGGTACTCTAGAAAGAATTGAGTCAGACAATGGGACTCATTTTAAAAATAGTCTCATAAACAACTGAGCCAAAGACCATGGTATTGAATGGGTATATCATGCACCAGGCCCTGGGAAGATTGAGCAATACAATGGCTTGTTAAAAACTACCCTGAAGGCAATTGGAGGTGGAACACTGAAAACTGGGATAAGAATCTGGCACAAGCCACCTGGTTTGTTAACACCAGGGCATCAATCAGTCGAGCTGGCCCTGTTCAGTGAGACCTTTTACATGCAGTAGAAGGGGATCAAGTCCCTGTGGTGCATGGAAGGAACATGTTAGGAAAAGCTGTCTGTGTTATTCCTGCTTTGGGCAAAGGCAAACCCATTTGTGGGATTGTTTTCACTCAAGGGCCTGGATGTACTTGGTGGGTGATGCTGAAGGATGGTGAATTCTGATGTGTACCTCAAGGAGATTTGATTCTGGGTGAGAATACTCAATTTCAAACTGTATGAGGGTAATTGCTGCATGACACTAACAGTGTTCCATGAGTGTCTTTCAGGTTGATGCAGTGGTGATGATGAACCCTGAGCTAATCTCATTGATGGGTGTCCAGTAACTTGCCTGAGACTGACATCTCTGATTTACAGTTCCTGGGCACAAACTGAACCAGATTACACATCATCTCTGCTGCCTAGAGAGAGACTGCTGTGACAGACAGAGACTTGCAGTCATGAACTAGTGATATACATATTTATGTGTGTGTATATACATTTGAAGACAGGCAGAAAGCAGTAGTGATTTGGGTATGACTCAAATGGTATGGAATAAAGGGTGGAATGTCCTGCTTTTTTAAAAACAAGACCAGTTTCTCTTTTAGTGAATTTTCCTTTCAGCTAAGTTCTTTTAAGTAACTGCACTTTTCTGAAGTTGCCTGCACATTTTTTCTCAGACACTGTGCTCAGTGCAGATAAGATGATCAGCGGAATGCAGAAGCGTCCCATGTTTAGATTTATTACTGTGGTAACCAAGGTTAACTGATAACGGGACACATTTCCAAGGAGGGGTGGACAGAACAGGTGACTAAAACTGACCAACTGAATATTCCATCCCATAAACATCATACACCCTGTATAAGAGGGAGATCACAAGGATCTCAGTCTCTTCAACCACGGCCAGCATCTAGAGAGGACGCTGCCTGTCTGCCTGTGACCCTAGGCCTGAGACTCTGCATCCCTGAATCCAGTTCTGGTTTGCTGTGAAGTCCTGCCCAGGACTTCCGGGTGCCTGCCCTGCAGCTGCTGGAGCCATGCCAGCTCCGAGCTCTGCTGCTGCTTGAGTGATGCCAACTCCATATCGTGCAAAGCTGCTGTCCTGATACATTCAAGATTGGTTTTGTATATTTTGTATCATTTTCTCTGTTTATTAGTAGCATTAGTAAAGCATTTAAAACCTTTCCAACTTTTAAAGCCTCTCTTCCTTAATCCTCCTTATAGTCTTTCCTATCAGGAAAGGGTGGCGGAGGGATTAACAGAGAGCATCTGCCACAGTTTTTTGTTGCCTTGCTTTAAACCTTGACAGTGATTCTGTGTGATTCTGTGAATGTTGGGCCTGGGCATGTGAATGAGTGGGTTGGAATGCCACCCACAAGATATGCATAGGAACGTGACTGAAAACAGTCACAACATGAGTGTGGTGTGTTTGGGATAACATTTTTTGAAAAAACATCCTGTCTAACCTCTTGGTTTAGGCCCGTATCTGTAAACCTATAAACTGAGAACTGTTAATGAAAGTCAGCTCAGCCTGGCTCAGCTCTGCTCTGCTCTACTTGGCTCTGCTCTTGCTGCTAACAAGAACTGTGTCTGCATCTCTGTCTGCATCTGTATGAATCGTTCTCATCGCCCCAGATCAGGGCATGACCCCAGGGTCATTCCACCTATGTTCCAGTGTGTACACATCCTCAGGCACGTTGCAAGAAGAGCCAGAGGCCACGAATGCATTGCAAAGAGCAAATTTTATTTTAGTTATCTCTCTACTGGGGGATCTCCAAAGCCACACCTGAGCTCCCAGTCAGAGGTGACACCAGTGGGGATGCAGGCGCTGGTAAGTTCAGCCCTGCTGGAAGATCACTGGGCCTGCTGAGCTCGCCTGTATTTCAAGGCTTCAGGCAGGCGCAGCCTCCCTCTCTTTCTCACAACAAAGCAAGAATCTCAGACATAGTGATAAGGTGCCTAGAGTTTCTCACAGGCCTATGTTATCCAACACAGAGGTTCCACTCATCAAGCACACGAGGTCAGTAAAACAATTAGTGTGATCTATGTGCTTTTTCTACAGACAGGTGCAAGTCACTTGAGCGTATTTACATTTAACTAACCTCTTTGCCAGTCTTGCGCTACATTCCCATACACCCAGGAAGGTCCAGGGGTGGACCCCGGCATCACACCAGGGGGGTGTCAGTATGACCCAGGGTCATGCTAGCAGGGTCCTGGGGGCATCCCAGGGATGATCCTGGCATCATGCCGAAGGGGTCAAGGCATGACCTCGTGGTAATACGGGCAGGATCCCGGGGGGGTCCTGGAGTTGACCCCAGCATCACGCCAGGGAGGTTGAGGCATGATTCCAGGGTTCATACTGGTGGGGTTCCAGGGGGTTTCCCAGGGTTGACTTTGGAAACACAACATGGGGGTCAAGGCATGACCCCAAGGTCATGCTGGCAGGGTCCCAGGGGTGTCCCAGAGTGGACCCTTGCATCACATCGGGGATGTCAGGCATGACCCCGAGGTCATTCTGGCAGGGTTCTTGGGAGCTCCCGGGTATGACCCCGGCATCACACTAGGGGGGTCGAGGCATGACCCGGGGTCATGCCCATGGGGTCCCAGCGGGGTCCCGGGGTTGACCCTGGTATCACACTGCAGGGGTCGAGGCATGAACCTGGAGTCAAACTGTCAAGGCCCTGGGGGACGTGTCATCACGCCTAGATGGTCCTGGCATGACCCCAGGGTCATGCTGGCTTTGTCCTGGGGGAATCATCAGGTTGACCCATGCATCACGTCGAGGCGATCGAGGCATGACCCGGGGTCATGCCGGCAGGGTTCTTGGGGCATCTTGGCATTGACCCAGGCGTCGCTCCGGGGGGATCAGGGCATTACCCCGGGGTCAAGTCGCTGATGTCCCAAGGACTGACCCCGGTATTACACCGGTGGGGTCTCAGTATAAACCTGAAGTCATGCCATCAGGTCCCGGGAGGTGTCCCGAGGTTGATACCAACATCACACGAGGGGGTCCTGGGCAGGGTCCCAAGGCTGACCTGGGCATCACGCCGGGGGGGTCAAGGAATGACCCAGGGTCGATGCCGGCAGGGTCCCAAGGGATTCCCTGGGTTGAACCCAGCACCATGCTGCAGGGTTTGAGACGTGTATCCGGGGTCATCACAGCAGGGTCCTGGGAGGGTCCCTGGTTGACCACCTGTCACCGTTTACTGCAGGGTGACAATAAAACCGTGGCAGATGCTCTCTGTTAATCCCCCACCCTCCCCACTAAGAAGAGGTAATAGGAGGAAAATGGAGAGAGACTTGCAAGTTGGAAAAGTTTAAAATGCTTTACTAATGCTACTAATAAATAGAGAAAATAATACAAAATATACAAAACCAATCTTGAATTTCCTGGGGTAGCATAGAGCTGCCAGCGGCAGCGGAGCTGGCATGTTCCAGTGGCTGCAGGGCAGGTACCCGGAAGTCCTGGGCTGGACTCCGCAGTAAACTGGAACTGGATTCAGGGATGCAGGGTCTGGAAACAGATCTCGGATCGCAGGCACGACAGGCGGGGTCCTCTTCAGATGTCGGCCATGGTCAAAGAGAGCGAGACCCTCGTGATCTCCCACTTTCATAGGGTGTATGATATGTATGGGATGGAATACTCAGTCAATTTTAGTCACCTGTTCTGTTCGCCCCTCCTTGCAAATATGCCCCCTCACTTACGGGACATGCAAAATTTTATGAGTAACCTTGGCTACCTTAGCAATAAATCTAAACCTGGGCCTCTTCTGCATAACATTGCTAACCTTATTAGCTCTGGAGCAAACGACATCTCAAAACACATGCAGCTAAATTCAGAAAAGTGCAGTTACTTAGAAGAACTTATCTGAAAGGAAAATTCACTAAAAGAGGAACTGGTCTTGTTTTTAACATAACCAGGACACTACCGCTGTCAGATACTGATAAGGATAATGGCTGAAACATTGTGGCAAAGCCGGTTCATCCAGCCACAGGATATGATACATTCAGTATAAGGTGAATTGCAGTTTACATATCAACGACAAGCTAAGGAGCCACAGACAAGGCCAGCTGGCTGATACAGGAGGTGGGGGATGTGCTGGAGGGCACATAGCTCTACCTTCTGATACGATTAGCATGGCACAAAGCAAAAAGCTGAAACCCTTCCAGATGGCCCAAGACTTGACAATCTTTCGCAATCACACCCCCTTCCCCAGACTTTTCTATCTTTTGCAATAACACCTCAACAAAAGACCAAAAATTACGCAAGCGGGCAACCCAGAGGGATATAAAGCCTGAACTTGTTCAAGCACTGGAAGCATCCACCCACCATCCTGAGGACCACTCTACTCACCAGTCTCACCAGTCTCACCACATGAACTGAACAAGACACTGAAGGACGCCGTGCATTGCTAGATCCGAGACTGTGAACTCTATCACACATAATGCGGAGACATAAGGATGGTGAAATCACAGAATCACAGAATCGACTGGGTTGGAAAAGACCTCAGAGATCATCGAGTCCAACCCTTGGTCCAACTCTAGTCCATTTACTAGATCATGGCACTAAGTGCCATGTCCAATCTCAGTTTAAAAACCTCCAGGGACGGCAAGTCCACCACCTCCCTGGGCAGGCCATTCTAATGCCTGACCACTCTCTCTGTAAAGAATTTCTTTCTAATATCCAGCCTAAATTTCCCCTGGCAGAGTTTAAGCCCATGGCCCCTTGTCCTATTGCTAACTGCCTGGGAGAAGAGACCAATCCCCACCTGTCTATAACTTCCCTTCAGGTAGTTCTAGAGAGTGATGAGGTCACCTCTAAGCCTCCTCTTCTCTAGACTAAACAACCCCAGCTCCCTCAGCCTCTCCCCATAAGTCTTATGTTCAAGTCCCTTCACCAGTCTTGTTGCTCTTCTCTGGACCCACTCCAGCACTTCAATGTCTTTCCTGACCTGAGGGGCCCAGAACTGAACACAATACTCCAGGTGTGGCCTCACCAATGCAGAGTACAGGGGAAGTTCTACTCTCTCCAGGACCCCCCCGGGATCCTGCCCGCATTACCACGAGGTCATGCCTTGACCCCTTCGGCATGATGCCAGGGTCATCCCTGGGATGCCCCGAGGACCCTGCTAGCATGACCCTGGGTCATACTGACACCCCCCTAGTGTGATGCCGGGGTCCACCCCTGGACCTTCCTGGGTGTATGGGAATGTAGCGCAAGATTGGCGAAGAGGTTAGTTAAATGTAAATACGCTCAAGTGACTTGCACCTGTTTGTAGAAAAAGCACATAGATCACACTAATTGTTTTACTGACCTTGTGTGCTTGATGAGTAGAACCTCTCTCTCTCTTTTCTTTCTTTCTTTCCCATACTTCTACTTTTTTTACTTTTCTTTTTATAAATAACATAGTAACATAAGATTTACAGCCCCACATATGCCACAAACTTTTTATGTTTACCAACCGAATGTACAATAACGTAAATCCTTCTGCCACCAAATCATATACCATTTGGGCCAAGTTGCAAAATAAAAGCCTTTTATTTACAGACCTTAAGTGCTGTGTGTACTGTTTTCCAACCAAGGGGACCCATGAATCTGAGTCACTTCTCCCCACCACTCATAACCCTGGGTGGGACGTGACAACCATATCACGCAGGGAGGGTTGGGTCTTGATCCCTGGAGTCATGCCAGCGGTGTCTGGGGGAGCCCTGGGGTTGATCCCAGCATCACACAGGGGGATCAAGGCACAAACCCGGGATCAGGCCAGCATGGGGGTCCCAAGGATAAAGCTGGCATCCTGCCAAGGGGGGTCTCAGGCATGTCCCAGGGTTGACCCAGGCATCATGCCAGGCGTTGAGGAATTACCCTGGAGTCATGCCACTGTGGTCCCAGGTGGGCCCCGGGGTTGACCCTGCCATCATGCCAGGGGGAATCCTAGAATAACCCCGGGGTCATGCCACTGGGGTCCTGGGAGGAGTCCCAGAATTGATCCCAGCATCACTCTGGGGGGTGTCAAGGCATGACCCCTGGGTCATGCTGGCAGCGTCCTGGAGGCATATTGGGGTTGACCCCAGCATCACGCCATTTGGGTGGAGGCATTATCCTGGGCTCATGCTGGCAGGGTACCAGGAGGGTTCCGGGGTTGACGCCGAAATGACGCCAGGCGGGTTATGCCAGTGGGGTCCCAGGGGGGTATGGGCTTGCCCTCTACATCACACCAGGGGGTTCGAGGGATGACCCCAGGGTCATGCTGGTGAGATCCTGGGAGCGTCCCAGTGTTGACCCCAACATCACACTGGGGGGGTTCCAGCATGATCCCGGGGTAATGCCAACAGGATCCCAAGGTGGTCCGGGATTGACCACAACATCACGCCGGGGGGGTTGAGGACTGACTCCTGAGGTTATGCTGACCTTGTCTGGGGGGGGTCATGAGGCTGACTGTTGCATCACACCAGGCAGGTCCAGGCATAAACCCGGGGTCATGCCAGGGAGTTCCGGAGGTTCACAGAATTACAGAATATTAGGAAATGGAAGTGACCTCAAAAGATCATCTAGTCCAATCCCCCCGCTGGAGCAGGAACACCTAGATGAGGTTACACAGGAAGGCATCCAGGCGGGTTTTGAATGTCTCCAGAGAAGGAGACTCCACAACCTCCCTGGGCAGCCTGTTCCAGTGTTCTGTCACCCTCACTGAGAAGAAGTGTCTTCTCATATTTAAGTGGAACCTTTTCTGTTCCACTTTGTACCCATTACCCCTTGTCCTATCGTTGGTTGTCACCAAGAGCCTAGCTCCATCCTCGTGACACTCACCCTTTACATATTTATGAACATTAATGAGGTCACCCCTCAGTCTCCTCCAAGCTAAAGAGACCCAGCTCCCTCAGCCTTTCCTCATAAGGGAGATGCTCCACTCCCTTAATCATCAACAAGGCCAAGTGCCAGGTCCTGCATTTGGGCCACAACAACCCCATACAAGGCTACAGGCTTGGGGAAAAGTGGCTAGAAAGCTGCCTGGTGGAAAAGGAACTGCAGGTGTTGGTCAACAGCCAGCTGAACATGAGCCAGTAGAGTGCCCATGTGTCCAAAAAGCCCAACACCATCCTGGCATACATCAAGAATAGTGTGGCCAGGAGGAGTAGAGAAGTGATTGTCCCCCTGTACTCAGCACTGTTGAGGCCCTACCTTGAATACCGTGTACACATACACAGGCACGTTGCAAGAAGAGCCAGAGGCCACGAATGCATTGCAAAGAGCAAGTTTTATTTTAGTTACCTCTCTACTGGGGGATCTCCGAAGCCACACCTAAGCTCCCAGTCAGAGGTGACACCAGCGGGGACGCAGGTGCTGTTAAGTTCAGGTGTGGGGGACTACGGTGGGTCTGTGGATTCCCTGACAGAGGCCATGGGAACAGAAATTAGCCTTGAAGATATTAAGACCTCCCCATGAAAAAGATGGGAGTAGAGAAGTATCCAGAGATGTTAAGGATGTACCCGTGAGAGAGAAGGGAGTAAAAGAGTAACACTGATGATAGCAAAAATAGCCAATGAAATGTTACTGCTGTAACTTGTAACCAATAGTGAAGAGACACATGAATTGGTAGAACTGTATAAAAATGCACTTGTGGCAATAAATGGCATCTACTAGTTTCATCCTGGAAGAACTTGGTCTACGTCATTTGTCCTTCTCAACCACAACATCTGGTGACCCCGACATGATCCTGTATGAAGAAGGATCTTGCATGAAGAAGAGAGAGCGGTGAAGCTGTGACAGCTGAAGACGAGCTGTGGAGACAGACCCCGGTACAGCTAATAGAGCAGCAGGGGGGAGCTGCTGAAGATCCGGATGATTCTTGAAAAGACACCACGCCAAGAGTTGGCGAGCTACTGGGAACAAGGGGGTGAAACTTATCTAAAGAAGAGGGTACTATATTATCTACATGGAAGTTGCTTCTGAAGAAGCAGGATATTAGCCTTCTGGAATTGATTTTATGAAGGAAGTTACCATGGGGCAAAGCACTACTGAAATATCCAAAGAAACAACTGAACTGTTAATGACATGGCACTTGTTACTAGAGACTTTGAAAGGATTAAAAGAGCAACAGGAACAGGCAGAAACAGTGAAGAGGGGTGGCTTCCCTGGATTTGGGAAAAAAAAAAAAATGCACCGTTCCAAAACTCGAACCCTCTGTTACTAATGATTCTCTAGCACCGTTCAAGTCTGTGTTATCTGATGACTCAGATGAGGATGAGGGTCTGCGGCATTGTCTTATAAAGTTAAAAGGAAAAGGAGTATGTGCACGTGTTGCCCCGAGATCAGATAAAAACCATGAAAGACTCAAGCAAAATTAGACCTATGCAATGTAACAGCTATAGATCATTTAGGACAGAACAATGGGGATTCGTTGAAAGGGGCGGGTATCCCCCAGCTCTTGGAAGAGACACTAATTGGCACACCACAATTACAGGAGCGATTAGTTTCTGAAATCCTGAGGAAGTCAACAGACCTTGCACATCAAGCTATGAGAGAGGTGTCTGAAACCAACAAAGCAGCCAAATCATTTGCAACTATTAGTCAGGGTCCCAATGAGAATTACATGCAATTTATTGACCACCTTC
Organism: Columba livia; assembly: GCF_036013475.1. NCBI lineage: Eukaryota > Metazoa > Chordata > Aves > Columbiformes > Columbidae > Columba > Columba livia. The sequence goes on along the minus strand of NC_088641.1, from coordinate 11,009,695 downwards.
AAGAGGCCATCAATAAGCAGGTTGAAAACTTAGAAGCTAAGGACGCACTAGTGTTGAAATTAGCAGTAGAGAATGCTAATGTTTACTATCAACGTGTTACCTGCGAGTTCTACAGTACATATTACGTGCTTCTGTGTATTGCCCCTCTGAAAATCAAGCAGCTTGTCAGGAATGTGAGTTAATTGTTTTACTGGTTGTTGTTAGAATTGTTTCTTTGTGGTATAAGTACACCATAAAACCTTCTCCTCACTTTTCCCACTCGTGCTGCAAGCAGCCCTGTGCTTCCCCCACCTCCCTCCCTCTTTTCATGGTTTTTACTTACGAGATGGGGTCGGAATTGACTGTTTTCAGTCATGTTCCTAAGAAATCAGTTTTGGGAGGTGTTTTAAAACATAGGAAAGCACTTGGAAATACGACGAAGGAAGATCTGTGAAATATTATGGTCAATGGTGGCTGCTGTGTAAGTTAGATGAATGGGAAAAGTGGCTGGAGGATAGAACCTTGAAGTATAATACTTTGTTGTAATTAAGGGTGTTTTTAAGGCAAGAAGAGCAGGACAAAATAAATCTCTACAAGAGATCATTAGATCATTTCAGACAGTTTCACAGGCGTAACGGTTTGAACTTCAACAAGCTGAGAGAGAATTAACTGAACACACAGGTCACAGTAAACTTGCTGAAGTCTGCAAGATGCTTTCCTCATTAACCTGTTTTCTTTGTGGGTATCTGTTTAAGCGTGTTGCAGTTTTAGTAGGTCTTTGTTGTGTGGTACGGCGAGTTCACAGACTGTTAAATAATGAGAATCCATGGACTCAAGATGTGCGTTTTGTGATAATACAGAGGATCATGACTAATTTAGTTCTTTACTGCATGAATGTGATGGTAAAATTCTTTGTGTAGTAGCTGCTATTTTTCTTTTTAGCATGCTAACTTTATTCCGGCATTCAGACTTGTGCAACTCTGTGATAGGCTGTGTCTCATCTCGATGTACTAAATTTGGCTCTTTTGTATGTACACCAAGTAAAGAATCCTGGTTTTGGAATAACATTTGTAGCGCACCAGATGAGACACTAATAAAAGCCTTGCCCAGTCCAGCTTGCAGCAGTGGTGGGGGGGCGTGTGCCGATTGGGCTCCAGCATGCACTGATCTGTTTTGTCAGGGAGACCCAGCGGTACCTCTACCTGGCTGAGCAGTAAGCGGTTCAAAGGTGCAATGCAAAAATTGAGATATTGTCTTGAATGAGTGTAACTGTGATCTATCTGCATATTTGAACCTGGTATTTGGTTTTCATATCTGAGCTCAGTATTTTAATTTGCATATATTTATATTTGGTATCAAAAGAATTTTGTTTGGAGAGATAATTACAAAATGGGAACCGGTTCCGCTACTAAAATACCACCTTGCTCCCCCTTAGGATGCATCCTTACACATTAGAGTAATTGCTTATATTGTTATCTAATAATTGTGAGATCTGAAAATAATTTAAATTGTTGAACTCTGATTCGCACTGAAAAAACAAACAAACAAACAAACAAGCAAACAACAACAACAACAACAACAAACAAACAAAAACACCTATATCCTATGATGCATCCTTTCACATTAGAGTAACATTTGGGGAAATATTCTGATAAAAGAAAACTTGAAACAATACTGTACTCGAATGTGGCTTAAATTTGGAATTCTGGGGTTTAGTGCTGTATTGCAATTAATGTTGTTCTGCAGAACTTTGGAAAAAATTGGGTGAAGTATGGTACTGTAAGTTAATTTGCTAATTTTGAGACTAGAAAAGAATTTAAATTGTCTAATTCTGATTCGCATTGGGAAAAAAACACAACAACAACAACAAAAAAAAAAACAAACAAACAAAAAAACCCAAACAAAAACCAACAAAACAACAACAACGACAAAAACACACACACACAAAAAAAAACAAAACACAAAAACAAAAGCAGAAACAAAACAAACCCTAAATGATATGGATGTGAACTTGGTATTGTATGAGGTTGTATTTAAAAGTTGCTAGAATATGAACTGATTTAGATCTAGGAAAATGGAATAATGGATTGATGTTTAATATGCTGATTTTTGACATCTGTAAATTGCAAAAGGTAAATGGAACTAAGAAATGTAACTATTGCTGAGCTACTTGGAGTTGCGTATAACATGTAATATAGTTGGAATGAAATGGGAAAACAAAAGAGCAAAATATCCCAGGCCTGTGTTGTACAGTTTGAATATAAATTTCAGGCCTGTGTCAAGCTGCAATATTAACTCAGCTCATTGTAACTGAGGAGTTTGACAGAGCCTCCCACTTTGTACCAGCGATTACTCAACCTGCGTGGCCTTGGCTACATCTGAACTGCAGCGAGAAAGAAAAAAAAAAAGGAAAAACCTGGTTGCCTGCTGCTAAGCGGAGAAAGGGGGGCTTTATTCCCCCCACTCTGTCTTTTTTTTTTCCTAAATGTTGTCATCCATCCTTGTTGTGGCACTGCGTTGCTTCTCAGCTTTGAATCAGGAGTTGTTGGTGCTGTTTCTTTTTGCTTCCGTCATGTTTCTTAGGTTCTGGCATATCTGGGGAGAGAGCTCATAATTTTACCTCCTTGCTGAAGTCAGTCTTTTCACACTGGTGGGCTTTGGGGGTGAGAGTGCTCAGTGCTTCTCTGGGTCAGACTGGTACTAATTTGGGTGTGGAGTGGAGCCAGGTTGGTTTGATGTGGAGTTTGAACTGGTTTGTTTTCATGCTGGGCTGGAGGTCTTGCCATCTCAGATGGGGGCGAGAGGGAGATTTTATTCCCCCTTGCCCTCCCCCCCCCCCCACCCCCCCCAGCAATGTTACTGCTAGAGAACTGTAATACTGCATGAAGGAGTCTGAGGGTGAAATTTAAAGGCATTGCCAGTGGATCCATAGTTCTAATGAAGCTGGGAAATTAAACCAAAAATTTTTTTTTAATAGACTTAATCTGTGGTAACTAGTTGTGAGAGACTTCTTAGTATGCTAGTTTTTGAGGTCATGGGAGAGAATGAAAGAAAGGCCGTTTTTTGAGACCAATGGAATGCCAAATTTGGAACAAAATTTTAATACATGAATGCGAGCAGCGGAGGAACAAGCTGAGACCACTCAATGTGAGTGATAAAGCATAGTCCACTTTATTAGTTCAAACAGCGCATACTTATAGAGTCTACAATAATTATGCCTACTTGTCACTCACTAATTGGCTTAAGCTCTAACGATTACATTTGCATGGTCCTCCTACTTGCGGTTTGCTAGCTATGCATGTTTTCTTAAAGTTATTTATGAAACTCTGCCAAGGTCGCAGTGTCCTTGCCGTTCCCTCATGATCAGCAGTTTCTGCTGAGGCCTATTGAGGCATTGAGGCCTAGTTAGGCTAAATCATGTCAAACCGCTAACTTATCAGAACAAAACTCTTATTAGAACAAACTCTGGTCGTGCAATCGCTCCATGGATTCATGTCCTTTATCTTTAAGCCACTCCCTAACAATTCCCCCTCTTTCTTTTTGTACGAGCAGAGTTTGTCCCAATGCGCGCTCAAACATTCTTTTAATACAAGATAAGGCACAACTTAGGCACAAAAGTCCAATAACTACAACAATCAGAATAGCTAACAAACCTTGCAAGAGGCCTTTGATCCATCCTCCCAGTCCCAGCCAATTTGTGAGGCCTTCCAGGCCAAACAGCCCTACGTCCTCTTTGATTTTCTGCGAGTGATCCATTAACTGCTTAATTTCTTTGTGAACTGATCGTGACTTATCTTCTAGATCCATACAACACATACCATCAAAGTCCTCACATCCATGGCCATGGGCTAGGAGCAAAAAATCAATGGCCATCCGATTTTGTAACACAGCATGTTGCACACTACTCATGCTCTCTGCTAAATCTGAAAGCACTCTACTGGTAAGGTTGGCTTGTTTCACTACCCAGCAAGATAACGTCTCCAGATTTCTATGTGCTCGGGCAGCAGCAACACCTGGGGTAAAAAATGATGCAAATATTGTTTCCCATTTATTCCAGAGTTGTACGTTATCATCACAGGTGCTACTAAGGGTTTCTGTAATTTCCCTTTTCCACTTTACAGGATTAGATCTATTCGGGTGATGATGTGGCAGAGCTAGGCTAAGTTGACCGATCGTGCACGAGCCTCCTACTATTCAGGCTGGGATACCCTTACAAGCACAATTGCCACAAATAAGAAACCACCCCACAGGTAGACATTTAGGGAAAGGGGAGACACCAACTGGGTGACTCTTATTATGCAGGACCTTTTGACACCACCGGTTCTCCCATTGTGTCTCATTACCTACTGGGGAGACTGGAGTCATGGTAAAATTACAGTGCCAACTTCCTACTGCACAGCTGGTTTTCGAGCTGTTAAAGAATATACAGTAGGAAGCATTTAAGGAGTCTACCAATTCAATTTCTTGTGGATCAGGACCATAAGGAAGCTTCTGCCAGTCTACAGGTTGGTCGAGAAAGTCTTGGAGCCCATTCTTTTTTAGGGGGGGACGTTTGTATTCCTGTTGATGCTCCGAGAGCAATCGATTAAAAGGGACATAGGAGCTGTCATTCAATGGTACCCCAATAAGACACGTAACAAAGGGCGCACTTGGGGTGGATAAACTGGCACAAAAGGTAGTTGTGTTGGCAGCCCTCCCAAGGGTTACCCAAACATTTTCCCGAGGATCGAACAATGACCTACTTACAAACCTGGTAACTATATAGAAATTTAACATTACAAACAGAGGTCGCCACATCTTTTTCTGACGGACTATGTGGATTCTTCGCCCTTAGATGTTTTCGGTAGTTGGCTGTTCAAAACTGCCTTAGTCCATCTAGCCGGAATCCACTGCGGGCCTGAGGATGTAAGCACACACATATAACCTTTTCCAATAAATTGTACTTCAGCAGGCCCTTCCCATTTCCCTGTTGACAAATCTCAATAATAAACTTTCATGCCTTGCGGTTTACTGGTGTCAGGGACCCCGGAGTGGTGCTTCGCAGGCACTACCTCAGAGTCCCCGAATATGCAAAGATAGTTCATCACAAATAAAGTCTTAAAAACCTTTTCTTGTGTGTCTTTAACATCTCAGAACTTTTGTAAATATCTCTTTATGGACTGATTAGACCTTTCTACAATAGCTTGACCAGTCGGGGAGTGAGGAATACCAGTGGTATGTGAAACCCCCCACATTTGACAGAATTTCCTCATTTTTTCACTGGTATATGCTGGACCATTACTCCCATTACTGCAAAGCAGCTCGTCAAGTGTCGAATTATGTGTATTGCTTTCTCTCCGGTCTGAGGAGTTGCCCATACAAAATGACTATATGTGTCCACAGTGACGATTCTAGCATGTCCTTTTTTATAGGTAATCTGATAATTCCTGGTTCCGCTCCTGTGATTTTTAAAATATGTGTCCTGCCTTTTCGAATCAGTTCCGCTAAATTTTCCAATTTCTGCTGGATTGACTTCTGTGGCTGCAGTTTTGTGTACAGCCATTCTAGGACACGGACCCTCTCCCCCTTTTTGTTTTAAAAAACAAACAAGCAAACAAACAAACAGACGAAGTTCAGAACCAGATACGTGCGTTGGATCTTGACTACGTCAAAACCTAGGAAACAAGACAGAAGCAAAAAGAAACAACACCAACAACCCCTGATGTAAAGCCGAGAAGCAACACAGTGCCACAGCAAGGATGGATGACAATACCCCAGGAAAAAAAAGACAGAGCGGGGGGAGTAAAGCCCCCCTTTCTCCACTTAGCAGCAGGAAAACAGGCTTTTTTCCATTTTTTTCTTCTTCTTTATCTTCTTGCTGCAGTTCAGATATAGCCAAGGCCACGCAGCTGGCATAATAGCTGATATGAAGTGGGAGGCTCTGGCAAACTCCTCAGTTACAATGAGCTGCACACAGGCCTGGGATATTTTGCTCTTTTGTTTTCCCATTTCATTCCAACCATAATACATTTTATATGCAATTCCAAGTAGCTCAGCAATAGTTACATTCCTTAGCTCCATTTACCTTTCACAATTTACAGATGTCAAAATACAGTATATTAAACATCAATCCATTATTCCACTTTCCTCGATCCAAATCAGTTCACATTCCAGCAACCTTTAAATACAACTTCATAACTTCATACAAATACCAAGTTCACATCCATCATAGCATTTAGGTGTTTTTTGTTTTTTGTGTTTTTGGGTTTTTTTTGGTTTTTTTTTTTTTTTTTTTTTTGTTTGTTTGTTTTTTTTTTTGTTTTTTTTTTTTTTGTGAGTGAGTTTAACAGTTTAGATTCTTTTCTGGTCTCAAAATTACTAGATAACAATATAAGCAATTACTCTAATGTGTAAGGATGCATCTTAAGGGGAAGCAAGGCGGAATTTTAGCAATGGAACCGGTTCCCATTATAAATATGCAAATTGAAATACTGAGCTCAGATGTGAAAACCAAATACCAAGGTCAAATATGCAGATAGATCACAGTTACACTTATTCAAGACAATATCTCAATTTTTGCATTGCACCTTTGAACCGCTTACTGCTCGGCCAGGTAGCGGTACCGCTGGGTCTCCCTGACAAAATAGGCCAGTGCACGCTGGAGCCCAACCGGCACCTGCCCCCCCGCCGCTGCAGCAAGCTGGACTGGGCAAGGCTTTTATTAGTGTCTCATCTGGTGCGCTACAACTGTTATTCCAAAACCAGGATTCTTTACTTGATGTGCATACAAAAAAGCCAAATTTAGTGCACTGAGATGAGACACAGCCTGTCACAGAGTTGCGCAAGTCTGGATATTGGAATAAAGCTAGCATGCTAGAAGAAGAAAAATAACAGCTACTACACACAAAATCTTAACATCACGTTCACACAGTAAGGAACTAAATTACTCATGATCTTCTGTATTATCACAAAACGCACCTTTTGAGTCAACCGATTCTTATGATTTAACAGTCTGTGAACTTACTGTACCATATAACAGGCAAAGACTTACCAAACTATAATATGCTTAAACAGATACCTACAAAGAAAACAAGTTAATAAGGAAAACATTGTGCAGACTTCAGCAAGTTTACTGTGACCTGTGTGTTATCAGTTAACTCTCTCTCAGCTGTCTGAAATGATGTAATGATCTCTTGTAGGGATTTATTTTGTCCTACTCTTCTCGCCCTAAAAACAACATGAATTGCAACAAGGTGTTATACTTCAAGATTCTGTTCCCCGGACACTTTTCCCGATCATTTAACTTATGCAGCAGCCACCATTAATTACAATATTTCACAAGATCTTCCTTCCGCATATTTCCAAGTGCTTTCCTATGTTTTAAAACACCTCCCAATACCAATTTTTTATGAACACGACTGAAAACAGTAATTTCTGACCCCATCTCGTAAGTAAAAACCATGAGAAGAGGGAGGGAGGGGGGAAAAGCACAGGGCTGCTTGCAGCGTGAGTGGGAAAAGTGGGGAGAAAGTTTTACGGTGTACTTATACCACAAAGAAACAACTCTAACAACAACCAGTAAAACAATTAACTCACATTCCTGACAAGCTGCTTGATTTTCAGAGGGGCAATACACAGAAGCATTTAATATGTGCTGTAAAACTCGCAAATAACACGTTGATAGCAAACATTAGAATTCTCTGCTGCTAATTTCAACACCAATGCTTCCTTAACTTTTTATACCCTGAGTCCCCAGGAGCATGCCCTTTCCCGTCACGATTATCATGACTGCATTGCCGACTGTCGGATTCACTTGCTGTTAGCTGATCTAATCTGTCACACAGTTCTGTTGTCCAGTTCTTATTCAGTGACTCCTTCTGTTCTCTTGTGGAAGTTGGAGGGTTAAAAGGCAGTAAAAGCAGATTAGTAAAATTGGTAAAAGGACTGATAGTACACTTGTTTATGACTTTAGCATTCTCAGCTTTCACAGGTTCTTTGAGCAAGTTGTCTGACTCCAATCCTCTGGACTTGCTGTTCTCACCAGAGTTAGATGATGGTACAGGAGGCCACCCGCTCGGCATTTTTCCTCCCCCCGCCCTGGACTGCTGAACTATCGGGGGTGCCGAAAGCACAGCAGGGGATGGAATAAGGAGGGTATCTCAGACACAAACCAGGTGAACTTCACAGCAACTTTCAGGATACTTATCAGGCTGCAACGCTGCAAAAATTCTGGCAGCAGCAGACCGTTCAGCCTTAAAATCTTTTCAGGTAGTGATTATAAGCTTCCATGTAGTTACTAATGATTTAGCTTCTTTATCTCCATTGCTGACTTTATCCCATAATTTCTGCCCTATATTGTCCCAAAGTTCACGTTTAAGTTTTGATTCACTAATGCTCGTAACAGTCTTTTCAGGTTTTAATTGCTTCACTGTAGTAATGATCAGTTTCCAGGTGATTACAAGGCCGAGAATATATTTTTCACGGCAACTAATTGCCTTCCACAACACAGTTCCCATTTTTTTCCAAGTCTCTATTTGAAAAACTCCTAACAGGTCAGCAGGATACCCATTGCCTCTGCACCAAATTAATAGTCTTTTGAGGTTACTCACCTCATACTTCACCCCTCTCTTAGAGAGAATACGCAAGAGGAGCCGCAGTATTTCTTCTTCTTTAAAAATATTCTGCCCCATCTCCTCTTGCCCCCATCTACACCCGGCTTTTCTAAAAAGTGCTGTAATAAATTTAGGGCTACCTCGAGATCCATATCGCCGGCACTTATACACTATTTATACATATACCATGAATATATCCTTACCCTATAATTATCGCTGATGCTTCCCTGATTCTAGCACCAGTCGCTGATGCCTCCCTGATTCTGGCACCAGTTGCAGCCCTTTGTGGTAGCCCCTGCAGACGGCGAACCCCTTTCGGATGGCTCAGGTCTTCGGAACGACACGCCGTGTGACCAGCGTTCGGTCATTCTTGACCCCCCGGTTGCTGTGGTTACCGGTGCTTCTCTGCATCCACCGCTCCCGTAATCATAACAATCCCTTTTTGTCGAGGGTCCCTGTTTGGGCGCCAATTGCAAGCGGCGGAGGAACAAGCCGAGACGACTCAATGTGAGTGATAAAGCATAGTCCACTTTATTAGTTCAAACAGCTTCAAAAAGCTTCTAAATCATGTCAAACCGCTAACTTATCAGAACAAAACTCTTATTAGAACAAACATTAGAATAAAACTCTTATTAGAACAAACTCTGGTCGTGCAACTGCTCCATGGATTCATGTCCTTTATCTTTAAGCCACTCCATAACACATGAATTCTTGTATCTGCCAGAAAACCCTATACCTGTCTTGGGTCAAGATTTGTTAAGTAAATTGTAAGCTCAAATAATGCTTTCTGAGAATTCTGTTTAGTTGCATGTCCTAGAAGAAGCTGCTTGGATGACGCAGATCTGCTTGCTTCAAGTGAGAAATCTCCAAGGAAATTTCGAATGCTATATTTCCACTAGTATTAACAGCCAATGTTTCGATAAAGCAAACACTACACTGACAGAACTGAAACAGTACTTCGATCCGGTAAGGGAAAACAATATCCAATAAATATGACAACCAAAATGGAGTTAGAAACTTTGAGGAATAAATTTATGACAACTTTACAGTCTGATTGCATTTGATTGGACTTGCAGATTTGTCTATTTACAGCTACAACACAGAAACAACCTGTGGCTATTGTGGGACAGTATGATGAGATTGCTAACAGACTGATTGTTACTCTGATAAAGAAATGCAGGGAATGAATTTAAGTCTTAATAGGCCATGATCCTTTTGTCATATATGTACCATTTGTGAAATTTAATTTTGATTTTTTATTTGCAATCTATGTCCTTGTAAATTGCACTAGCTGGTTTTCTTAACAGCACAGCTTTTGGCATGCATAAATGTAAATTGCTGCAGAACCTGCAAGTCTTTAACATCAGGTCACAGACCATACTTGTATCTGGTCTGATCCTACATACTTGCAAAGTTTTTGTTGATGGTTCTGGGAAGTCTCATAAAGCTGTAGTGGTCTGGCATGAAGATAACATTTGGCATCATTCTGTACAACTTATTGAAGGTTCAACCCAATTAGCAGAACTTGGCACAGCTTTAAATTACTTAGAGCTTTTTAAGGAGGAACCTCTAAATTTGGTTTGTGATTCTGAGTACGTAGTCAAGGTCCAACGCATGGATCTGATTCTGAACTGGTTTTTTGTTTTTGTTTTACAAAAAAACAAAAGGGGGGAGAAGTAGGGAAAACACTATAAAACCAGTTGTCAAAAGCATTTTATATGATGAATCACTTATACCTAAGTGGTGCAGCCCAAATTTGCCCTGTGATGAAACACTTTGCAAGTATGACCCAAAAACATGCTAAATCAGAAAGAACCTGCATTAGTTATGGTCAAATCACTAGTTAATGGTCAATGGAAAGGGCCACATCAATTGATAACCTGGGGGAGAGGCTATGCTTGTGTCTTCACAGATCAAGGGCTGCAATGGTTGCCGGCACATAATGTGAAACCTGTGTTATCTTCCTGACAATGATTGCTGCAGCTGCTGCCTTTTGGATGCCTGCACAGACAAAGACTAACATGGCTATGAAGATTTTGATGGGATTCATTAAATGAATTGTTCAGTGGCTGGGGGTTTTCAGGATGGTTGTTATCGGTAGTGAAAACGGGACTGATTGTCTTGATGATTGTTGTGGCTGTGTTACTAATGTTGCCATGCATGATTTCTCTGCTGCAAAGGGCCCTGCAGCAGACAATGAAGGCATTTTTTTTAGCACAAATACAAAAAGGGGGAACTGTGGGACTATGGTGGGTCCGTGGATAACCTGACGGAGGGCATGGGAACAGAAATTAGCCTTGAAGATACTGAGACCTATCCATGAGAAATATGGGAGTAATGGAGTATTTGGAAATGTTAAGGATGTACCGGCGAGACTAAAAGAGTAACACTGATGATAGCAAAAATAGCCAATGAGATGTTACTGCTGTAACTTGTAACCAATAGTGAAGAGACATGAACTGGTAAAACTGCATAAAAATGCACTTGTAGCAAGAAATGGCATCTACTACTTTCATCCTGGAAGTACTTGGTCTATGTCATTTGTCCGTTTCAACCGCTACATATGGGTGAGAATTAAGTGGCAGGCTGGCAGGGGTGATACTGTTGTGGGTGTTTATGACAGGCCACCAGATCAGGGTGAGGAAGTTGATGAGGCCTTCTACAGACAGCTGAGAGCAGCCTCACAGTCACAGGTCCTGGCTGTCGTGGGGGACTTTAACTTCTCTGATGTTTGCTGGAAGGACTACTCAGCCAGCCAGCCACAGTCTAGGAGGTTCCTCCAGTGCCTTGATGATAACTTTCTGATGCAAAGGGTGGAGGAGCCGACTAGGAGAGGTGCACTGCTGGACCTCATCCTCACTAACAAGGAGGGTCTGGTTGAAGCGGTAAAGGTTGAGGGCTGCCTTGGTTGCAGCAACCATGAAATAGTTGAGTTCAGGATCTCATGTGGCAGGAACAGGATAGCAAGCAGAATTGCAACCCTGGACTTCAGCAGGGCAAACTCTGGCCTTTTCAGACAATTGCTAGGAGAAATCCCATGGGCAAGGCTGCTTGAAGGTAAGGGGGCCCAAGATAGTTGGTTAGTATTCAGGGATTGCTTCTACCAAGCTCAAGATCAGAGCATCCCGACACATAGGAAGTTAAGGAAAGGAGCCAGGAGACCTGCACAGTTAAACAGGGAACTGCTGGGTAAGCTCAAGTGAAAGAGTTTACAGATCATGGAAGGAAGGGCTAGCCACTTGGGAGGAATATAAGGCTGCTGTCAGAGGATGTTTGGAAGCTACTAGGAAAGCTAAGGTCTCCTTAGAATTAAACCTGGCGATAGGGGTCAAGGACAACTGAAAGAGCTTTTTCAAATACGTAGCAGATAAAACTAAGACCAGAGGCAATGAAGGCTCACTGATGAATGAGGTGGGTGCCCTGGTGGCAGAAGATACAGAGAAGGCAGAGTTACTGAATGCCTTCTTTGTCTCTTTTTACACTGCCGGAGGCTGTCCTGAGGAGCCCCGTACCCCTGAAACTCGAGAGGAAGTCAGGACAATGGAGGAGTTTGCCTGGGTTGATGAGGACTGGGTTAGGGAGCACTTAGGCAATATGGACATCCATAAATCTATGGGTCCGAATGTGATGCACCTGCGGGTGCTGAGGGAACTGTCTGAGGTCATTGCTAGACCACTGTCCATCATCTTTCCAAAGTCTTGGGAAATGGGAGAGGTGCCTGAGGACTGGAGGAAAGCAAATGTCACTCCAGTCTTCAAAAAGGGCAAGAAGGAGGACCTGGGTAACTATAGACCAGTCAGCCTCACCTCCATCCCTGGGAAAGTGATGGAACAACTTATCCTTGGTGCCATCTCAAGGCATATCAATGATAAGAGGGTCATTAGGGGCAGTCAACATGGCTTCACCAAGGGGAAGTCATGCTTAACCAACCCCATAGCCTTTTATGAGGACATAACAAGGTGGATGGATGATGGCAGAGCGGTGGATGTGGTCTGCCTTGACTTCATTAAAGCATTTCACACAGTCTCCCATTGCATCCTTGCTGCTAAACTGAGGAAATGTGGTTTGGATGATTGGGTAGTGAGGTGGTGTCGGGGGTTTAGATTACGGGGTGACAATAAAACCCTGGCAGATGTATTGTTAGCCTCCTCTCCCCCCCACTTCTCCCTTTTGCCCCTCCCTCTCCCCCCTTCCCACTAAGGAGAGGCGATAGGGAGAGAAAGAAGGACAGAGAGAAGAGAGTTGGAAAAAAATTAAAGATGTTTTACTAATGCTACTAATAAGAATAGAGAAAATAATACAAAATATACAAAACCAATCTTGAAAGTTTCAGCAACTGCAGAGCCGGCACCCAAAGTCCTGGATTGGACTCTGCAGCCAACCGGAGCTGGATTCAGTCATTCACTAGGCCTCAGTTCACAGGGACGACTAGCAAGGTCCTCTCCTAATGTCACCACAAGTGGAAGGGAAAAGAAGGAAAAGGGACGAGATCCTCGTGATCTCCCGCTTTTATATGAAGTATTCATGTGAATGGAATGTTATACACAGTTGGTCAGTTTCTTGGTCACCTATTTCTCGTTGCCCCTCTCACGAGATGTCCATCCATGCTTATCAATAACTTCACATTCCATTGCTAATTTTACCAAAACATGTATCTGGTTCTCCAGGAAAATGCAGCTAATATGAAGGCTTTAGCTGACAGGCAAAATTCACTAAAAGAGAAACTTGTTTTTTAACAAAACCAGGACAAGGTGTTATCCCCATTGCAGGAGAGGGGGGGAGGATGTGTTGAGGGAGAGGGAGATGTGCCTGCAACTTCCATATCGAAGCTGGGGAGGGAGAGTGGGGTGTGTATCTGCCACATTCCCCTTCCTATTTGTCCTAGCTGCATTTTGCGACAAGCTTTAGGATTATTCTGTAAACATATTTCACATTGTTCTGTTACTTCCTTAACAGTGGTGTAAAGGTTCTGGATGACCATATGTTGATTCAAATACTTATATAAAGCCTCAGCTCCCCAATTAGATTTCTTGTGCTCGGCTATAACTATGGCCCGTAATAGTGAAAAAGGTACTATTATTTTGCCTCATGGCGTCTTCACCTATTTTCCCTTTTCTACATCTCCACCTAGATCTGTTACTAACTTTTGATCCTCTCTGGAATACCCGGGTTCACACTCAATTTGTATTTTACTGTCTGGGACCAAAGACTGCACTTCTACCACACCTTCCTCAGCCACTCTTTTTGCTTCACGGTCTGCCATGGCATTGCCCAGTTCCTGTGCTGTATTCCCTCTCTGGTGAGCTCTGCAATGCATGATAGCTATTTTATCAGATAGCTGTACTGCATCTAGGAGCTTAAGAATCTCCTCAGCATGTTTTATATTTTTCCCTTGGGTGGATAAAAGTCCTCTTTCTCTCCATATGGCTCCGTGAGCATGGACTACCCCAAAGGCATACTTAGAGTCCATCCAAATGTTAATGCTTTTTCTTTTAGCCAATTCCAGTGCTTGAGTTAGGGCTATTATTTCTGTCTTTTGCGACGAGGTATTCAGAGTGAGGGCTGCAGATTCTATTACCTGATCAGTGGTAGTTACTGCATATCCTGCTTTGCGGAGGCCTTGTTGGTCAAAGCTGCTTCCATCGGTGTACCAGGAGTCCTCAGCATCCTCTAATGGCTCCTCTTTCAGGTCAGGTCTACTGGAGTAAACTGCTTCAATCATCTCCAGACAGTTGTATGCTACTGGTTCTCCCGGAGTCCTGCTAAAGAAAGAGGCTGGATTGACAATGTTAGTTACTATGATTTCCACATCATCCTGTTCCACCAGAAGAGCTTGATACTTAAGGAACCTCTGTGGGGAGAGCCAGTGTCCCCCTTTTACTTATAATACTGTAGATACTGTGTGGGATATTAGTACTGTGATTTTATGGCCTAGTGTGAATTTACGTGCTTCTTGTATGTTTAGTACCAGTGCAGCTACTGCCCTTAGGCAGCTAGGCCATCCTTTACTCACTTCATCTATTTGTTTAGAAAAGTACGGCACTGCCTGTCTGTATGGCCACAAATTTTGGGCTAGAATTCCTAAGGCTATTCCTTGCTTCTCATGAGAGAAGAGCCAAAATGGTTTAGTGGTATCTGGTAACTCCAAGGCAGAGGCCTCCATTAGACTCTTCTTTAGTTGCTGGAACGCTTTCTCTGCCTCTCCATTCCAGGTGAGGCCTTTTGGGTTAGCCTTTAATAGTTCATAGAGAGGCTTTACCAAGAGTCCATAGTTGTATATCCTTAAGTGGCACCATCCTGTCATTCTTAAAAACATATGGAGCTCTTTAGCTGTCTATGGTCGAGGAGTCTGACAAATGGCTGTTCCTAGGGTCCTTTGTCCAGCTGTTATCTCATATCTGAGGTAGATCACCTGCTGTTGGGCCACCTGGGCTTTCTGTGGAGAGACTTGATAGCCATTAAGTCCAAGGAAATTTAGCAGACTAACTATCAGCAAGTCGTCTACATATTGTAACAGTACTCCCACTGTTCCAAATCTTTAGCTAGCTGGTTTCCAAAAAGAGCGGGACTATTCTTGAATCCCTGTGGTAACACGGTCCATGTTAGCTACACCTTCCTTCTGGAGGTAAGATTTTCCCATTCAAATGCAAATCTCAGTTGGCTTTCTGGGCTCAAAGGCAGGCAAAAGAAGGCGTCTTTTAGGTCCAATATGGTAAATCAGGTCAATTCAGGGATCAATTTAGTTAGGAGAGTGTAGGGATTTGCCACTACAGGATGCAAATCTTCAATAATCCAATTAATATCTCTAAGATCCTGCACTATTCAATAACTTCCATCTGGTTTCTTGACTGGTAGAACAGGAGTATTATATTCAGATTCACATTTTGTTAATAACCCATTTCTAATAAATCAGTCAATTATTGTTTGAATTCCCTCTCTATCCTCTGCTCTAAGGGGGTATTGTTTTATTCTTACAGGTCGTGCCCCTGGTTTGAATTGAACTACTATCAGGGAGGCGTTTTTAGCTCTGCCTGGCATTTCTGAGGCCCATACTCCCGGATATACTTGGTTCTGAATCTCCTCAGATACTCCCAAGGTTACTGGAGCATTTATAAGAGCCAGACTTAAAAGTTCAATTAGCTGATCTCTTCCCACCCGGAGTTCTACCTTTCCTTTTTCAAATTGTATCTTTGTCTCTAATTGTTCCAATAGATCCCTTCCCAATAAGGGTTTTGGAAAGTTAGGCATATATAGGAATTTATGTACTCCTAATTGTTTTCCCAGTTTAAATTTAAGAGGCTTCAAAAAGTATGCCTTTTCACTTTGGCCAGTGGCTCTCTTTACAGTAACAAAATCATCATCCGTAGGTGTTAATGCTTGATTCAAAACTGAGAAGATTGCTCCCATATCAACTAGAAATTCCACATTTTGTTGTCATTTCCCTAGCTGCAATATAACCAGTGGATCCGCTAGGGTAGATTCCCCAGGTCCCTGTCAATAGCCCTTCATGGGAGTCTGTACCCTCTCTCATCCTCTCTGTTTCTCCAAACAATCTCTCTGCCAATGCCCTTTTCATCCACACCATGCACATTGATCTCTTTCCATAGGCTTTCAGGGTCTCCCAAAACCTTCAGTTCTCAGCTCTCTACTCTCTTGTAGTGTTGCTACTATCATACACCTCTCTTTCCACCGATCTTCTTCTTCTCTATTACTAAATACCCTCCAAGCTTCATCTAGTAGGGTTTCTAAATTCTTGCTCTCTGTTGTTCTTAGTTTCTGCAACTTATTACAGATATAATTTGCCAGCTGACCTATAAATAGCGACACTAATTGTTGTATCCCCACTTCTGATCCCGAGTCAAGAGCTGTATATCTCCTCATGGTGTCTCGCAGCTTATTTAGAAATTCTGAAGGGGTTTCTTTTGGCCCTTGTCGGATAGCATACAGAGCCGACCAGTTAATTGTTCTTGGGATGGCACACTCCATCCCTTTTGCAACCCAGTCTCTATACTGGCTTAATAATTCCATGTGTGCGCTTCTATTTGAATCCCAATGGGGGTCCTGTAAGGGGAAGTGGTCTTTTACATCTTCTCTTGTGTTACTAAGTTGGTCAATAGCCAAATCCTGGGCTGTTTTTAAAATCAATTAGTTTTCAGTTTCTGTCATATGATCCAATAGTGATTGTATATCATTCCAATCAGGGTTATGTTGTTTGACCAGAAACTGAAAATGTTTGGTAAACCCCATGGAATCACTTTGATAGCTTTTCACTACTGTTTTCTGTGTTTTGAGATCAAATGAGGAGAAGGGAACCTTTATTAAAACTGGGACCCCTCTGGTCTGACTGCTTCTCTAAAGGGGGCTTGCACTATTTCTTTGCTTCGGGTATGGGAGGATACCGGGCTGCTCTGAGAGGTATCTGGATCTGGATTGGGCTCCTCGCTCTCGCACTCCTCCTGCACCCCCGCTGGAGGCTTATAATACTCTGGCAAGTCCCCTGTTCCGGGATTCCTTACTTTTTCCGGATTTACACATCTTTTCCCCATGTCACACCCTGAACAACATTTCTGGGGTTTATTTGCTTTCTCCTTTTTCTTATTTTCCTTTTCTAAAGCCAGCACCATAGGGTCCTGTGGAGGCATCAGTCCACAGTCCCTCTGATACTCATGACAGTTTAGAAGGGTGAAAAACATATATGCATATGAGACTTCGTCCCATTTTCCTTCCCTTCTTAAAAATAACATTAATTGTACTAGGGTGTTAAAATTTAAGGTCCCACTGAAAAGCCACTTTTCGCCATCATCTAATTTGTACAGGGGCCACCATTGATTGCAATATTTTATAAGCGTCTTTCTGCTTGTACTCCCTCCCAAGGGTCCCCCTATTTCTTTCCAGTGAGCTAATATACATCCTAAGAGACTCCTTTTAACTATGCTGCCCCATTATTAAGCTTATCCCCACGACCTGGTTATACTGACAACAATAATATCTCACCCATGGTACTAAATGCAAAGGGGTGTTTGCCCTGCAACAGATACAGAAAAATTCAAGGCACTGATCTAATAGAAATTCTTGCCTTCCGCCAAACGTAATAATATACTTAAAATAGTTACCACATTTCGCACGGACAAGCAAACAACACCAACAGCAAAGCAAACAGACACTGGTTTGTGCTTATTACACCCATATACCAATTTCCTTTCCACTGATTCTTCATTCTGTCCTCGTTTCCACAAAACACTCACTCTAGTCTACCTGTTCATACGTTTCTATCCCAGTCTGACCAGAACCCACATTCAGATGCAAAATCGTTCCCAAACTGAGCCCAAATTTTTCTGTTACACTGGAAGCATTTAATTACAAATATCAGCTCACATGAACAGTTCCTGTGTATGGGGCACTCCCATTCCACAATTGTTTCAACAAAACCAGTTTCTATATATGCCATTCTCTTCATCCGTCTCCAGTCAGTCTCCTTGTGGAGGACATGGAACTGCAGATCAGGACTCTGCACTCACTTTGCAGTCAGACTGCGTCTCACTCACTTTCACTCAACACAGAGTACCGGGCACAAAAACTTCTTAATTGTACAACATGTAACTATTACCATAAATACCCCAATTATAGTTACAACAATATAGATTTCAATTCCCATGGGTTAGCATGTCATAAAGGTCTTAATCGTAGTGGGACTTGAACTCAAACCTGCAGTAACCACACACATAGTGGGACTTGAACCCACAACAGGACTGGAAACTGCGGGGGGGAGGGCAAGCAAAGCTTGTTACCTCGCATAGGAGATCTCCTCATAGCTTAGAGGTTCCCCCACTCTGTCACATACCTGATCCACCACTGGTCCTTGTCTGCTTCCGCAGTGATCAAACGAGGGAGGGAGTTCTTTCCGAGAAAAGCTCGGGACATGACAAAGACGTCCCCCTCTTGACCGGTTCTGCAGTCAAGCAGAGAAGTCCCTTCGTGGTTACCAAAACTGATGTGCAGAATAAACTCTACAACTCAAGATGAGTTATAAAACAGGTACGTTTATTCTGGAACCAGGGTGCAAGGGAATTGCTTCTCAAAGCTTGCACACCTGTCGCTTCAAAAGGTAGCTATTTTATGTTAACACATCATACTTATCCAGAATAGGGGTTGGATTAGTTCCAGGAATAGGAGTGGTTATTATAATAATTTCTCAGAATTCATTATCATAGGGGTTCTCCTCTTGGCGCATGCACACTGTCATCTGGTGGTCGCCGGCCAGAGTCTTTTGGATGAAGGCTCGCAGTCTTCTTCGCTGTAACCTCTTAACCTTTGGTCTGGTATGCTGAGTTGGCTGAAGCCCAAACTGCAGACCTGGTTGGATTGTCTTCTCCTTGCATGCTAGAGGCTCCTGTTACCTCATCCACCAAGGATGCAGGCTCCTGTTATCTCTGTTAGTTAAGCTGACCCCATTGTATACATTCTTAACTGTTATGGAGTTACACAATACAGAGTAAATTTCTACTAAACTGTATATCACTATGTTAGTGGAATCCATGAACCATCTTGTTAACCCCCACAACAAAGCTTCAGCTGTCAAGTCACCAGCAGTGGGCCTGGTCTATGACCCCATCATAAGGAAAACAAAGCTCAAAACAGATGAGAAACCTTATAGTTTTTTCTACAACTGGGGATCTAGCACATATTTTAGCGGCTTCCCTGTGGGCTGCTGCTAAGAAATTTCCCTCTGGGGTGGACATCACTAGAGAGTTTGACTTCCTCTGCCTCTACATGGACCTTCTAGAGCACCAGATTGTCAGGGACTTTGCACTTCCCTTGTGCTGGGTCTGCTGATATACAGTTAATTTCCACAGGTAGCTGAGGGGAAGACACAGCCAGGACAGCTGACCCAAAACTAGACAAAGGGGTATTCAATACTGTATAAGGTCATATTCTGTTATAAAGGGGGCTTGACGGGGGGTGGGGGGGGACAGTCTCTCTCTCTCTCTCTCTCTCTCTGCCAGAGAGCGGGGCAGTCCAGGGCGCTCTCTGTTCTCTCCAGACTGCGCAGTTCAGGGCTATTGTGTTTTGGGTTCAAGTTGCTGTCCATGATAGGGGGGAGGTTTTGGTACAGGCTGCAGTCGGGAATCCACTTGCTGCTTTGGAGGAGGCAAGTTGCAGTGTCGAGATTGTCACGTGGTGAGATTGTGTTGTGTATCCATCGCTTTGCATATTCTTTTATTATTGATGTCATTTATTTGTTTGGTTTTATTTTTTGTCTTCCATTTTTTCTGCTGTTCCGTTAAACTGTTCTTGCCTTTCATTTCCTGATTCTCCTCCCTGTGGGGGACTACAGTGGGTCCATGGATTCCCTGACAGAGGGCATGGGAACAGAAATTAGCCTTGAAGATATTAACGCCTACCTATGAGAAAGATGGGAGTAAAGGAGTACCCACAGATATTAAGGTATACCCGTGAGAGAGAAGGGAGTAGAAGAGTAACACTGATGATAGCAAAATTAGCCACTGAGATGTTACTTCTGTAACTTCTAACCAATAATGAAGAGACACATGAATTGGTAAAACTGTATAAAAATGCCCTTGTGGCAATAAATGGCATCTACTAATTTCATCCTGGAAGAACTTGGTCTATGTTGTTTGTCCATCTCAACCATGACACCTCCCCATCCTACCAGAGGCAGGGGAGGGGTGAGCAAGCGGCACGTGGTTTTAGTTGCCAGCTTGGGGAAAAACGGGGCTGAACTGCAACAGTGCTGTGTTCTGACTGGCAGTGAACGCAGAATCACAGAATGTTAGGGACTGGAAGGGACCTCGAAAGATCATCTAGTCCAATCCCCCTGACGGAGCAGGAACACCTAGGTAAGGTTACGCAGGAAGGCGTCCAGTCAGGTTTTGAATGTCTCCAGAGTAGGAGACTCCACAACCTCCCTGGGCATCCTGTTCCAGTCTTCTGTTCCATCACTGAGAAGAAGTTTCTTGTCAAATTTAAGTGGAACCTTTTGTGTTACAGTTTGAACCCATTACCCCTTGTCTTATCACTGGCTGTCATGGAGAAGAGCCTGGCTCCATCCTCGTGACACTCACCCTTTATATATCTGTAAACATTAATGAGATCACCCCTCAGTCACCTCTTCTCCAAGCTAAAGAGACCCAGCTCCCTCAGCCTTTCCTCATAAGGGAGATGCTCCACTCCCTTCATCATCTTCATTGCCCTGCGCTGGACTCTCCCAAGAAATTCCCTGTCCTTCTTGAACTGAGGGGCCCAGAACTGGACACAATATTCCAGATGTGGTCTCACCAGGGCAGAGTAGAGGGAAAGGAGAACTTCTCTCGACTGACTAACCACCCCCCTTCTAATACACCCCAGGATGCCATTGGCCTTCCTGACCACAAGGGTACAGTGCTGGCTCATGGTCATCCTGTTGTCCACCAGGACCCCTAGGTCCCTTTCCCCTACACTGCTCTCTAATAGGTCATTCCCCAATTTATAATGGAAGCTGGGGTTGTTCCTACCCAGATGCAAGACTCTACAATTGCCCTTGTTATATTTCATAAAATTTTTCCCTGCCTTTCCCTGTGGTGGCACAGCCTTCTGGCGTATCAGCCACTCCTCCCAGTTTCGTGTCATCAGCAAATTTGCTGATAGTACACTCTATTGCCTCATCAAAAACATAGATTAATATATTGAATAATACAGGCCCCAGTACTGACCCTTGAGGCACTCCACTAGATACAGGCCTCCAACTGGACTCCCCCCCATTGACCATGACTCTCTGGCTTCTTCTCTTCAGCCAGTTTGCAGTCCACCGCACATCCAGACCGCACTCCCTCAATTTAGCTGTGAGGATGCTGTGGGAGACTGTGTCAAATGCCTTACTCAAGTCAAGGTAGACCATGTCCACCGCTCTGCCAACATCCATCCATCTTGTTATGTCCTCATAAAAGTCAATGAGGTTGATCAAGCATGACTTCCCCTTGGTGAAGCCATGCCAACTGCCCCTAATGACCCTCTTATCCCTGATATGCCTTGAGATGGCACCAAGGATAAGTCATTCCATCACTTTTCCAGGGATAGAGGTGAGGCTGACTGGTCTATAGTTACCCAGGTCCTGCTTCTTGCCCTTTTTGAAGACTGGAGTGACATTTGCTTTCCTCCAGTCCTCAGGCACCTCTCCCATTTCCCAAGACTTGGCAAAGATGATGGAGAGCAGCCCAGCAATGACCTCAGACAGCTTCCTCAGCACCCGCGTGTGCATCCCATCCGGACCCATGGATTTATGGATGTCCAGATTGCCGAACTGTTCCCTAACCCAGTCCTCATCAACTTAGGCAATCTCCTCCATTCTCCTGCGTTCCTCTGAGGCCTCGGTGGTATGGGGCTCCTCAGGACAGCTTCCGGCAGAGTAGACAGAGACAAAGAGGGCATTCAGTAACTCTGCCTTCTCTGTATCGTCTGTCACCAGGGCACCCACCTCGTTCATCAGTGTGATACAGGGAACTTGGGTGAACTAGATTACAGAAACTTGGGCACAGGACAGGAGATCTAGGAGTTTTAACCAACTCAACAGTCTGAGACTTAACCAACTCATCACTGTGGGAAACTGCAGAGGGTCTGTGGAATCCTTGACAGAAAATATGAGAATAGAGATCAGCCTTGAGATATTAAGATTTACCCTTGAGAAGGATGGGAGTAAAGGAGTATCTGGAGAGAGGAGAGATGTACCCATGAGAAAGAAGGGGATAGAAGAATAACATGGATGATAGAAAAATTAACCAATGAGATGTTAGTGCTGTAACTTGTAACCAATAGTGAAAAGACACATGAACTGGTAGAATTGTATAAAAATGCACTTGTAGCAATAAATGGCACTCTATTACTTTAATCTTGAAAGAACTTGGTCCATGTCGTTTGTCCGTCTCAACCGCGACATATGGTGACCCCGACGTGATCCTGCCTGAAGAGGATCTCGCATGACAAGGTGACAGCGTGAAGCTGTGAACAGCCGAAGAAGAGCTGTGGAGACGGAGCCCGGTACAGCTGATAAGAGCAGCCGAGGAGAGCTGCCGAAGATCCGGATCGACTGAAAAGACACCTCGCTAAGGAGGAGGTGAGCTACCGGGAACAGGGGGGGTGAAACTTATCTAAAGAAGAGGGTACTATATTATCTACATGGAAGCTGCTTCTGAAGAAGCAGGGTGTTAGCCTTCCGTAACTGACTTTAAGAAAAATGTTACTATGGGGCAAAGCACAAAGTTTAGAGGTTAATCCTGTGACAGCATTTAGTGTGTCACAATGGATGGACTTCGGAGATAAACTGTTTGACAGTGCTACCCAAGGGTCCAAGGAAGCAACTGAACTGTTAACGATGTGGCGCTTGTTATTAGATACGCTGAAAGAGTTAAAACAGGCAGAGGCGGTGGAGGGGGATGGTCTTCCTGGCTCTCCTGGGCCAGATTCGGAGGAAAAGGCAAGATTAAGTACTACTCAGACCTCCCCTGTTACTAAGGATTCGTCAAAACCGCCCAAGTCCATATTATCTGACACGGATAAGGATCCGCGGCACTTTCTTGGAAAGTTAAAAGGAGTAAAGGAGGAGCGTACGTATGTGTGGCCCCGAGATCAGATAAAAGCTATGAAAGACTCACATGAAAAAACAGCGTTGGGTGATGTGCGATCTCGGGAAGGGGCCCTCGAAACACCGGTCGGAGCGGTGCGTTCGGCCGACTGCTCCGCTGTCATCAATCGTGGCTCAAACCTCTCCTCTACCATCATCAACCGCGGTTCCGCCGTCTGCGTCACCGCCATTGATCACAGTTCAACCCTCTGCCCCACCGCTATCAGTCACGGAATTAAAAAAAATGGACATTTTTTTTTCCTATCCCCCCTCGCCTGGAGATATAGGTGGGGAGGACCCCCCCGTGGTGAGCCAGACCGAGCCAAATAACATAATTTCTATGGATTTGAGTCCCCCCAACCTGCCCCCGCCTCCCTCCCACACTGCTGAAAAGCGAATTCCTGAGGGTGGGGGTAGAGTTTCAGAGCATAAACCGAACTTACCAAAAAGCTGGGATTTACCCCCAGTTTCGATTACAGTTAAACCACGGGACCCTGTGCGTTTCTGGAAGAGACACTAATTGACACACCACAACTACAGGCACAATAACTTTCTGAAATCCTGAGGCAGTCAACAGACCTCGCATATCAAGCTACGATAAAGGTGCCTGAAACCAACATTGCAGCCAAATCATTTGCAACTATTAATCCGGGTCCCAGTGAAAATTACATTCAATTTATTGACCATCTTCAAGAGGCCATCAATAAGCAGGTTGAAAACTTAGAAGCTAACGAAGCACTGGTGTTGAAATTAGCAGTAGAGAATGCTAATGTTTGCTATCAACACTTTATCTGCAAGTTTTACAGTACATATTATGTGTTTCTGTGTATTGCCTCTCTGAAAATCAAGCAGCTTGTTAGGAATGTGAGTTAATTGTTTTACTAGTTGTTTTTCAGTGCGCCGTAAAACTCTCTCCCTATTTTTCCCAGTCGTGCTGCAAGCAGCCTGTGTTTTCTACCCCTCCCTCCCCCTTCTCAAGGTTTTTACTTGCAAGATGGGGTCAGGAATAATTATTTTCAGTTGTGTTCCTGAAAAATCAGTATTGGGAGGTGTTTTAAAACTTAGGAAAGCACTCAGAATTATGAGGAAGGAAGATCTTGTTAAATATTGGAATCAGTGTTGGCTGCTGTTTAAGTTAGATGATTGGGAAAAGTGTCCGGAGAATAGAATCTTGAAGTATAACACCTTGTTGCACTTAATGTTGTTTTTAGGGCGAGAAGAGCAGGACAAAATAAATCTCTACAAGAGATCATTAGATCATTACAGACAGTTTTACAGCTGGAACGGTTTGAACGTCAACAAGCTGAGAGAGAGTTAACTGATAACACACAGGTCACAGTAAACCTGCTGAAGTCTGCAAAATGCTTTCTTCATTAACCTGTTTTCTTTGTGGGTATCGGTTTAAGCATGTTGCAATTTTGGTAGGTCTTTGTTATATGGTACGATAAGTTCACAGTCTGTTAAATTATGAGAATCCGTTGACTCAAAATGTGCGTTTTGTGATAATACAGAAGATCATAAGTAATTTAGTTCTTTACTGAGTGAATGTGATGGTAAACTTTTGTGTGTAGTAGCTGTTATTTTTTTCTTTTCTCTAGCATGCTACCTTTATTCCGGCATTCAGACTTGCGCAACTCTGTGACAGGCTGTGTCTCATCTCGGTGTGCTGGATTTGGTTTTTCCGTATACACATCATGTAAAGAATCCTGGTTTTGGAATAACAGCTGTGGTGCACCAGGTGAGACACTAAAACAAAACAGAACAAAACAAAAAAGGCCTTGCCCAGTCCAGCTCGCTGCGGGGGCAGGTGCCGGGTGGTTCTCCAGCGCGCACTGACTTTTTTTGTCAGGGAGACCCAGAGGTATCTCCACCTGGCTGAGCAGTAAGCGGTTCAAAGGTGCAATGCGAAAATTGAGATATTGTCTTAAATTGGTGTAACTGTGATCCATCTGCTTATTTGAACTTGGTATATGGTTTTCGTATCTGAGCTCAGTATTTTAGTTTGCATATTCATATTTGGTACCAAAATAATCTTGTTTGGGGAGATAATTACAAAATGGGAACCGGTTCCACTGCTAAAATTCCACTTTGCTTCCCCTTAGGATGCATCCTTACACATTGGAATGATTGCTTATATTGTTAGAAAAGCATTTAAATTGTTAAAATGCTATGATAGCTGTGAATTTGGAAGAGGTTGTATTTAAAAATTGCTAGAATATTAACTGATTTGGATCTAGGAAAATAGACTAATGGATTTATGTTTGTTATACTGGTTTATACTGTTTTTTGACATCTCTAAATTGTAAAAGGTAAATGGAGCTAAGGAATGTAACTATTTCTGAGCTACTTGAAATTGCATATAAAGTGTAATTGGAATGAAATGGGTAAACAAAAGAGCAAAATATCCCAGGCCTGTGTGCAGCTCATTGTAACTGAGAAGTTTCCCAGAGCCTCTTACTTCGTACCAGCCAGTATGCCAGCTGCGTGACCTTCGTTATATCTACACTGCACAGAAAGAAAAAACAACTGGAAAAACCTGTCTGCCTGCTTTTAAAGCAGTGAAAGGGGGGTTCTCTCTCCCCCCCGCCACTGCAGCAATGTAATACTGAATGGAGCAGTCCGAGGGTGAAGTTTAAAGGCATCCTTAGCAGACCCGTAGTTCTAACGAAACTGGAAAATTAAACCAAAAATTTGTTAATAGACTTATTCTGTGGTAATTAGTTGTAAGTGATTTCTTAGTAAATTCACCATGCTAGTTTTTGAGGTCATGAGAGAGAACAAAAGAAAGGCCATTTTTTGAGACCAATAGAATGCCAAATTTGGAACAAAGTTTTAATACATGAATTCTTATAGTTGTTAGAAACTCCTATACCTCTCTTAGGTTAAGATGTGTTAAGTAAATTGTAAGCTCAAATAACGTTTTCTGAGAATTCTGTTTAGTTGCATGTCCTACAAGAAGCTGCTTGGACGGCGCAGATCTGCTTGCTGCAAGTGAGAAATCTCCAAGGAAATTTCAAATACTGTATTTCCAGCAGTATTAACAGCCAATGTTTCGATAAAGCAAATACTACACCGACTGATCTGAAACAGGACTTCGATCTGGTAAGGGAAAACAATATCCAATAAATATGACAACCAAAATGGAGTTGGAAACTTTGAGGAATAAATTTATGATAACCTTAAAGGTTGACTGCATTCGATTGGACTTGCAGATTTGTCTATGAAACAACCTGTGGCTATTGTGGGACAGTATGATGAGATTGCTAGCAGACTGATATACTGCTTGTTACTCTGATCAAGAAAAGCAGGGAATGAATTTAAGTCTTAATAGGCCATGAACCTTTTGTCGTATATGTACCATTTGTGAAATTTAATTCTGATTTTTTTTATTTTATTTGTAATCTATGTCTTTGTAAATTGCACTAGCTGGTTTTCTTAACAGCACAGCTTTTGGCATGCATAAATGTAAAATGTAAATTGCTGCAGAACCTGCAAGTCTTTCACATCAGGTCATAGGCCATACTTGTATTTGGTCTGATCCTACATACTTGCAAAGTTTTTGTCGATGGTTTTGGGAAGTCTCATAAAGCTGTAGTGGTTTGGTATGAAGATAAAAATTGGCATCATTCTGTAAAAATTATTGAAGGTTCAACCCAATTAGCAGAACTTGGCACAGCTTTACACTACTTAGAACTTTTTAAGGAGGAACCTCTAAATTTGATTTGTGATTCTGAGTACGTAGTCAAGGTCTAATGCACGTATCTGCTTCTGAACTGTGTTTTTTGTTTTGGTTTTGTTCTTTTTTAAAACAAAAAGGGGGGAGAAGTAGGGAAAACACCACAAAACCAATTGTCAAAAGCATTGTATGTGATGAAATACTTTGCAAGTGTGACCCAAAACCATGCTGAATCAGAAAGAACCTACATTAATTATGTCCAAATCACTAGTTAATGGTCAGTGGAAAAGGCCACATCAATTGATAACCTGGGGGAGAGGTTATGCTTATGTCTTTACAGATCAAGGGCCGTAATGGTTGCTGGCACGAAATGTGAAACCTGTGTTATCTTCCTGACAATGATTGCTGCAGCTGCTGTGTTTTGGATGCCTGCACAGACAAAGACTAACATGTGGAGTACTTTAGCCAACATGACTGACCATCTATATGCCTAGCTATGGCATCTCCGGAAAACCCGTTCCACACATGCTTGGTTGGCATCCCCCTTGATGACTGCAGCAGCATCACACAATTGTTTCAAAATAGTGGTCGGTGCAAAGGCATTGCATCAAACTGTAATAATACTAACATGGCACCTTGGATTAATTGCCTCCTGGAAATAGACATTGAACCACAGGAACTGTGGGAGTCCCCGGCAGCCCTTGCGGAACCGGCTGACGTGGCGCGACTGTTACCACGGTGACGGGAGTCACACCCCTCCCCCTTGCTTTGAAAAAGCCTCTTGGAGGGCAGCGACGTGTCGCTGCCCACCAGGCGCTGGAAGGTGAAGTGCTTGTGAGGCAGGTGAGCACCACCCACACGGTGCTGCAGCACGACTGGGGCTGCTCGTGCAGTAGGGCTCAGAGGTTCTGTCACTCCTCGCTGTTAGACCTCTCACTTGTTGCTGGTGACACAGACTGGGGTGTGGCAGGGCAAGTAGATTGGACACAACTAGCTCTTGTAGGTGAGTTTGTCCGGGGTTACATTTTGTTTTCTTGTCCCCAATTTAGCTAAGGGTAGCAATGGTTTCTAGAAAAAGGAAAGCTGTTGCTGCCGTTAATACAAAGAGTGTGTCTACACAGACACTACCTGCCAAGAAGGATGCAGCCACCCAGGCTTCTGGCTGCGCAGAGTGTCTGTGCCTGGCATTAGTATCCGAGAATGGTATGGGAGGCACCTGTGTACGATGTGACCAGGTGAATGACATATTGTGCCTAGTGGCAGAGCTTAAGGAAGAGGTGGAGAGACTAAGGAGCATTAGGGAGAGTGAAGAAGAAATAGACTGGTGGGGTCAGGCTCTTTTGACTCCTAAGGGTGTGCAACAGGAGATGGCAAAGCCTTGTCCCTCCTGCCATAAGGCGGATACAGCAGATCTAATTAATGGGGGGGAATGGAAACAGGTCCCTGATCGGAGAGGTAAAAGAACCCTCTCTCGAACCCCATCACCACCCTTGGTGCCCCTAACAAATAGATATGAGGCCCTGGACCCTGAAAATCAGTCAGAGGATAGCCAAGAAGATCCACCTGGAGAGCCCTCTGGATGGACTTCATCAACAAAAAGAATCATAACTGCAGCTGTAAGAGGAAAAAAAAAAAGAAGAGTGGTAGTAGTCGGCGACTCTTCTGAGGGGAACAGAGGGCCCTATATGTCGCCCAGACCCATCCCACAGGGAGGTCTGCTGCCTTCCTGGGGCCAGGGTGAGGGACATTAATAGAAGACTTCCAGAGCTAATTCAGCCCTCAGACTACTATCCCCTGTTAGTAGTCCAAGCTGGCAGCGAGGACATCAACAGAAGAAGTATCAAGATAATTAAAAAGGACTTTAAAGCACTGGGTCAGCCAGTTCATGGGACGGGAGCACAAGTGATATTTGCCTCAGTTCCTGTGCTAGCTGGGATGGATGAGGAGCTAAATAAAGAGAGGAGTAGAAAAGCCCATCTCATCAACAGGTGGCTTAAGGATTGGTGTCACCGTCAAAATTTTGGGTTTTTTGACCATGGGCCAAGCTCCGTGGTACCCAGTCTCCTCAAATCAGATGGGCTTCATCCTTCTAGGGAGAGCAAGAGGACTATAGCCCATAAGTTGGCAGGGCTGATCAGGAGGGCTTTAAACTAGGTTTGAAGGGGGAAGGGATTGAAACTGGGCTCTCCAAAAATCAGCCTACGGATGGAAAGCCCAAATTAAGAGGGAAATCAGCAGCCCACTTGAAGTGCATGTACACTAATGCACGCAGTATGGGCAACAAACAAGAGGAGCTGGAAGCCATCGTGCAGCAGGAAAGCTATGACATAGTTGCCATCACAGAAACATGGTGGGATGACTCATATGACTGGAGTGCTGCTATGTGTGGCTACAAGCTCTTCAGAAAAGATAGGCAGGGTAGGAGAGGTGGAGGGGTGGCTTTATATGTTAGAGAGTCACTCGACTCTGTTAAACTTGAGGTCAGCAGTGACAAGGTTGAGTGCCTGTGGACCAGAATCAGGGGGAAGTCCAACAAGGCTGACATCCTCGTGGGTGTCTGTTACAGACCACCCAACCAGGACGATGAAGGAGATGAATTATTCTACAAGCAGCTGGCAGATGTCTCAAAATCGACGGCCCTTGTTCTTGTGGGTGACTTTAACCTGCCGGATATCTGCTGGGAGCTCAATACTGCACAGAAGAGGCAGTCTAGGAAGTTCCTAGAGTGTATAGAGGACAATTTCCTTCATCAGCTGGTAAATGAGCCCACCAGGGGCAAGACCCTGCTAGACCTACTGTTTACAAACAGAGAAGGGCTGGTGGGAGATGTAGTGGTTGGAGGCCGCCTGGGGCATAGCGACCATGAAATAATAGAATTTTCAATACTCAGAGATGCAGGGAGAACCATTAACAAAACCTCTACGCTGGACTTCCGGAGGGCAGATTTTTGCCTATTCAGAAGTCTAGTTCAGAGCATACCCTGGGAAACAATGCTTAAAAACAAGGGGGCCCAGGAGGGTTGGACATGCTTCAAGCAGGTGGTTTTGAGTGCACAGGAACAGGCTATACCAGTGTGCCGAAAGGCTAGCCGGCGGGGAAGACAACCGGCTTGGCTAAACAGGGAGATTTTGAATGAAATCAGAAATAAAAAGAGACTTTACTGACTGTGGAAAAAAGGGCTGGCTACTTATGAAGAATTTATGGAAATAGCTAGATCGTGCAGAAAAAAGATCAGGGAAACAAAAGTGCAATTTGAAGTTAACTTGGCCAATTCTGTCAGGGATAATAAAAAGTCCTTCTTCAAATATGTTAATAACAAAAGGAGGGGCAAGGAAAACCTCCATTCTCTGTTGGACTCTGAAGGAAATACAGTTAACAAAGATGAGGAGAAAGCTGAGGTACTTAATACCTACTTTGCCTCAGTTTTTACCAGTAATACAGGTGGCCCTCAGGACAACTCATCTCTGGAGGTGGTTGGCAGAGATAGAAAGCCAAATAGGCCCCTTGTATTCCAGGAGGAAATAGTTGGTGATTTACTGAGCCATCTGGATCCTCACAAGTCTATGGGACCAGATGGGATCCATCCTAGGGTGATGAGGGAGCTAGCAGAAGAACTTGCCAAGCCGCTCTCCATCATCTTCCAACAGTCCTGGCTCACTGGGGAGGTCCCATATGATTGGAAATTGGCCAACGTTACCCCAGTCCACAAAAAGGGATGCAGAGCTGACCCTGGCAACTACAGGCCTGTCAGCCTGACCTCGGTGCCTGGCAGGGTTATGGAGCAGATCATCCTGAATGGAATCACACAGCACCTTCAGGATGGACAAGGGATCAGACCCAGCCAGCATGGGTTTAGGAGGGGCAGGTCCTGTCTGACCAACCTGATCTCCTTTTATGATCAGGTGACTCACCTGGTGGATGAGGGGAAAGCTGTGGATGTGGTCTATCTGGACTTCAGCAAGGCCTTTGACACTGTCTCCCATAATATACTCTTGCAAAAGCTGGTAGCCCATGGCTTGGACAAGTGTACTCTACGCTGGGTTAAGAACTGGCTGGAGGGCCGGGCCCAGAGAGTGCTGGTGAATGGGGCTGCATCCAGCTGGCGGCCAGTCACTAGTGGTGTTCCCCAGGGGTCAGTGTTGGGTCCAGTCCTGTTTAACATCTTTATTGATGATTTAGATGAGGGGATTGAGACCATCATCAGCAAATTTGCTGATGACACCAAGCTGGGAGGGAGTGTCGACCTGCTGGAAGGCAGGAGGGCTCTGCAGAGGGATCTGGATAGACTGGAAAAATGGGCTGATTCCAATGGGATGAAGTTCAATAAGGCCAAATGCCGGGTGCTGCACTTTGGTCACAACAACCCCCTGCAGCGCTACAGGCTGGGCGCAGAGTGGCTGGAGAGCAGTCAGACAGAAAGGGACCTGGGGGTGCTAATTGACAGGAAGCTCAACATGAGCCAACAGTGTGCCCAGGTGGCCAAGAAGGCCAACGGTATCCTGTCCTGTATCAAAAACAGCGTGGTCAGCAGGACAAGGGAAGTGATCCTTCCCCTGTACTCTGCATTGGTGAGGCCACACCTGGAGTATTGTGTTCAGTTCTGGGCCCCTCAGTTCAGGAAAGACATTGAAGTGCTGGAGCGGGTCCAGAGAAGAGCAACACGACTGGTGAAGGGACTTGAACATAAGACCTATGAGGAGAGGCTGAGGGAGCTGGGGTTGTTTAGTCTAGAGAAGAGGAGGCTTAGAGGTGACCTCATCACTCTCTATAACTACCTGAAGGGAAGTTATAGCCAGGTGGGGACTGGTCTCTTCTCCCAGGCAGTTAGCAATAGGACAAGGGGGCATGGGCTTAAACTCTACCAGGGGAAATTTAGGCTGGATATTAGAAAGAAATTCTTTACAGAGAGAGTGATCAGGCATTGGAATGGCCTGCCCAGGGAGGTGGTGGACTCGCCGTCCCTAGAGGTTTTTAAACTGAGATTGGACATGGCACTTAGTGCCATGATCTAGTAAACGGACTAGAGTTGGACCAAGGGTTGGACTCGATGATCTCTGAGGTCTCTTCCAACCCAGTCGATTCTGTGATTCTGTGATTCTGTGAACTGGAAATGCTGGGATCTGTGCCCATGGACACTTGTATCCAGTCGGTTTGTGAAAAGTGCCAGGACAATATGCTAAAGCATGAATGGATAAAACTGCAAAATGTTAATGCTACCCTTGGTGACTATAGAAATGAAACTCGTTGGTGCAGTGCCTCACAGAAGAATCCAAGGGATGTCATTGATAATGTGGGAACAGCGACCCCAAAAACCTCCTGTACGGTGTATTCTTAATCTGTGGAGATAGAGCCTGACCAGGAATTCCTTCTAATACTGTTGAAGGACTGTGTATTTTGGGACTATTAACTCTCTTAACGCCCAATGTATCTATGATAATAGATCACAGAAGAGCAAGATGAGAAAAACACTTTTTTGTGTGTATATGAGTCAAAATGTGATAATAATGTAGATTTTTGGGAATCAAGGTTAAGGGTTTTAGGTTCTCTTGTATCTGGTGTTGGCACAGCTAAAAGCTTTAAATATTTTAGAAAAATTAGGATGCTGACAAGTTAAGCAAACTAATAGAACTTAAAAGGCTTTAAGTGGACTTTTTCTAGATGTAGATTCTGTAAGACATGCCACATGGCTGAGTAGGGCCGCGATAGATTTTTTGTTATTAGCTCAAGGACATGGGTGTGAAGACTTTGATGGGATTTGTTAAATAAATTGCTTAGTGGTTGAGGGTTTTTAGGATGGTTGTTATCAGTAGTGAAAACAGGACTGATCATTTTGATGATTGTTGTGGTTGTGTTACTGATGTTGCCATGCATGATTTCTCTGCTGCAAAGGGCCCTGCAGCGGACAATGAGGGCAGCATTTTTAGCAAAAATAAAAAAAAGGGGGAATTGTGGGAAACTGCAGCGGGTCTGTGGAATTCTTGACAGAAAATATGAGAATAGAGATCAGCCTTGAGATATTAAGATTTACCCTTGAGAAGGATGGGAGTAAAGGAGTATCCGGAGAGAGGAAAGATGTACCCATGAGAAAGAAGGGGATAGAAGAATAACATGGATGATAGAAAAATTAACCAATGAGATGTTAGTGCTGTAACTTGTAACCAATAGTGAAAAGACGCATGAACTGGTAGAATTGTATAAAAATGCACTTGTAGCAATAAATGGCATCCATTACTTTCATCTTGAAAGAACTTGGTCCATGTCGTTTGTCCGTCTCAACCGCGACACATCATACTGGACCAAAGGTGACTGTGTACAGAGAAAGAGGACCTGGGTTCACGATCACTGCGCAGCTGCAACCAGGAGGAAACGGAGGTGGAGACTATGGAAATGGTCTTCCGGAACTCATTGTAATATGAACCACCTTCTCGGGGACAGGTTATGAATATGTGTAGGCATTCCTAAAACTTTCATGAATATGTAACACTTCACTGCATTT
The DNA here is from genome assembly GCF_036013475.1 of Columba livia. Classification (NCBI taxonomy): domain Eukaryota; kingdom Metazoa; phylum Chordata; class Aves; order Columbiformes; family Columbidae; genus Columba; species Columba livia. The sequence goes on along the minus strand of NC_088641.1, from coordinate 10,976,339 downwards.
AACCAAGTTCACAGCTACTGTAATTTTATACACGTATTCGGTGAAATGATTCCCCGTGTGTCCAGCGTCATAAATAAATACATACCTTCTTTATAACCTCAAGGGTTGTAAGGTCATTCCGCACCTCATTTTGGTGAGCCAGCCAGGAGGGCGTTCTGCTTCCTGCTTGAACAGCTGAGAAGATCTTAGGCGCGGCCCAAAGTTTTTTTTTGGAAAGATCTCCATCTCCGTTCTTCATTGCAGGAGCAGACAAAAGACCTCCAGCCACGATAGCGGATAAGGTATGTTGTAATAAATTTAATTTTAATGCATTTAATTGCATTTGGCCACGAGACAGTAAGGCGTGGAGAGACGTCTCATGCGTGGCCAGAGTTCCGCAATGGGAAAAGGTACCTGAGGGGGAGTTGCTGTCTGCTTGTGGGTACAGCCGCTAGCAATCTTGGGGGTAGATCGAGCAACTCCGCGATTTCTGCGTCTCGATTCCGAGAGCCAGGATGGACTTCTGCTAATGACTAATTTAGCAAGAGTGAAGGGGAATGCAGAAATCTTTTTTTTTCAGCTGCTGAAAAAGGTAATAGCGAAAAAAGAATAACTGGTCTATAACTGTGTGTTATCTTTTTTAAGTGCCTGGGCATTCCATGCATTCCATTCTAAATCGTAAAGTAACTCGTAAATCATAAGAGCAACCAGCCGTGTCTGTGTGAGCTGTGTGAGTGTGTGCTACTTAGAGTAATTGCTGTTTATGGTGGTATGCTTTAGCATGTGATCTGTATAAAGCAGAAGATGAGCTTAAAACACCTTGATTTAAGTCACGTGACATATGAGTTAAAATTACTGTGTGCACGATGTAAGAAACTATATGCAGATATGTTTTTCACCCTCTGAAATCAGGGACATAATAACAAAATGGGAACCAGTTCAATTAAAATACTAAAATACCATCTTGCTCTTCTTAGGATGCATCCTTACACATTAGAGTAACTTAGTGGGGAAACCTGATAAAAGAAAGTTTGAAACAATATTGTATTCACTTGTGGTTTGAATGTGGGGTTATATCAATTAGTGGCAATTAAATGTTGTTCTGCAGAACTTGGAAAATAGGATGAGATACAGTTCTTTAAGATAATTTGCTTTTATTGTTATTTAATAATTTTGAGACCAGGAAAGGATTTAAGTTGTTAAACTCTGATCCGTATTGAATTTATGTGCTAGTCAGAGATATGGAAAAAGAACAAACTAAATGTCATGATGGATGTGAGCTTGAGAGATTGTATTCAAAAGTGGTAAGTGGCTAGAATATGAACTGAATTGGATCTAGAAAAATATAAATAATAGACTTATGTTTAATATGCTGTTTTTCTGACATCTGCAAAAGGTAAATGGGACTGGGGAATGTAACTATAGCTGAGCTAATTGGAATTGCATATGAAATGTATTATGACTGGAATTAAATGGAAAAACAAGAAAGCGAAATATCCCAGGCCTGTGTTCTAACATAAATTACAAGCCTGTGCCAAGCTGTAAGATAAACTCAGCCTCCCCCATCCGCGTGGCCTTGCCTGTGTCTAAACAGCAGCAAGGAGAGAAAGAAAAAATATAGAGAAGAAAAAAACGCTGCTAGAAGCGGCAGAGGGGGAAGGAATGGGGGGAGGACAGGCCGTATGCCTGACACCCAAAATGGTGTGAGCTCCCCCAGAGAAGTTATAGAAACTGAGGGCAACAGAAAGTAGAAATTTGGAAATGTTGTTAGATGAAGCTTGGAGAGTATTCAGTAACAGGGAAAAGAAAGATTGTTGAAAGGATAAGAAAGTATGGAACTGAAGAGGTTGGAAGGCTTTGGAAGCCTTTAGAGGGAGGTCAGTATATATATTGGGAAAATGAATGTTGGGGAAGGTACAGAGGAAGTAGGCAGAGAGAAACGGACAGTAGCAAGTTCTGAAAAAGACTGATGGGAACCTGGAATTAACAGAAACAAGTGGAATTTTTGGTGGATTGACAATAAGTAACAATTACATAGTAGGTAAAGGGAGTCACTGGCCAAAGTGAAAAGGGCATATTTTTGTGAACCTTTGAAATACAAATTGGGTAAACAAGGAGGTATTGATAAATTTCCATATATGTCCAATTCCTTGAAACCTTTCTGTGAGAAATTTGTTGGAACAAATGGATGCAGTAATCAGATTCGAAAAAGGAGAAATTACTCTGGAGGTAAATGATCAGCAATATATGAAAATAATGGGCTTGCTTTTAGCAGCTGTTCCCACAGAAGGCAAGATTAATGAAGTCGTGAACTAAGTGTATCCTGGGATATAGACTACCGATGTACCTGGAAGGGTAAAAATGCTGTACCCGTCGAGGTAAAAATCAAAGAAGGAGAAAAGCCGGTAAGGATAAAACGATGCTCTTAGAAAAGGGAGGACAGGGAAGGAATTCGGCCAGTAATAGAGAAATTAATATAAATCAGGTTATACACAGAATAACAAATGACCTCTACCCAGTGGTAGCAAACACCTTTCTGACTATATTAACTCTAATTTGATTTGGTTTACTGTTTTAGATTTAAAATATGCCTTTTTGCCTCTCTCTCCATGAAGCCAGCCAGACAATATTTATGTAAAACCCAGCTCACATGGACGGTGTTGCCACAAGGATTTAAACACAGCCCGACAATATTTGGAAATCAGCTCACTAAAGATCTTGAATCTTGGGAAGCCCCATCTGATGAAGGACAGATGCTACAATATGTGGATGATCACTACCAGGACACAGAAGACGTGCATAAGCTGAACTGTAAGTTTATTGAACTTTTTGGGGCTCCAAGGATACCGGGTATCACAGAAGAAAGCCCAGATGATACAGCAACAAGTAAATTATTTGGGCTATGAAATTAGCGCAGGGCAGAGGACCCTTGGACAGGCTCAAAAGGAGGCTGTATGCCAAACTCCAAAGCCTCAAACTGTAAAAGAATTACGGACCCTTTTTGGGCATGACAGAGTGGTGCCGGTTGTGGATTTATAATTATGGATTGTTTGTCAAGCCATTGTATGTACTAGCAGCCACAGATCAGGAACACCTGCAATGGAATAAAGGAGCTACATGAGCCTTTGAAGAACTTGGTGAGGCTTTCATGACAGCGCCTGCTTTAGGACTCACAGATGTGAGTAAACCATTTTTTTCTATTCTCTCGCAAGAAGCAGGGAATAGTCTTGGGTATACTGGCACAGGATATTGGCCCATACTGACGAGCAGCGGCCTATTTCTCCAAACAATTATATGCAACTGTAAAAGGGTGGCCTGGATGCCTGTGGGCAGTTGCAACAGTGGTATTGAACATACAGGAGGCCTGGAAATTTACCATGGGTCAGAAAATGACTGTGCTAGTATCCTACACGGTGTCTACAGTTCTAAAAGAAAAAGGGGGACATTGGCTTTCCCAGCAAAGATTTCTTAAATATCAAGCTAAATTATTGTCACTAACATTGTCAATCCAGCTTCTTTCCTCAGTGATAACATTGGAAAACCAGTTCATCATAATTGCCTGGAAACCATCGAAGCAACATACTCCAGCCGACCAGATCTAAAGGACAGTCCTATGGAGAACACTGAGAACTGTTTTACGGATGAAAGCAGCAATATCCTGAATGGCGAAAGGCATGCTGGTTATGCTATAACTACTAGCCATGAAGTGATGGAATTTGGACCTCTGCCTAATAGTACTTCAGCACAAAAGGCAGAAATAATCGCCCTTATTTGTGCTCCAGAACTAGCTGAAGGTAAAACTGTGAACGTTTATATGGACTCTAAGCATGCTTTCAGGGTTGTGCATGCGCACGGAACAATTTGGAAAGAAGAAGGACTCTTGAACTCTCAAGGCAAACATATCAAACATGCAGAAGAAATACTGGCAGCTCAACTTCCTAAGAAGGTGGCAATCATGCATATCAAGGCGCACCAGAAAGTGAGCTCGGAATTGGAAAAAAGGAAATGAGCTGGTGGACAGAGAGGCAAAACTGGTGCCTAAGCAAAAGGTAAAAGTAGAAAGTGCCCCAGTCCCCGACAGGCAGGTTATTTTAGAAGGTAAGCCAGAATATACTACGGAAGAACAGAAACTTATTATAGATTTAGAGGAATCATATAATGAGGAAGGGTGGGCTCACACCTCACAAGGGAAAACTTATTGTTACCTCCTATTTAGTTTGGCCTTTAGTAGCAGAACCATTATATAAACATTTGATCAAAAATAGTAACTACAAATTTGTATACTACTGTAAGACAGGTGACACAGCAATGCGATCTTTGCCTCCAGACTAATCCTAAGAATATACCTAAGCCAGAAATGGGTCAAATTGGGAAAGGAAAAGGACCTGAGCAACAATGGCAAATTGATTTTTTGGAACTCCCAAGAAAAGGGGGGTGCTGATATTTGTTGGTATAAACTGATACCTTTTCAGGTTGGCCAGAAGCACTCCCTGTCAGAACAGCAAAAGCTCAGGAGGTAACTAAAACATTAGTACAAGAAATAATACCAAGGTTTAGAGTTCCAGCTGATATATCCTCTGATAAAGGGCCACATTTTATTTCAAAAGTTGTACAGGAAATCAGTCAGTACCTGGGAATAGACTGGCAAATACATATGCCTTATCATTCTTAATCCAGTGGCCAGGTAGAAAGAAAAAAAAATGAAATGAACCATCTAATTAAACAACAAATTGTAAAATTGGGGCAGGAGGCGAATTTGGCTTGGTCTCAGTCTTTACCTTTGGCCCTCTTGCATATGAACAAGGCCAAGTGTGGAGGGGTTTTGATAGATAAAGATTTGTTGCTGAATTAGTCAGGCTCAAAGGAACCTCAAGGCCACTTCGAGAAGCTGAGAACAGAATCTGCTGTGAGAAAGAGGGGCGTTCCTCAATCAGCGGGGTCCTGGTGTGGCGTGAATCATCGGACGTATCATCAATGAGACTCCAGCGCATAGACAGCCCATGATACTCATTTAGCGAATCCATGCTTGGAGCGTGGACGCGTGATTAGAGAATAGTTGCATATATAAGGAGGCTGGTTTCTGTAATAAATGGCTTTAGTGTGATTCACATTGAATCGAACTGTTTGCTGAGTCCTTTATCGCTCCAACAGCCAAGGGCAAAGGAAGGGCTTTTGAAATCCTTTTGAAATCCTGTATGGGAGACCCTATAGTGTACAGAAGGGGATGTCTGTGCAAGAAGGGGATGAAATTATGACTTTTTATATGGTAGTATTGGGTAAACAACTTAACAAAATTGGGAAACGTGTTTGGAATTTGGAGTAGGGGTCTGGATGGGGCATTACATAACATCCAATTGGGAAATTATGTGTATGTGAAGCCTCTTGCAGAAAAAGACTTTGGAACCACAGTAGGAAGGTCCATTTCAAGTCTTCCTGACATATTTCATTGCTATCAAGATTAAAGAACGGAACGCCCGGATCCATCATTCTAGAGTGAAGAAAGCCTGCAAAGCACCATGAAGGGTAACCCAGGTGCAACCTGGAAAATTGTGTTTCTTACAGTCATAACCTTAGCACACGGGTGGGAAGAAAATTGGCATGAGCAAGATCTGAATAAAACCATGGGGGGATGCTTTAAATTGGTGCTTTGGAATCAAAATAATCAGAGTATATATATTACATTGCCCAATTCTGCAGTAGAGGGGTTTAAATTTGTAGTAATTAACCAAAACCTTTCTGAAATTCTATCAAAGGAATGAGGTTATGTCCACCTTGACATGTTTTGGTCCTTCTGGAACTTCTGGGTAACCTTTTGGTCCCTTTGGTCCTTTTGGTCCTTCTGGGTGACCAGCCTGGGCAGCACTTACCACCTCAGCAAGAAGAAACCCAAAAGAGAAGACAAGTGCTACAGCTGCAGTGAGTGGGGCCACCATGCCAAAGAATGCAAGAATGCAAGCTCCCATCGCAGCCCAGAAGATGCCATTTCTGCCGGAGCACCAGCCATATGGTTGTCAGCTGCCCCAAAAGAGCTCAGCAGCGCAGTAAACAAACACTAGGAGCCTAACTTTTGCATTAACATTAAAAATCTGTTTAAGGATAGAGATGGGTTTTCTCAGATATAAGTAGCCTTCTTACCTGTGGTTAGAGAAAATGCAGATAAAGAATCATTATATTAGTAAAAGAATTTACTAACCTCTTAGAAAAGGGGGAAATGATACAGGGAATTGACAATTAACTAATTAACACTTAAAAAACTAACACTTGACACTTAAAGAACTAACCCTACTCCACATCACTAAAGACACTTAGAGAGCTAACGCTTTAACCCACATCACTATTGCCTATCCTTGCTTAACTCTGTGTAACTTATTGTACGAAAAACAGGACTTCACTGACACCTTGCAAAGATAATAATCCTTGGGTGCATCCTTGGTACATCCTTGGGTGAACTAGATTACAGAAACTTGGGCACAGGGCAGGAGATAGACCAGTTTTACCCAACTCAGCAGTCTGAGACCAACGAACTTGTCACACTGGACCAAAGGTGACCGTGTACAGAGAAAGAGGACCCGGGTTCACGATCACTGCGCAGCTGCAACCAGGAGGAGCCAGAGGTGGAGACTATGAAAATGGTCTCCCGGAACTCAATGTAATACGAACCACCTTCTCGGGGACAGGTTATGAATATGTGTAGGCATTCCTAAAACTTTCATGAATATGTAACACTTCACTGCATTTAACCAAGTACACAGCTACTGTAATTTTACACACGTATTAGGTGAAATGATTACCCGTGTGTCTGGCGTCGTAAATAAACACAAAACTTCTTTATAACCTCAAGGGATGTAAGGTCATTCCGTGCCTCAATTGGGCCTACATTGCCTCTGGTGTTAGTTTTATCTGCCACGTTTTGGAAAAAGCTCTTCCTGTTTTCCTTGACCCCTCTCGCCAGGTTTAATACTAAGGAGGCCTTAGCTTTCCTAGAGGCCTCCCTACACCCTCTGACAACAGCCTTATATTCTCCCCAAGTGGCCAACCCCTCCTTGCATGATCTATAAACTCTCCTCTTCCACTTGAGCATACCCAGCAGTTCCCTGTTTAACCACGCAGGTCTCCTGGCTCCCTTCCTTGACTTCCTACGTGTTGGGATGCTCTGATCTTGTGCCTGGTAGAAACAGTCCCTGAAGACTAACCAATTATCTTGGGTCCCTTTACCTTCAAGCAGCCTTGCCCATGGGATTTCCCCCAGCAATTGCCTGAAAAGGACAAAGTTTGCCTTGCTGAAATCCAGGGTTGCAATTCTGCTTGCTATCCTGTTCCTGCCACACGAGATCCTGAACTCCACCATCTCATGGTTGCTGCAAACAAGGCAGCCCTCAACCTTTACTGCTTCAACCAGACCCTCCTTGTTAGTGAGGATGAGGTCTGGCAGTGTACCTGGTGGCAATTACAGAAACATGGTGGGACAGTTCACATGACTGGAATGTGGACATGGATGGCTATGCCCTTTTCAGGAAAGACAGGCCAGACAGGCGTGGTGGTGGAGTTGCTCTCTATGTGAGAGAGCAACTACAATGTACTAAATTCTGCCCAGGAGTGGATGACGAGCGAGTTGAGAGTGTATGGGTCAGGATCAAAGGGCAGGCTTGCAGGGGTGACACTGTTGTGGGCGTCTGTTACAGGCCACCAGATCAGGCTCAGGAAGTTGATGAGGCCTTCTATGGGCAGTTGAGAGTGGCCTCACAGTCACAGGCCCTGGTTGTTGTGGGGGATTTTAACTTCCCTGATGTTTGCTGGAAGGACCATTCAGCTAGCCAGCCACAGTCCAGGAGATTCCTCCAGTGCATTGATGATAACTTCCTCATGCAGATGGTGGAGGAGCTGACTAGGAGAGGTGCACTGCTGGATCTCATCCTCACTAACAAGGAGGGTCTGGTTGAAGCAGTAAAGGTTGAGGGCTGCCTGGGTTGCAGTTACCAGTGTTCAGTGTTCAGCATCTTGGGTGGCAGGAACAGAAGAGCAAGTAGAATTGCAACCCTGGACTTAAGCAGGGCTAACTTTGGCCTTTTCAAGCAATTGCTGGGGGAAATCCCATGGGCAAGACTGCTTGAAGGAAAAGGGGCCCAAGATAGCTGGATTGCATTCAGAGATTGCTTCTTCCACGCTCAGGATCAGAGCATCCCCATACGTAGGAAGTCAAGGAAGGGAGCCAGGAGGCCTGCATGGTTGAATAGGGATCTGTTGGGTATGCTCAAGCAGAAGAGGAGAGTTTACAGGTCATGGAAGCAGGGGCTGGCCACTTGAGAAGAATATAAGGCTGCTGTTAGAGGATGTAGGAAGTCAGCTAGGATAGCCAAGGCCTCCTTAGAATTAGAGCTGGCGAGAGGGGTCAAGGACAGCAAAAAGAACTTTTTCAAATACATAGCAGATAAAACTAATACCAGAGGCAATGTAGGCCCACTGATGAATGGGGTGGGTGCCCTGTTGGCAGAAGATACAGAGAAGGCAGAATTACTGAATGCCTTCTTTGTCTCTGTCTACTCTGCTGGAGGCTGTCCTGGGGAGCCCTGTACCCCTGAGACCCCGGATGAAGCCAGGTCAATGGAGGAGTTTGCTTTAGTCGATGAGGACTGGGTTAGGGAGCAATTAAATAGTCTGGACATCCATAAATCCGTGGGTCCAGATGGGATGCATCCGCGGGTGCTGAGGGAGCTGGCTGAAGTCATTGCTGGACCGCTCACCATCATCTTTGTCAAGTCTTGGGAAATAGGGGAGGTGCCCGAGGACTGGAGGAAAGCAAATGTCACTCCAGTCTTCAAAAAGGGCAAGAAGGAGGACCCGGGTAATTATAGACCGGTCAGCCTCACCTCTGTCCCTGGGAAAGTAATGGAACAGCTTATCCTTGGTGCCATCTCAAGGCATATCAAGGATAAGAGGGTTATTAGGGGCAGTCAGCATGGCTTTACCAAGGGTAAGTCATGCTTGACCAACCTCATAGCCTTTTATGAGAATGTAACAAGGTGGATGGATGATGGCAGAGCGGTGGATGTGGTCTACCTTGACTTCAGTAAAGCCTTTGACACAGTCTCCCACAGCATCCTCACAGCGAAGTTGAGGAGGTGTGGTCTAGACAATAGAGTAGTGAGGTGGGTTGCAAACTGGCTTAAGGAGAGAAGCCAGAGAGTGGTAGTCAATGGTGCGGAGTCTAGTTGGAGGCCAGTATCTAGTGGAATGCCTCAGGGGTCAGTATTGGGGCCGATATTATTCAATATATTCATTAACGATTTAGACAAGGGAATAGAGTGTACTATCAGCAAGTTTGCTGATGACACTTAACTGGGAGGGGTGGCTGACACGCCAGAAGGCTGTGCTGCCATCCAGTGGGACCTGGACAGGCTGGAGAGTTGGGCGGGGAATAACCTAATGAAATTTAACAAGGGAAAGTGTAGAGTCCTGCATCTGGGCAGGAACAACCCCAGGTTCCAGTATAGGTTGGGAAATTACATATTAGAGAGCAGTGTAGGGGAAAGGGACCTGGGGTCCTGGTGGACAACAGGATGACCATGATCCAGCACTGTGCCCTTGTGGCCAGGAAGGCCAATGGCATCCTGGGGTGTATTAGAAGGGGGGTGGTTAGTAGGTCGAGAGAGGTCCTCCTTCCCCTCTACTACGCCCTGGTGAGACCACATCTGGAATATTGTGTCCAGTTCTGGGCCCCTCAGTTCAAGAAGGACAGGGAACTGCTGGAGAGGGTCCAGCGTAGGGCAACGAAGATGATTAAGGGACTGAAGCACCTCCCTTATGAAGAAAGGCTGAGGGAGCTGGCTCTCTTTAGTTTGGAGAAGAGGAGACTAAGGGGGGACCTTATTAAGGTTTATAAATATATAAAGGGTGAGTGCCATGAGGATGGAGCCAGGCTCTTCTCGGTGGCAAACAATGATAGGACAAGGGGTAATGGGATCAAGCTGGAACACAAGAGGTTCCGCTTAAATTTGAGAAAAAACTTCTTCTCAGTGAGGGTGACAGAGCACTGGAACAGGCTGCCCAGGGAGGTTGTGGAGTCTCCTTCTCTGGAGGCATTCAAAACCCGCCTGGACATATTCCTGTGCGACCTCACCTAGGCGTTCTTGCTCCAGCAGGGGGATTGGCCTAGATGATCTTTTGAGGTCCCTTCCAATCCCAAACATACTGTGATACTGTGATACCTCTCCTAGTTGGCTCCTCCACCATTTGCATCAGAAAGTTATCGTCAAGGCACTGGAGGAACCTCCTAGACTGTGGCTGGCTGGCTGAGTAGTCCTTCTAACAAACATCAGGGAAGTTAAAATCCCCCACCACAACCAGGACCTGTGATTGTGAGGCTGCTCTCAGCTGTCTGTAGAAGGCTTCATCAACTTCCTCACCCTGCTCTGGTGGCCTATAACAGACGTCCACAATAGTATCACCCTTGCCAGCCTGACCCTTAATTTTCACCCATAGACTCTCAGCTCGCTCCTCATCCGTGCCTGGAAAATACTCAATACATTGTAGTTGCTCTCTCATGTAAAGAACAACTCCACCACCGTGCCTGGCTGGCCTGTCTTTCCTGAAAAGGACATAGCCATCCATGACCACATTCCAATCATGTGAGCTGTCCCACCATATGTGAGCTGTCCCACCATATTGGCAAGATCATTATGGTGACATATAAGCCACACTACTTGCTGGTAAACTTCTAGCATATTGACATGAATAGCAGTGAAATAAAGACTGACAAGAGCAAGAATGTCTTGCTTTCCTTTGGGAAGGTGATTGTCAAGCTGCATCTTCAGCCCCAGAAGCCTATTATAAGAAAGTGCCCACAATGGGCAATAAGGGCATAGGGATAGAGCCAGTTACCCCCATAGAGTCAGTTACCCCAGTGATTATGGGGACAACAGCAGCTGGGATTTCTCTGCTGAGGAATGGACTGGAGGATCAAAGGATGAAATGGCAGAGCAATCCCTGTACACCCTTGTCCTGGTTTTGTTAAAAACAAGTTTCTCTTTTAGTGAATTTGCCTGTCAGCTAAAGCCTTCATATTAACTGCATTTTCCTGGAGAACCAGACACATATTTTGGTAAACTTAGCAATGGAATGCAAACTTATTGATAAGCATGGATGGACATCTCGCGAGAGGGGCGACGAGAAACAAGTGACCAAGAAACTGACCAACTGTGTATAACATTCCATTCACGTGAATACTTCATATAAAAGTGGGAGATCACGAGGATCTCGGCCCTTTGCCTTTCCCTTTTCCATCTGCTTATGGCCGACATTAAGAGAGGACCTTGCTAGTCATCCCTGCGAACTGAGGCCTAGTGAGAGACTGAATCCAGCTCTGGTTGGCTGCAGAGTCCAGTCCAGGACTTTGGTTGCCGGCTCTGCAGTTGCTGAGACTTTCAAGATTGGTTTTGTATATTTTGTATTATTTTCTCTATTCTTATTAGTAGCATTAACAAAACATTGTTAATTTTTCCAACTCTTCTCTCTCTGTCCTTCTTTCCCTCCCGATCGCCTGTCCTTAGTGGGAAGGGGGGAGAGGGAGGGGCAAAAGGGGGAAGTGGGGGGGAGAGGAGGTTAACAATACATCTGCCAGGGTTTTATTGTCACCCCGCAATCTAAACCCTCGACAACCCTTTTGTTATTAATAAGCAAAAGGACTCCCTGGGGTGCTGCAGCATGCAATATGAGCATGGGACTACACTCAGGTTGAGCTGCAGAATGTGGCAGACTCATATTGGCAGAATTCTGAGGATAACATGAGACAGTGTTTCTTCTGAGTCTGGGATCAAGCAGAAGAGAGTGCACAACTGAGCCCCAAGAAGTAGCAAGTCTGAGTGCAGTTTCCCAAAATTAAATGGTGAAGTAATTATTAGAAAGGACTCAGGAAAATGGAAATGCAAGTTATTCTCTTTGGGAATGGTTGCAGGGGGCAGTGAAAACACAACATCCCCTCCCATTTGATTGGAATGACAGAATGGTGACACAGAACCTTATAGATGGGGGAGCGATATACTCAAAGGGGGATGGGGTGGTAGCTGGGCTTGCATCAGTGGGGAAACACTCTAGAGTCGATGAAGACCAGGAGGCCTCCCATACCCCTAGGGTGGAATCAGTGTGCTCAGCTCACTCTATGAAATGCCTCTACACCAATGCGGGAATAAGCAGGAGGAGTTAGAAACCTGTGTTAGGGCGGGAGATTATGACCTGGTGGCAATTACAGAGACATGGTGGGACAGCTCACATGACTGGAATGTGGACATGGATGGCTATGCCCTTTTCAGGAAAGACAGGCCAGCCAGGCGTGGTGGTGGAGTTGCTTTCTATGTGAGAGAGCAACTACAATGTACTAAATTCTGCCCAGGAGTGGATGACGAGAGAGTTGAGAGTGTATGGGTGAAAATTCAGGGGCAGACTGGCAGGGGTGATAATGTTGTGGGTGTCTATTACAGGCCACCAGAGGATGTAGGGAGGCAACTAGGAAAGCTAAGGCCTCCTTAGAAGTAAATCTGGCGAGAGGGGTCAAGGACAATTGGAAGAGCCTTTTCAAATACATAGCAGATAAAACTAACACCAGAGGCAATGTAGGCCAACTGATGAACGAGGTGGGTGCCCTGGTGACAGAAGATACAGAGAAGACAGAGTTACTGAATGCCTTCTTTGTCCCTGTCTACTCTGCTGGAGGCTGTCCTGGGGAGCCCCGTACCCGTGAAACCCCAGAGGAAGTCAGGACAATGGAGGAGTTTACCTCGGTTGATGAGGACTGGGTTAAGGAGCAATTAGGCAGTCTGGACATCCATAAATCCATGGGTCCGGATGGAATGTCCCCTCAGGTGCTGAGGGAGCTGGCTGAGGTCATTGCTAGGCCACTCTCCATCATCTTTGCCAAGTCTTGGGAAATGGGAGAGGTGCCTGAGGACTGCAGGAAACCAAATGTCACTCCAGTCTTCAAAAAGGGCAAGAAGCAGGACCCGGGTAACTATAGACCAGTCAGCCTCACCTCCATCACTGGGAAAGTGATGGAACGACTTATCCTTGGTGCCATCTCAAGGCATATCAAAGATAAGAGGGTCATTAGGGGCAGTCAACATGGCTTCACCAAGGGGAAGTCATGCTTAAACAACCTCACTGCCTTTTATCAGGACATAACAAGATGGATAGATGGTGGCAGAGCAGTGGATGTGGTCTACCTTGACTTCAGTAAAGCATTTGACACAGTCTCCCACAGCATCCTTATAACCAAACTGAGGGAGTGCGGTCTGGATGATCGGGTAGTGAGGTGGACTGCGAACTGGCTGAAGGGAAGAAGCCAGAGAGTTGTGGTCAATGGGGCAGTGTCTAGTTAGAGGCCTGTATCTAGTGGAGTACCTCAAGGGTTAGTACTGGGGCCTATATTATTCAATATATTCATCAGTGATTTGGATGAGGTACTAGAGTGTACTATCAGCAAGTTTGCTGATGACACCAAGCTGGGAGGAGTGGCTGACACGCCAGAAGGCTGTGCTGCCATCCAGCGGGACCTGGACAGGCTGGAGAAATGGGCAGGGAAAAATTTAATGAAATATAACAAGGGAAAGTATAGAGTCTTGCATCTCGGTAGGAACAACCCCAGGTTCCAGTATAAGTTGGGGAATGACCTATTAGAGAGCAGTGTAGAGGAAAGGGAACTGGGGGTCCTGGTGGACAACAGGAGCCAGCACTGTGCCCTTGTGACCAGGAAGGCCAATGGCATCCTGGGGTGTATTAGAAGGGGGGTGGTTAGTCGGTCGAGAGAGGTTCTCCTTCCCCTCTACTCTGCCCTGGTGAGACCACACCTGGAATATTGTGTCCAGTTCTGGGCCTCTCAGTTCAAGAAGGACAGGGAACTGCTGGAGAGAGTCCAGTGCAGAGCCACAAAGATGATGGAGTGGAGCATCTCCCTTATGAAGAAAGGCTGAGGGAGCTGGGTCTCTTTAGCTTGGAGAAGAGGAGACTGAGGGGTGACCTCATTAATTTTTACAAATTTGTAAAGGGTGAGTGTCACGAGGATGGAGCCAGGCTCTTCTCCACGACAGCCAATGATAAGACAAGGGGTAATGTGTTCAAACTGGAACACAAGAGGTTCCACTTAAATTTGAGAAGAAACTTCTTCTCAGTGAGGGTAACAGAATTCTGGAACAGGCTGCCCAAGGGAGTTATGGAGTCTCCTACTCTGGAGACATTCAAAACCTGCCTGGACACATTCCTGTGTAGCCTCATCTCAGTGTTCCTGGTTTGGCAGAGGGATTGGACTAGACGATCTTTGAGATCCCTTCCATTCCCTAACATTCTGTGATTCTGTGAACAATGTATTTACAACCCTGCCTTCACCAGCCCCTGACTCAAAGATATTTACCTCAGGAATGCAATCGAGCCTCTAAGTCAGGCCACCTTTTTGTATTAAAGGGAACATCATATCAGTCGTGGGAGGTGCCCAGGGGACGGCAGATGGTGATGCAATTCTAGCGCTAGGGCACTTAAGAGAATACCAAGCAAAACGGGAAGAGAGGACATTACCCGTTGTGGATAAACCACAAAAGAAAAAAGTTTTCTGAAAGAAGATGTTATTTTTATTAGGTTACTTCATCCACAAGCAAAATTTATTGGTGGATTTCCTCTTACTGATTAGGCTACTGACATTTAAAAAAAAAAAAAAAAAGTTTTCGCTGTAAAATTGCCTACATCTTTCTGAAAATAAATAGGTTCACATTAATATATGTGTAATCCAGCAAATTTAGGCATCCACTATTGTGGAGGAGTTGCTGTTAGATGGAGACTTGTTACTGAACCAGCCAGGAATTTCAAGGACAACTCAGAGGCAGTAAACAGGACCGGCTGTGAGAGAGAAGCAACTTCATAATAACACGGCCCCAACGTGGGGCAAATCAACGGACCTATCAGCAGTGAGACTCCAGCGCATGAACAGCTCGTGAACATAGATGATATCCAATTAGCGAATGCATGCTTTGAGCATGGACGCGTGATCAGAGAATAGTTGCATATATAAGGAGGCTTGTTTCTGTAATAAATGGCTTTGCGTGATTCACATTGAATCGGAATGCTGAGTCCTTTATTCACTCCCACACACTATGGAAACTTCAGTTAAGCCAGTGGAGATATACTCAATATGTCTCTGGCATGTCAGATAAGTTAAAACTGATACAACTATATTAGTCATTATGGCCCAGTGTCTTTCTGTTATCCATGAAGGTCTTATATGAGCTCCATTCTATCAAACTAAATTATTATCCCAGAGATGTTTTTTGTAGGTTTTGACCTAAGAGCTAGACTATGGCAGTAACTACTTGTATCAACTGCTATTTTCTCCAAAATGAGAATCATCCACTGCCTGTTGTACCAAAATGGTACCACTGAATTAAAACTTCTGTTGCAATTATTACTACTCTACTAGTCTATTGGATATTCATGCCAGTTGTGTTGTATCTATTTAATGAATTTTTTCACTCTAAATATTTCAGTTCATTTTATCAGATACTCAGCAAATTGGTTCTATTAATTGTCTCAACTCCATGCTTATAGCCTAACCCTCCAAGGTGCTGAATTCAGTAGGAAGGTAGTTGCAGCCAATATGACTTTCCATTCCGGAACATTCTCCTGTCAGGTGTGTGAGCCAACCTGCCTCTCTATTTTTTTTTTATCTTTCAATGTCTTTGAGACACTGAGAAATACATAAAAGCAAATCTGTTTATAATTACTACCTTCTGACCAGCTTTATTGTGACAAAAACTGCAACAGTGTCATGAGGTCAAATCTGCTTTCAAAAAGAGAATTTGTGTACCATCTATATTTAAAACAAACAAAAAACCCTCAAAAACATACACAGGTTTTAAATTGGACTTAGACTTTGGGCTTGCTATCTAGAAAATTAGTTTATCCACATACTCATGTTTACTACTGTATGTTTTAATAATTAAAATAGCAGATGGGAATTTACATTAGTTAAGCTGTTCCAGAGGTCTTTGTTCATTATATTATTATAGTTGTGCTTCTTTGACTAATGAATTATCCCATTCTGACACATTTCCTCAATCAGAAAGTTCCTCAGCATATGCAGATTATAAGCCCCATACACACAAAGACGGAGATAGCTAGATCAGCATGTAAATCCCAGTTTCTCTGAAATAGCTAGAGCTATGTTGGAGAATAATGCAAAGCTGATAAAACTAATGGAGAACTATAATAATCATTCAAATGTTGAATAAATAGGAATTGATCATTGTTTCTTTCACAGAGCAAAAGCACTCATGATGAAGCTCAAAAAAATAAAGATTTTTGTGATGAAGCTCTGTGGTTGCAAGAAAGACAGCCAAGAGATAGACTGACTCATGCATGGATAAACCATTTGCTTTGCTTAATGCAAGGACTAGGGGAGGATGGAAGCAGGCTGAGTAGTATAGCAATGATCAAGCAAAATGGACATGTGACTATAAAACAACTTCAGTGAATTTAAGAAAGCATGGCCATTATTCTATCTGTAACAACAGATATAAATTCAAAAGCATTTTTATGGTAACTATTTTCTTCATATTTACAGACACATGACATCAGACTAGTAAAAAATAATGTTCTTCATTAAGGTACCTGTTGCAGGGGAGTGATTTAGGGTTCTGCTTATTGCAGAACAAGGTTTAGATTTCTTAAAGAGAAGTGCGACTTAAAGGAGTTTGGTGGCCGGTGCACTCTATTATTTACTGCATGGGGGAAATATGCCAAGCCAAATGCTGCTTACCTTCTCTCCAGGAGTCTGCACCTGTTCACAAAAGCAAACTTTTAGGCATTCCCTCCCTGATAACTGTTTGCTCTGGAGTGTATATCTTAGAACTCCAGACGCAAACTTCCAGGTGAGGCCTGATAATGGTATACAGAGAAGACTTTCAGGAGACAGAATTCTCAGAAAAATTTTAATGGAGTAGAATAGCAGGAGGGCTAGCTCAAGCTGGGTACCTGTGCAGAGGTCCGCCCGAGCATAGAAAACTGTAGGCTTTTATATTTTTACAAACCATTCATACTATGATTCAGTCCAATAGCAATATTTCACTTTGGGGTCTTCTTGCTTCTCATTGGATCTTCCTCTCTGATTCCATGTGGGTCTTTGTTTTATTCAGCTGTAGACATTGTTTATGGTCCATAGCCTTGCAGGCACTGTTTTGTCTAAATAAATCCTTACTTCTCAGCGAAGTGCGAAATAGGTCCTGTTTGGCAGATGTCTCTAATGTGTCCATGTTAGCCTTGGATCGTTGTTTTTTCCAGTCAGTTCTGTTTTTCCCAGCAAAGTGCAAACCATACCTTATCTTGCAAGTGTTCAGTGTAGTCTGCAGTTGCTTTTGGTAAATATGAGCAGAACTTTACAGCTTTAAATTTTAGCAAATCCAGCTTACCAAGTAACATGAAGCAGAGATTACATTAAAAATCATACAACCTTATATCTCTAAATAATTCATTATGTTTAGTGTGCATCTACTTAAGCTAAATGATTAATGTTAAACTTAAATTGGGCTCATCCACTGACCTGTGAGTAGTAAAACCATGGCCACTTATTTAGCAGAGAGAGCTCAAAGTGGGCTCATCCAGGTTGTCGTATTTATAGAATGAAATAGTTGTGCTGGTTTGACTGAAAATGGGTTAATTTTCTTCGTGCAGTTACAAACTTTTCTTTTTCATAGCTAGCATGCTCATTATTTGGACTTAGTTTGAGAACAAGCAGATAACACTGCAGCACAGAGCTAGTGTTTTTAATTACTCTGGTCTGAGAGCCAAGGATATTCAGAGCGCTCTGCCCACAGGTGTGAGGCAGCGAGGAAGAGGGGCATAGATGAGGTAGAGCTTGACTGACATCCAGACTGATCAATAAGAGTATTCCATCCCATTAGCATCATTCTTCATATTTAAGGAGAGTTGGGATCTTCCGGTCTCACTCTCGCTTCTTCGCTCTTTTTGCCAGAGATGGGGGGAGTTCTGTTTGGGATGTTTAGTTTGGCCTTTTGCCGTTTTGCAGAGGCCTCTGGACCTTTCTGCCCTTTTTCCTTTTTTCTCTCTTCGGGATCAGCTTTTCAGGACCAGATGCTGCCTCCTGGGTCTGGCTGCTCGGTGTGGACGGAGATCATGAGGAATTGCCTTGAGTATCTTTTATTTTATATTCTACTTTTTTATATATGTATTTACTAGTAGTGTATTAGTACTTTGTTATTTTATTAAACTGTGTTTATCTCAATACAAGTTTCTCCCTTGCCTTTCGATTCTCTCCTCTATGGTGGGGGGTGGGGGGGTGGGAGGGGTAGGGAGGGGGGTGAGTGAGCGGCTATTGTGGTTGTATTGCTAGCTCAAGTTAAACCACAACACTTTATCATTAATGTCCCATCTCCTGCTCCTAGGGATGTCCCATCTCCTGTGACCGGATGTTGCAGAACTGGTTTTGCCACAATGTTTGAGACATTACCCTTTGAGTCTCTGACAGTGAATTCATAGAGTCTCTTCACACTGCTGCAAAGTAGTTATCTAACAAATAACCACTCTGGGAAAAATTTCAAAAGCAATATTTATAGATATAGTTCAAGAAAAGCATCTTGAATTTAAAAATTCAAGAGATTAAAAAAAATCTGTCATACCAACCACTTGCAACTCAGGATATGCATCATCAACAGATAAGAATTTAATCTATCTTGTAAGCTGCTCATTCAGCAAGATATCATTCCCCCATTCCACAGCGAATAGATTACCAAACGACTTACTTAAATATATTAATATACATATTTAGAAGCAGCTAAAGAATATACAAAGAATTTGAAGAAAACTTAGCAGGTATAATGACTGGAGAGAGGGATGAAGACCAATGAGTTTTTGCCAAAAGGATCAGTAAAAATACTTCAGACAGCCAACATCTGAAAGACAAAATACAGTCAAGAGTGGAAAATCTCTGTCAAACAAGCCTGGCGAAGCCTTTAATAAATGTGTACATAGCTCATTTCTGTGTAGCATATTACCACATCAGTCTTAGCACTGATTTACTTTTTTGTTTTTTTTCCCTTCTTTGGGAGAGTATCTTGAGTACAATGCAATATTCAGAAAACCACTAGATGAAGGCCATCTGAAATTTTAAAAAATAGAAACGAATGATGCAGGGAATACTTGTGCCAGAAGACATAAAAAGACTCAAGTTGTTTCCACCTTCACGAACCCTAGATCTGCAACGGCAAAACCCCAAATTTTGGCTCAATCTACTATTGTGAGCCCAACCATGTGCCTGAATGGAAAAGCACTCAGGGTTAATGCTTGATAGGTTGTATTACTAGGGCTGTCAAACCTACACCTTTTAACTCACCAGTCTGAAGGGTGCTTTTAGGATTAATGGGAATATCATATTGAGTAGACTAATAGAGTTTTACCAAAAGTTTAGGACTCTATCATTGAGACTACTTTTGAGAAGTACATAGTAAGATAGACATGTAATTTTAGACTAGTTTTTAACTGTATGCAAATAATATCTTTATTAGCTACTGCAGTAAAGCTACTAGATGTAGCAAGTTACTAGATATGATAGCTAATACCTATATTTCACAACTAGACACCATATCCCACAGCATTCTCCTGGAGAAGCTGGCAGGTCATGGCCTGGATGGATGAATAAAGAACTGGCTGGATGGCCGGACCCAAAGAGTTGTGGTGAGCAGAGACAAATCCAGTTGGCGGTCGGTCTTGAGTGGTGTTCCCCAGGGTTCAGTATTGAGGGTGGTTCTGTTTAATCTCCTTATCAATGTTCTGGATGAGGGGATTGAGTGCACCCTTAGTAAATTTGCAGATGGCACCAAATCGGGTTGGAATGTTGATCTGCTGGAGGGTAGGATGGCCATACAGAGGGATCTGGACCATCTGGATCGTTGGGATGAGGCCAATTGTATGAGGTTTAACAAGGCCAAGTGCCAGGTCCTGCACTTGGGTCACAACAACCCCATGCAGTGCTACAGGCTCGGGGAAGAGGGGCTGGAAAGCTACCTGTCAGAAAAAGATCTGGGGATGTTGACTGACAGCTGGCTGAACATGAGCCAGCAGTGTGCCCAGGTGGCCAAAAAGGCCAACAGCATCCCGACTTGTATCAGGAATAGTGTGGCCAGCAGGACTAGAGAAATGATTGTGCCACTGTATTCAGCACTGGTGAGGCTCCACCTTGAATAAGGACACTGAGGTACTAGAGAGAGTGCAGAGGAGGGTCATGAAGCTAGTGAGGGGCCTGGAGCACAAGTCTTATGAGGAGTGGTTGAGGGAACTCGGGCTGTTTAGCCTTGAGAAAAGGAGGCTGAGGGGAGACATTGCTGTTTACGACTACCTGAAAGGAGGTTGTAGCATGGAGGGTGTTGGTCTCTTCTCCCAAATAGCAAGTGATAGGACAAGAAGAAATGGCCTCAAGTTGTACCAGGGGAGGTTTAGATTGGATATTAGGAAAAATTTCTTCCCGGAAAGGGTTGTCAGGCATTGGAACAGGCTGCCCAGGGAAGTGGTGGAGTCACCATCCCTGGAGGTGTTTAAAAGGCGCGTAGATGAGGTTCTTAGGGACATGGTTAGAGTTAGGTTATGGTTGGACTCGATGATTTTGAGGGTCTCTTCCAACCTAAATGATTCTATGATTCTATGACTTTATTCTATGATTCCCCCAGTGGGACGGGGAGGAGAATCAGAAGGGTAAAAGTGAGAAAACTCATGGGCTGAGGTAAAAACATTTTAATAATTGAAATATAATAACAATAACAATAAATTGTAATGAAAAGGAAAATAACAAAGAGAAATATAAACCAAGAAAAGCAAGTGATGCATTAACAATTGCTCGGCACCAATTGACCAATGCCCAGCCAGTCCCTAAGCAGCGGCCCCTCCCAACCTGCCCCCTAGTTTTATTGCTGAGCATGATGTCATATGGTGTGGAATATCCCTGTGGTTAGTTAGGGTCAGCTGTTCCAACTGTGTTCCCTCCCAACTTCTTGTGCACTCCCAGCCTACACATTGGTGGAGTGGCCTGAGAAGGCCTTGATTCTGTGTAAGCACTGCTCCACAGTAACAGAAACATCCCAGTATTATCAACGCTGTTTTCAGCACAGATCCAAAACATAGCCACATACTAGCTACTATGAAGAAAATTAACTCTATCCCAGAGAAAAACAGCACAAAAAGGAACCAGTATTCTTTAAAGGGAGGTTTGAAAAAATTAAAATGTGATTTTAAAGAGGTCTTTATCATAAGACTGATGATTTCTGAGCTTGATTATTTTTATTGCAATAATATACTTAGTCAATACTCATAACAGCCAGTTAGTCACAAGAACTAGTGATAGATACTCGAAAACAGATTGGATTTTTTATCCCCAGTCGTCAGAAGCAAAAAGATATTATCAATAAAGCAATATGTACTGATACATACACTGTCATAATGGTGTTTGTTACCAAATGAGTGGAAAATAAGATAGGAGGATAAACAAAAAATATCAAATCAAGGCATTTCAATAGAATTTTGGTTTTAAAATAACATCTCAGGATAACACTGCGTAACCTTTGCCTTTTTTTTTTTGTTAATTAAAAACATGCTTGTACTGGGTCTGGCTGGGATGGAGTTAATTTTTTTCATAGCAGTCTGTATGGTGCTATGTTTTGGATTTGTGACCAAAACAGTATCAATAATACACCAGTGTTTTAGATAGTGCTGAACAGTGTTTGCACAGCAGTGCTGGTTTGGCTGAACCGAGGTAATTTTCCATGAGGTTAGTTAATTTTCTTGTTGATAGTTAGCATGGTCCTTTGTTTTGACTGTAGTTCTAGAATAAAATAGCACTTTGGGATAGAGTTAATGTTTTCTTCCAGTAACTCTCCAGTGTTTGGGACTTAGTATGAAGAAATATAAGAACTCACTGATGTTGATACTTATTGATAGGTAAGCCAAGGTTGTCCTTACTTTCTCATGTTTTGCAAGCAAGCAGGTGTATAATGCAGGGAGGGGCCAATCCAGGACAGCTGACTCAAGCTGGCCAACAGAAGTATTCTATACCATGAATGTCATGCTTCACATTTAAGCAGGATGTTGCTGGAAACGGCCCCCTTTCCTCAATGGCTGCCATCCCTGACGGGATCCTGGTCCTGGTCCTGCTTCCGGGGCCCGATTCCTGTGACTTCCCTGCATCCCACTATTGATCTCAGCGTCTTTACTGGACTGGCTGTGGTCACGGTGTCCACCCTCTGGTGCTCAGTGCTGGGAGCGAGCATTCTAGTAGCTATTTGGTTTGTATCGTTCTTCTCTTATCATTGTTTTATTAAATCTGTTTCTATTTCAAACCACGAGTCTTTCCTCCTCTTTCCCTTCCTTTCCCCCACAGAAGGAAAGGTGAGAGAGTAACTGATTTGTGGTTTAGCTGCCAGCCCAGCGCTAAACAGCAACAGCTGCCTACCAGGGTTAACAATGCTCAAATAATTTTGGAGAAACCTCAACAATTTTACCGTTACAACTTAAAAATGGATGGATTAAGGCATTTCTTATTTCAGCACCAGCTCTTAACTCAGGAACTCTCAAACTTGCTGCAGAAGGGCATGCTCTGGTGGAGTAAGCACATTGTCATTCAATTCAAAGATAAAAAATCTCCACCTTTTTTGAGGCTTCGTCATGCCTCACAGAGGTTTCTTCCTGGGCACCAAAAATTTTAGGTTTCTAGTAATTTCAAGCATACTTCTACTAAGCAAGGTATAAGAGCAGGCACACAGATTATTTCTTCTGAAATCCATGAAGTTTTTGAGCCATAAAGAGATCATGAGGGATTCACAAGGCCACAGACCTCCCTGCCTTCATACTAGGGTTTTCCTTTTGCAGTAGAGAGCCTTCAGGAATTCCCAAGTTAATTTTTTTTTCTAGCTCAGGAAAGCAACAAGAGCAGAAATATCATGTGAACATAGTACTAACTCCCAGAACAAGTTGGTTCCTATACTTTCTGAGGAGAGGTTTGTTTCTCCTCTACCCATCCCCAGGACTCTGTAAGCCACTATCTGTAATGTAACACAACTTTACCTAGATTTGAAAATGAGAGTGTCCATTTAACATACAAAGTTACAGAATTGGCACTGTGAGAAAAGCTGGCCAAGGGACTCATATGCAAGATAAGTCATTCTGAAACTCTAAAATCAGGAATGGAGTTTTTTGCTAGTCCTACATACTTGGCATATGCAGTGGACTTCTTAAAAAAATATTTTTTTTTGTGAAGCATCATTTTACACAAGAGGGTGACTTTATCAAATATCTTAGTCTAGAAAAGAAAGTATCTTATATAGAAGAAATAATTAATCAGTATGATTTATGTATTTTTTTTTAATTGAGCAAATATAATAGTGAAAAAAGTAGTTGTCAAACAAGATCACAGATAAAGAACCAAATAGAGTCTCTGCAATATTCAAGACCCTTTGTGTTATTTAACACAGTTTTCACTTTCTCCAAAGGGGGAAAAGGGATGATACTGATACTGCCACTTCTCACATGGACCTAGATCTTATTTTCTCAGTTTGTTTTTGAACCAAATTGAAAACACTTATGATTATGGATTAACAGTTTTATTTTACAGTAACTATACTCAAATAATGACATAACTTCAGCAACATCTACCTATCTAAATTTCTATTACTACAGAAACAACAATAACAGACAATTTAATGAAAAATATTATTTTTGTTCCAGTGAAGGTGTAAAAAGGATAGTTTTGATGCTGTAAAACAGCACTTTTGTGAACCTCTGAAATACAAATTGGGTAGACAAGTAGGCATTCATAAGTTTTTATATATGCCCAACTCCCCAAAACCTCTTTTGGGTATACTGGCACAGGATCTTGGCCCATATCGACGAGCAGTGGACTGAATATACAGGAGGCCCAGAAATTTACCATGGGTCAGAAAATGGCTGTGCTAGTATCCCGCACGGTGTCTACAGTTCCAGAAGCAAAAGGGAGACATTGGCTTTCCCCACAAAGGTTTAACAGGATGATGTAGAAATCATCATCACTAATGTTGTCAACCCAGCTTCTTTCCTCAGCGGAAACATCGAAGAATCAGTTCATCACGATTGCCTGGAGACCATTGAAACAACATACTCCAGTTGACCAGATCTAAGAGACAGTCCTATGGAAAACACTAAGAACTGGTTTACGGATGGAAGCAGCTATGTCCTGAACGGTAAAAGACATGTTGGTTATGCTATAACTACTAGCCATGAAGTGATGGAATTTGGACCTCTGCCTAGAAGTACTTCCGCACAAAAGACAGAAATAATCGCCCTTACTCATGCTCTGGAACTAGCTCAAGGTAAAACTGTTAACATTTATACGGACTCTAAGTATGCTTTTGGGGTCGTGCATGCGCACAGAGCAATTTGGAAAGAAAGAGGACTCTTGAACTCTCAAGGCAAACATAAGAGATATTGAAACTATTGGAAGCAGTTCAACTTCCTAAGAAGGTGGCAATCATGCATATCAAGGCACACCAGAAAGTGAGCTTGGAATTGGAAAAAGGGAACGAGCTGGCAGACAGAGAGGCAAAACGGGGAGGTAAAAATAGAAAGCGCCCTAGTCCCTGACGGGCAGGCTTCTTTGGAAGGTAAGCCAGAGTATATTAAGAAAGATCGGAAACTTATTATAGATTTAGAGGAATCCTATAATTAGGAAGGGTGGGCTCACACCCCCTAGGGAAAACTTATCATTCCCTCCTATTTAGTTTGGCCTTTAGTAAGAGAAGAGCACAGGAAGAGACACTGGAGAGCAGAAACACTATATAAACATTTGATCAGAAAAATAGTAGCTAGAAGTCTGTATACTACCGTAAGGCAGGTGACACAGCAATGCGATCTTTGCCTCCAGACTAATCCTAAGAATACACACAAGCCAGAGATGGGTCAAATTGGGAAAGGACATGGGCCTGGGCAACAATAGCAAATTGATTTTTTCGGAACTCCCAAGAAAAGGGAGGTACCAATATTTGTTGGTATTAACTTATACCTTTTTGGGTTGGCCAGAAGCATTCCCTACCAGAACAGCAAAAGCTCAGGAGGTGACTAGAACATTAGTACAAGAAATAATACCAAGGTTTGGAGTTTCAGCTGTTATATCCTCTGATAGAGGGCCACATTTTATTTCAAAAGTTGTACAGCAAATCAGTCAGCACTTCGGAGTAGACTGGTAGCTACATACCCCTTATCATTCTTAATCCATTGGCCAGGTAGAAAAAATGAATCATCTAATTAAACAACAAATTGTAAAATTGGGGCAGGAGGTGAACTTGTCTTGGCCTCAATCTTTGCCTTTGGCCTTCTTGCGTACAAACAAGGCCAAGGGCAAAGGAAGGGTTGAGCCCTTTTGAAATCCTGTATGGGAGACCCTATAGTATACAGAAGGGGATGTCTGCACAAGTAGGGGATGAAATTATGACTTCTTACATGGTGGCACTGGGTAAACAACAAAATTGGGAAATGTGTTTGGGACTCGGAGTAGGGGTTTGGATGGGCCATTACATAACATCCAACTGGGAGATGATGTGTATGTGAAGTCTCTTGCAGAAAAAGACTTTGGAACCACAATAGGAAGGTCCATTTCAAGTACTTCTGACATCTTTCAGTGCTATCAAGATTAAAGAACAGAATGCCCGGATCCATTATTCTAGAGTGAAGAAAGCCTGCAAAGCACCATGAAGGGTAACCCAGGTGCAACCCGGAAAATGGTGTTTCTTATGGTCATAGCCTTAGCACATGGGTGGGACGAAAATTGGCATGGACAAGATCTGAATAAAACCATGGGGGGATGCTTTAAATTGGTGCTTTGGAATCAAAACAATCAGAGTGTATATATATATATATTGCATTGCCCACTTCTGCAGGAGAGAGCTTTAAATTTGTAGTAATTAACCAAAATCTTTCTGAAATTCTATCGAAGAAATGAGGTTATGTCCACCTTGACATGTTTTGGTCCTCCTGGACCTTCTGGGTAACCTCTTGGTCCCTTTGGTCCTTCTGGGTGACGAGCCCAGGCGGCACTTACCACCTCAGCAAGAAGAAACCCAAAAGAGAAGACAAATGCTACAGCTGCAGTGAGCGGGGTCACCACGCCAAAGAATACAAGCTCCCATCACAGCCCAGAAGATGCCATTTCTGCCGGATCACCAGCCATATGGTTGTCACCTGTCCCAAAAGAGCTCAGCAGCGCAGTGGACAAACACTGAGAGCTGGACTTTTGCATTATACATTAGTTTTTTGTGATGGTAACTCGAATGTTTCGTTGAACGTTAAAAATCTGTTCGTTTTTTGAGGGAGAGAGATGGGTTTTCTCAGATATAAGTAGCCTTCTTACCTGTGGTTAGAGAAAATGCAGATAAAGAATCATTATATTAGTAAAAGAATTTACTAACCTCTTAGAAAAGGGGGGATTGATACAGGGAACTAACTAACTAACGCTTAAAGGGCTAACCCTTAACCCTCATAGCAATTGCCTAGCTTAGAGCTTTGTGCGTTGTATGAGAAACAGGAATTCACTGATGACTTCACAGGCCTTCAGTTTGAGCCCTGGCCAACTCAGCACACCAGGCCAGAGCTAAAAGTGTACAGTGAAGAAGACCTTGGCCCACGACCACCAGGTGGTACTGCGCAGGCACAACCAGGTGTGGTCAGAGGTGGAGACTATGGAAATGACTTCCTGGAACTCATTGTAATAAGAACCACCTTCTCAGGGACAGGTTATGAATATGTATAGGCATTCCTAGAATTTTCATGAATATGTAATACTTCACAGCATTTAAACAGTTCGTGGCTGCTGAGCATTTGCCACATCTGGGAGGAGTTGTTCCCCATGTGTGTCCAGCACTGAGTAAACATACCTTCTTTATAACCTCACAGATTGTTAAGTAATTTTCGTGCCTCAGAGGCAGTACTTCTCTGATCTACTGAGATAATTTAATTAAAGTCTTAGTACAGATTTTTTTTTAAAAAAGCAAATGAATGGAAAAGACAATCAGAGTCACTAAGTACTGGTATCAGCATGGTTATCCTTTCTAAAAGATTCTTGCCCTGATGGTATTGCTAATCTGGACACATTCTCCCCAAATGTCCAGTTTCAATGTGCATTCACAAAATAAAAAAATAATAACTCAACAAGCTTTTTATGATGCAGTTGATTTTACTTCAATACAAAAAGGTGTAAAAAGGGTAGTTTTGATGCTGTAAAACAGTTTCATGATTAAAAAATATAGCCTGGCATATGTTACATCTATATTTGGATACAGACCCTGACAACTCTGCCCAGGCCTGCTGGTGAAGATTTGAACAAAACAGTATACTGGCTGTATTAAAACAGGTCCACTGAAAATAACTTTTGTAGCCAAAACGAAAAAACACACCAAACCACATGTGGCGGATGCACTTGACCCCCTCCCCCTCCCCACCCACCCAGCCAAACCAGCAGCAATTTGGTCCAGACTCCAGAGGAGGGAAGGGCCCGAGCCACAGCCAGGCCAAGAATTCCTTCCAGGAGACCCACAAAGAAGCAGAACAGCGCACTGAACACTGGTGGCTTGTGGGTGCAGAGAGTCTCGTGCATGCTTTTCCTACTGTATGCAATTGACTATGAGTCAACCACTTCATTCTATAAATATGACAGCCTGGATGAGCCTGCTTTGAGCTCTCCCTGCTAAATAAGGGAGCTGTACAGCAATGATTTTACTACTCACAGGTAGTAGATGAGCCAAATTTAAGTTCAATATTAGTCATTTAGCTTAAGTAGATGCATACTGAATGTAATGGATTAATTAGAAATATAAGGTTGTATGATTTCTAATATACTCTTTGATTCATGTTACTTAGTAGACTAGATTTGCTAAAATTTTACCAGGGGCAACTGCAGACTACACTAAACGCTTGCAAGATCAAGTCTAGATTGCATTTTGCTGGGAAGGATGGAACTGACTGGGAAAACAATGATCCAAGGCTAACACAGAGACATTGCAGACATCTGCAAAGCGGGGCCTATTTTGCACTTCGTTGAGAAGAAAGGATTTATCCAGACAAAATGGATATGGACCAAAACCAATGTCTACAACTGAACAAAACAAAGGCCCACGTGGTGTCAGAGAAAAAGGGCCCAATGGGGAGCAAAGGACCTGGTGGTGAAATTTTGCTATTGGACTGGATCTTGGTGTGAATGGTCTGTAAAGATATAAAAGTTTGTAGTTTTCTATGCTTGGGCAGACCTCTGCACAGGTACCCAGCTTGAGCCAGCCCTCCTGCTCTTCTACTCCAATAAATTTTTATTTTTCTAAGAGTTTTGTCTCCTGAAAGTCTGCTCTGCATATGGTTATCGGGCCTCACCTGAAAGTTTGCTACGGGAGTTCTAAAATGCAGACTCCAAAGCGAATGGTTATCAGGGAGAGAAGAATCCTGACAGTTTGCACCACAACAGACACAGGCCTTGCCTGAGAGTTTGTCTCTGGAGCCCCAAGACACAGACTCCAGAGTGAACGGTTATCAGGGAGGGAAGACACCTGAAGGTTTGCTTCATGAATGGGTAATCAGGTTCCTGGAGAGAAGGTAAGCAGTATTTGGCTTGGCATATTTCCCCCATGCAGTAAATAATGGAGTGAACACGCCACCGAACTCTTTTAAGTCGCGCTTCTCTCTTAAGAAATCTAAACATTGTTCTGTAGCAAGCAGAACCCTAAATTACTCCCCCATGACACCACAACAAACCACAAACATTTAAAGTTCACTGCTAATAATTCCTTCATTCCCTTTAAGCACATTGATGTTTGCTGACGTCTTTGTCTGGTCATCAAGTAGTTACCTCTATTCCAGCTATTCATGATTCTCTGACCTCAACAAGCCATCTTAAGTTGGTATGTCAAAATAAGAAATAAGGAGGTTAGACAGACAGTTTTAAAACAAACAAACAAAACCACACCCCCCTAAAAAAAACACCCCAAAAAAACCCCAAACAAACAAACTATACGAACCCAGTAGTAGCTTTGTACCCCAGCCTCCACAGGGCCACTTTCAAGTCACAGCAATAACTAAAACCAATAAACTATCACAAAAAGGATTTCCTTCTGTACATGATTTTTATTATTTACACGATACAACAAAGCATAACTGCTGGATAGTGTGATTATGTGCAATACCCAAGTATGAACTATCTGTACATGTTTGCATATCTGATAACTAAATTGAAAAAAACTAAGTTAAAGCAAAAGTCTGATGCTTTTAATAGTGAACTAAGAAACTAAGACCAAACACTGCAACAGAAGTCAGAAGTAGCATCTTGTGTACATACACAACTATTTACACGAGAAGAGGCATTACTACAACACTAGTCTACACTATACTTGATTATATAAAAAACCCACAAGTTTCATAAATCACAAAAAACCCTTCCATTATAACACAGAAGTGATATTACCAGACAAGCATCAGCAAGCATTGCCTTTTCTAGTTATTATACAAAGCTGTAGGTAACAAAGCCCATGCAATACACTAAAGAACACCACAGTTCTACACCCAAGTACAATTAGAAATGATAAAGCAGCCCTCCAAGAGTGGCTCTAGCTCCCACTTACATCTACAGGCATCATGTTGGGTATGGTTTTCCATACCCAAAAATGGCTGCTTGTGCAATTGTTACAATAAAAAAAAAAAAAAAAAATCCTAATATTCTTAAGTTCATTGTCTTCTGGGTTCAAAAGAAGTACATGAATAATAAACTGCTCAAATACTTCTGCAGCTTTCACAGATGCATCAAGCTGCTGTGGTGTGTCTAAAAAAAACCCACACAGATGTAGCTTTTGTTTTATAAGACAATCTTAGTACAATATTGTGCTACACAATATTTTAGCTATGCAAGGAAAAGCAGCCAACTATTGCAGGCCAGTTCTTAAGTTTCTAAGAGGACATTTCCTCCGGGAAACTGTTTTCATGGTTCTAAACTTAATGTAAACTGTTCCAAAATAGTTTTCTTGTACATATCTGATTTTTTTCCTATTTTTCCAATTGCAATTGTTAAATGACTTTTTATTAAATATGGCACCAACACTCATCTTACTGGAAGGCAGAGCCCTCTACACGGCTTACATTCTATTCTGCTGGAAAACAATGGTGTGTGGAAATTAAAAGCAGAACAAGATTTTAAATGATAGAATTAGGTCGCCAAACTTTGTGACATATCCTTCTCCCCAACAGGCACATAGCCTTTAGCTAATGTTATACACCTTTAACATCTCAAAAGGCAGATATGCTGCAAACATGCAGATAGATCTGTTTGGCACATGTGAACTAGAGCCTGTTCTCTGTGCATGTGTATTCCTGTGCAGGTTCCGACCATCCAGTCATATTCTGAGGAGAGCATATATATATTCAAGTGCTGTATCTATCCAATTCTGCCTGTAACAAACACTCAAACATTCCGAAATATTACTACAGACATAAAACTTTGGAGAACAAGAAAAATTGCCATGCAACTGCTCTTTAATGCTTTCCTAGTGTATATTAAAATAAAACAGATAAAAGTCAGTCTTTTCACAAGTAGACTAGTTTATATTCTCTGGATTTTTTCAGCCACCA
This sequence comes from Columba livia, assembly GCF_036013475.1. NCBI lineage: Eukaryota > Metazoa > Chordata > Aves > Columbiformes > Columbidae > Columba > Columba livia. The sequence continues at coordinate 10,945,703 of NC_088641.1, read as the reverse complement.
CAACTGGATTCTCTTTCCTAAGTTTTGCTGCAGCTTCTGATTTGTAATCATATGGGCATTTATGCTTGTCAGAATAACGGTGAAGTCCACAAAATAAATTTCCACATCGGCAATCAAATCCTGTACAAAGAAAAGGAAAAGCAACATCACCAGGAAGCTTCAGACTTAAGCAAGCTATAAATGAAGGGCTTATTCAGTACAAAGGGGGTATGTGCATCTACTTTCACAAACAAAATAAGTAAAATGGATATTTCCAAATAACATCTCTATTAAGGGACCTAATACTATAGATTTTGAAACGGCAAGAAAGTTTAATGGCTACAGGTACTTCAACAAATTAAATCCAGTAAGAGACAACTAATCGTACAGATCTGTTCAATATTGACAGAGTGCTCTCATACCTGTAAGGCCAACCTTCTTTCTGCACACGAAACATCTGTTTTTCTTTGGTTTAGGTAGTTCAGAAGGTTTCTCTTCATTCTGTGAAGTACTAGGTTGAGAAACTGATGGGCTTGGTTGAGTAACAACTGTTAAAGGAAGCAAAAGAAATAGAGATCAATTATCTCCTTTTCTTGGCTTCATTAGCTACTCAGTAGCATACCTGTATTTATTAACAGTTAATTCCCCTCTACTAAGACCCTGAAGTTTATTGTCTGAAGTACTAAGTAGAATATGTATTCTATTAACTTCCCTTTTATTTCTACAGAAAACAATCAAGCTTTCCCCACTGTTCCATCATTAGAAAATACGGGATACCTAGCGTTATCACTTGTATACACCCATATAGGTGTAAAGGCTTGGAAAGCACTCCAGAAGCTCCATGTACACACAACGTTAAAAGTCCTATGATCTAGTTTAAATCAATCCAAAACAATAACAATATTGTCACAAAGATGTTGAAAAGAGGGGATACTTGTGGAAAATAGTCAATAGGAACATATTTTAGAAACAAATGACATTTACAGTAATGCTTTTTTGTCAGAGCACCAAGTTACTCTGCTACTATACTTGCCAAGTCGTTTGATCTAAAACTTCAGAGTCGACCAGAACAATAGCTGACATTCTTGAGCTTCAAACCACTGATTCTGTGATACATCAAGCATACTACTACAAACCATGCAGCTCAAAAGAGCCCTTGTTTCAGACACTTTTTTCAGCAAGTTCAAGGAAAAAAAGTACATATTTACATTGGATATCTGTATCCTTGTACTATATTCAACCTTAGTGATCAGGCAGGTAGAGTGAAAATAACTTATTTTTCAATTGCCTTTGTCATGAACACTTTTGGTCAAATTTGTCACATTTTACTCAAGTCCTCTGCAGAACAAAAATAGGTCCTTCTGTGAACTTATGTGGACCTGTTAGTTTCCTTTGAAAAATTAAGTTTTCATCAGTTTTTAAAATCCTTTTTATACTCAAATTAGTGCAGAGGAAAGTCAAGGGAGGTGTGTTTGTACATGAACTTTAACACACACAACCCAAGGAGTCTGTTCCTCTTCAGTTTTCCTGGACACTCAGTTGTATGATTACAGCTATTGTTTTAAAAGATAATGAACAAACTATAAAATACACTCCAGAATTAATGACTGAGAACACAGGCTTAAAGGACTCATAACCAACTTTATGCACACAAATAGTATTTCTTAGTTGAGATCCTTTTGGATCAGTAAGAGTTGCATTCTGTAAGAAGTGGAATTTTTCCAGACATCATGAACCCCTTATAATTAACTTTATTATCTTTAGTATTAATATATGCTCTTTTAAAATTTTATTTGTATTATACTCATATGCCTATTACTACTAACACAGAGCCTCACAGATCCAAGCCCCATTTCACAATTCACTGCACAAGTTAACAAGGAGAGCCTCCAGTCAACAGTTCATATTCTAGATTATAAACAAGATTCAAAAGTGACAAACTTTCAGAGGTAACAAGGAACTTTCAGTGCTTATACACAAAGAGTTTTATACAGGAAAACAGTATTTTCTTATACAATATAATAACTGTAACAGTCTTAAGGAACAACTTAAACTCTTCAGTAAATTTATTTTTGATATATTCTATAGATTTTTCTAGAAAGTGTGAAGAGTTCGGTGTCAACGCTGTTTTGCTAAGTCTGAGGATAACAATACCCTCCAGTCTTGAATAAATAATACTTTTTCCATATTTAAGCATGCTATCGGTAAAAAGCAAAGGTACGGCACTACAATCATTACCGTTATTAATACTTTTCAGAGTAGTTCCCACAGCTGCTTTTTTTTAATTAAACAATTCCTTTGTCTTCACAAGTAACATTTTCTAGATGAATATATATAAGCCTGTTGGATACCACACACCTTAGCTGAGAGGCATTAGTTACAGCATTAAGAAATTGACTAAACATCTCCCAAACCAAGCAGCATGGTCAAGCTCCTTTGAGATTTGTTATTTTAGCAGTCTGTTTTAAGTGAAATGCTAGTTGTAAATCGTGGCAGATGGAAAAAGAGAACCTTCCAATTTTCTCCCCCATCCCACTGCGGAGCAGTGAGCAAGCAGCTGTGTGCTGTTGTCCTGGTTTTGTTAAAAACAAGACCAGTTCCTCTTTTAGTGAATTTTCCTTTCAGCTAAGTACTTCTAAGTAACTGCACTTTCCTGAAGTTAGCTGCATACTTTTTGAGACGCTGTTCACTCTGGGACTGATAAGATGACCAATGAAATGCAGAAGAAGCTCATGTTTAGGTTTATTACTATGGTAACCAAGGTTAACTGATAATGGGAAATATTTGCAAGGAGGGGCAGACAGAACAGGTGACTAAAACTGACCGAGTATTCCATCCCATACGCGTCATACACCCTATAAAAGAGGGAGATCACGAGGGTCTTGCTCTCTTCGACCATGGCCGGCATCTGAAGAGGACCCTGCCTGTCATGCCTGTGATCCGAGATCCAGTTCCAGTTTACTGCAGAATCCAGGCCAGGACTTCCGGGTGCCTGCCCTGCAGCTGCTGGAGCCGCGCCAGTTTCCAGCTCTGCCGCTGCTGGAGTAAGGTCAGCTCCACATCGGTCAACCCAGGATATTCAAGATTGGTTTTGTATATTTTGTATATTTTCTCTCTTTATTAGTAGCATTAATAAAGCCTTTAAAACCTTTCCAACTTGAAGCCTCTCTTCCTTATCCTTCTTATCGCTTTTTCCTCTCTAAGGAGAGGGTGGAGGGGGGATTAACAGAGAGCATCTGGCACAGTTTATTGTCGCCTTGCAATTAAACCTTGACAGATTTAATTGGTGGCCCACAGGGGGAAAAAAAGAAACCTTAAGGGAAAAAAGATAAGAGAAACCATGACAGCTGCTTAGCTGCCTACCAGGGTTAAGCCATTACAGGCCTTTTTGGCACCCAACAAGAGGCTCAAATGGTCTGAGATAATGACAGATTTGATGGGAATATGCTAGATCAAGTTTATAGCTGTTATTGTTGTTGAGCTATGAATTGGCAGGCTCCTGTGCTTTCCATGGGGGTCGCTTGCCTTACTGTATATTAGAGTCTAGTGCTCATTAGTGGCTGCTTTTTGCTTTTGCTGCTTGCTGTACTGCTGCTCATTTTACTCTGCTGTGCCTGGAAACATTCTGATAACAGCAATGGTCATGCACCTGGGCTGGCAGATGACCAGGGCATTGCTGCTGTACTGAACAGGCTGGAACTCTGTGTGAAGTCAAGCCAAAGGGACTGTGACCTGTGGATGAGTTCACATGGGAGCAGGACACTCTGAACTATCTGTGGCTGTGGACATGTCTGTGCCACAGCAGGTATACCTCTGAAGGGATTGCGGCTCAAGGATAAGTCCACACTGGAGAAGGTACATCTCAAAGCATCCGTGGCTGTGGATAAGTCCACAACACAACAGGTACACTCCTGAAGGGACTGTGGCTGTGAGTAAGGCCACACTGGAGCAGGTATATCTCTGAAGGCATTGTAGCTCATGGAGAAGGCCACGCTGGAACAGGTGCACCTCAAAGCAAATGTGGCTGTAGATTAGTCTATGCCACGGCAGGTACACGCCTAAAGAGGCTGTGGTTCATAAAGCTCCACTTGTAGCAGGTACACCCCTAAGGGACTGTGGTCCATGGATAAATACAAGTCAGAGCAGGGGCAAGGGGAGGAGTTCATTGCAATGTTAAAACCCTATAACCTGGTCCAAAGAAACCAAGGGTAGAGATTGTAATGGAAATACCTTTAAACTGTTGTAATCTGAGATTTGAGTCGCATGTTATAGGAAGTACAATAGCAAGAACCACCTGAACCAATGGAGGACAAACCTCACAAGAGGCAGTGCAAGTGCAGCAGTGACCTGTGGAGAGTTTTTGGGCCATATGCTGTGAACAAGCCAGGGCTTGGGGTGGCTGTGGTGCACTAGGACCATACGGAAGTAAACAGAAGCTGGTCTGCCCTCGACCCAGGCCATCGTCGCTGCGCATGAATAGCATGTGGACAGTGCCCTGCAGCTAATCACCATCGTGGTGGGGGGAAGAGTGACTGCAAGTGTAACCAATCGTAGCCTGTGCTTGCCGCATGGCCTTTCGGTATAGAGTATATAAGGGTTGGAAAAACGTGGTCTGGCGGACATTGATATTCAGCGTTGTTAAGAGTTCATTAAAGGGTACTGATGTTAAATTCATATTGAATTAGACTCATTACTCTCGCCGGCCCGCCCGTCGTGCTCAAAGAGGTCCTGCCGGCAATTTTGCATTCTCCACATCGTCTTACGACAAATGGTAGCAGAGGATGGTTCACAAAGCAGGAACTACGGAGCACAATTACTGCGGTAAGCAGCATTCCTAAAGACGGAGCCAAGCCGGGTTGTAGGAGAGTGTGCTTTGTCTGGTATCAAAAGACAAGCACCAGACGAGCTGGCCACTCGCCTTCTACTTTAAGACCGCGCTGATAAGATAATGGATATTGAAACAGCCGCGGCACTGTTGACGAGTATACTCTCTAAGAGAGGTATTAAATCGTCACAGGAAAACCTAGTCACATTGATTTTTTTAGCTCAGAAGTGGGGACACTTTGGAGAAATTCCACTTTTGTTTTCCCCAACGGAATGGAGATCAGTGGGGGACACAATGTGGGATAAGACTATCAGAGGGGAAGAAGAGAAAGAAATTAAAGCTCTGAGAGAATTGTGGAGAAACGTGTTAGAATCATTAGAAGTAATGAAGTCCGAACAAAGCGCTGCCCTGAGAGCCGCGAGGGCGCTTGTCCCAGAACAAACCTGGACTGATAAAACACGTCGGCCAAAAGAGAAGAGGGGCCTGTGGGCTACTCTGTGGGGTCTGCCTGCCGTTCGGGGTGGCCGGGGGGTCCCGGCTCAGCCAATACTCTCGCAATCCGATCTGCGGCGGGAGTTGGAAACTTTGCCGTCCGTAAACAAAGTACCGGAAGTTTCCTTTTCTGAGTCTCTGAGGCAATGTGACTAGAAACCGGAAGTGCAACTAGGGGAATGTCCGGATGCGGGAGGCCCTGAGTACCGCCCTCCGCCTACAGCTCCACCTCTGCCCTGCCCCTGCCCTGCCAGACACGCCCCCCTCTAAGACCATTGCGTCAGCCGGGCCGGGCCGGGCCCGGCCGGGCGGGCCGGGGCCGCCCCACGACGTGCCTCCACAAACACAGTATCACACAGTATCACAGTATGTTTGGGATTGGAAGGGACCTCAAAAGATCATCTAGTCCAATCCCCCTGCTGGAGCAGGAACGCCTAGGTGAGGTCGCACAGGAACATGCCCAGGTGGGTTTTGAATGTCTCCAGAGAAGGAGACTCCACAACCTCCCTGGGCAGCCTGTTCCAGTGCTCTGTCACCCTCCCTGAGAAGAAGTTTTTTCTCAAATTTAAGCGGAACCTCTTGTGTTCCAGCTTGATCCCATTACCCCTTGTCCTATCATTGTTGGCCACCTGTGGAAGTTTCTTGTGAGCCTTCTTCTACATCATTGGGCTCACCCCAAGTAGTAGAGCAGTTACTGCAAGAGATTACCAGCAAGCTTGAACAACTTGACTTGCGAATGTCAGGACAAGTTAGCCAGCAAGTCTCATCTACAATACAACCAGTTGTAGCAGCAGTTCAGTGATCTACAAATAAATAATATAAACCATTATACAATTCCTGTCATCGCTGTGGAAGTAAAGAACACATCCAAACGAATTGTACTGCAGCAGTTTGGTGTGACAAATGCCAGTCTAACAATCATGCTACAGAGACTTGCCAGAGATCGGGAAACGGTCAAGTGAGCGCAAACGGAGTGCGCGCGAGGACACAAAGAACATCTCCGAACCTGTATTACAATCAGCGACCAACTGTGAACCAGGTTTCTTTCACCTCAACAAGCCAAGCACCGCAGGAAGCCTCGGAGTTGATGTGGAGACAGCAGTAGATATAACATTGACCAATACTGCAGTTCATAGAGTACCAACAAATGCTAAAGGACCTTTATTTCGACAAGATAGTCTCATTGGAGGCCTACTGATTGACCGTTCTTCTGCTAGTATCAAGGGTCTTATACTAATAACAGGGATAATTGATGCAGATTTCACAGGAACTGTTCAAATCCTGGCTTACACTCTGCATCCACCAATTTTTATACCTTCTGGGAGTAAAATAGCTCAGGTAGTAGCATTGGAAAACTGCCTACCAATGCTTCCAGGAGTTCCTCCAGCATCCTCAATAGAAAGGCGTGATAAAGGATTTGGATCGACAGGTCCTGCAGTTTGCTTCACCTCATCAATGACTCAGCATCCCATGTTACGTGTACAACTATTTCGATCTGATTCTACTGTTGTTGTAGATGTAAATGCAATGCTTGATACTGGAGCTGATGTCTCCATCATTAGTCAATTCAAATGGCCACGAAAATGGAAACTTCAAAAATCAATCTCTTCTACTGTAGCTGGAGTAGGGGGTCAAACTACTCCAAATATAAGTGTTGATCCCATTTCTATTAGTTTCCCTGAAGGTCAATGTGTAACCCTTAGGGTGTATGTAATGGAATTGCCAAGCAGCCTTGAGGCGCTTATTGGACATGACGTCTTGGGGCAACTTGGTGCCGTGTTAACTACTTCACCTTTTCCTTAGTGGTCACTGGAAAGCAGTCATCCAACCCTCCATTGACCTGGTTAACAGATAGCCCAGTTTGGGTTGACCAGTGGCCATTAACGGAAGAGCGACTGCAAAAGGCACATGAATTAGTAGAAGAGCAATTAGTTGCAGGCCATATCAAGCCTTCTACTAGTCCATGGAATACCCCGATTTTTGTAATACCAAAAAAGAGTGGAAAGTGGCGATTATTATATGACTTGCGAAAGGTAAATGATCAAATGCAAGCCATGGGTGTGTTACAGCCTGGATTACCATCACCTGTAATGTTACCAGAAAATTGGCATATTCTAATTGTAGATTTAAAGGATTGTTTCTTTACCATTCCTTTACATGAACAAGATACACAGCGTTTTGCATTTACACTGCCTTCTGTAAACAAAGCGGAACCAGCTAATAGGTATGAGTGGGTAGTGCTACCGCAAGGTATGAAAAATTCTCCTACACTGTGCCAAATGTATGTTGCATGGGCACTTCAACCTACTCGTGCATCATGGAAACAAACAATTATTTATCATTATATGGATGATATTCTGTTCTGTCAACAAGCTGAGTTCACAGAAAGTTCCACAGTCCAAATTACGATCAAACTCAAAGAAAAGGGATTGGTCATAGCTCCAGAGAAAGTTCAAAGGTCTGCACCTTGGAAATACCTTGGTTGGTCCATTTGTGATGCACAGATTCGTCCACAAAAAATCGAATTACATACTGATTTACAGACATTAAATGATGTCCAAAAATTGTTAGGGGACATACAATGGATTAGAAATTGCGTAGGCATTACTAACAATGATATAGCACCTCTTACTTCACTTCTAAAAGGAGGTGATCCAGCTAAGAAAATAAGCTTACAGTCCGTGCATCTCAAATGTCTTTCTGATATTATACAAAAGGTACAGACAAATCGGTCTAGCCGAAGACTTTCTGATCGACCAATTTCCCTTCTTATTAGCAATCTAGAACATCCATGTGCAATCATCTGCCAGTGGCAAAACAAAGACGGGGAATTCCCTATAGATCTTGCTACAGATTCTTCCTTTTGTGCCACTGTCAGATTGAAAACAGAAAATGATTTACGATTATTAGAATGGGTTTTTCTTAGTGTCCAACCAAAATTCAGCATTCAAACAAGACCAGAAGCAGTTGGAGAATTCATTCGAAAAGGAAGATCTCGAATAATAGAAATTAGCGGTCAGGAACCAGATGACATCAGTATTCCGATAAATGGAGCCGATTTAGAATGGTGGCTGAGAAATTCGGTGCCTATTCAGAATGCATTATTAGGATTTATAGGCAAGGTACATTCACGACAACCAAAAGGGAAGCTATGGCAATTCCTTAGAACAAATCAGTGGTTAGAGAGAAGCAAAGTAAAAGCAAAACCTGTTGAAGGGCTTACAGCATATACAGATGCAGGAAAACGAAGACACCAGGCAGCATGTGTCTGGCAAGAGAATAGTCAGTGGAAACAGCATTTAATTGAAGGTTCAAAAGAGGATTCATTGCAGATGTTAGAGCTCACGGCAGTAATATGGGCCTTAAATAATTGGCTGAAATCTGCTTTAAATGTTGTCACAGATTCTTTGTATGTAGCAGGTGTAATACCCAGAATGGAAAATGCTCTGCTAAGACAATCGAATAATCCTCGATTAGGAAAATTGTTTGTACAGTTGAGAGCTATTTTAAATCAAAGAAAAGAACTCTGCTGTGTGATTCACATTCGTAGTCATCAATGGAATCTTGGTCTAGGTGAAGGAAATCAAATTGCAGATAGTTTAGTAAGTTCAGTACAGCACATGCCTCCAACAGATAAATTCCAACAAGCGAGACAAAGTCATGAGAGCTTTCATCAAAATGCCAGAGGTCTGCAAAGACAAATCGATTTAACTTTAAATGAAGCAAGAAGCATTGTACAGGCATGTCCTCAGTGTGGAGGCCAGATGTTAGGTATAGGAATCGGTGTCAATCCTCGAGGTTTAAAAGCCTTAGAAGTATGGCAAATGGATGTGACACATGTGCCAGAATTCGGAAGACTTAAATATGTGCATGTCACAATTGATACTTTTTCAAAAATGATATGGGCTACTGCTTTACCAGGGGAAAAAGCACAACATGTATGTAAACATCTCACAGCTTGCTTTGCTGTAATGGGTGTCCCAGAAAAGATTAAGACAGATAAATACAAGTCAGAGCAGGGGCAAGGGGAGGAGTTCATTGCAATGTTAAAACCCTATAACCTGGTCCAAAGAAACCAAGGGTAGAGATTGTAATGGAAATACCTTTAAACTGTTGTAATCTGAGATTTGAGTCGCATGTTATAGGAAGTACAATAGCAAGAACCACCTGAACCAATGGAGGACAAACCTCACAAGAGGCAGTGCAAGTGCAGCAGTGACCTGTGGAGAGTTTTTGGGCCATATGCTGTGAACAAGCCAGGGCTTGGGGTGGCTGTGGTGCACTAGGACCATACGGAAGTAAACAGAAGCTGGTCTGCCCTCGACCCAGGCCATCGTCGCTGCGCATGAATAGCATGTGGACAGTGCCCTGCAGCTAATCACCATCGTGGTGGGGGGAAGAGTGACTGCAAGTGTAACCAATCGTAGCCTGTGCTTGCCGCATGGCCTTTCGGTATAGAGTATATAAGGGTTGGAAAAACGTGGTCTGGCGGACATTGATATTCAGCGTTGTTAAGAGTTCATTAAAGGGTACTGATGTTAAATTCATATTGAATTAGACTCATTACTCTCGCCGGCCCGCCCGTCGTGCCCAATCCGAGCTCACTGAACCATCAAGGCAAAGAGATACTCTAGTAGATCATTTTGTGTCACAAAATAAAGATTAAAACCAAATCCATCTATGGGAAAATGTTAGCAACTACTACAAATGTACTTCCTCCTCCATATAAACTCACAAGTGTTCACTGCCACAACCAGCAACACAGTAACTAGAAAGCAATGATAATAATCCAAAGTGCAAAGGCCCATTTCCTGCCAAACAGGATCCTTGTCCCACAACTAAAATACATTCCAAAAAGGAAAAGCAGATAACATGCAAAAATGGGCAACTAAAAGGTTCCAAGACAAGGAGATGGCGCAGGGCCCCCTAAATCAGAATGAAAGTGTTCAATTTATTACTCTACACAGATAACACCTGCAGAAATGAGGTATCCTCTCACTTTTATGCTAGTAGAGTTAGATCTAATAATGAGCTTTAATAATGAAGTCCTCAAAGTAGCTTCTGATTAACAGCTAGAACAGGGACAATAACCTTTAACTAAAGCTTACAAGTCAGAACAAAACCCCCTTTTTCATCAAACTGTGGCTCAAATGAAATATTACAAGTTTTAGTATTTCTGGCATGACATTAGGAGCCAAATTAATCAGATACTCTCCTGACAACTGCTTGTCACAAAAGGCTCCTTCTAGCATGTAAGCCAAATCTAACTGGGCCACCACAATGCCATTCCTCAATACGTTAAGTTCATTTTATGCCAGAAATCACACTGTGTTAATCATCAGGCAAAGTACTCCAAATCATTGCCTTATGACTGCCATGGAATAAATCACTAGACAAAAGCTGAAACAACAGTAGGAAAACGGTTGTTACTGTTACATGCAGACCTGCTTCCTCAGTATCAGCAACCCTACTCATATGAAGAAAAGCCTTTTACCACCAGAACACGTTTTATTGCCTTAACAGAGTTCCTGTTGGCACATAGCCCTCTCCATCACCATGGTTATTTCTCGCGGAAGAATCCAAGGGGTGCCGTTGATAATATGGGAGAGCAACCCCAAAAACTCCCGTATGGTGTATTCTTGATCTGTGGAGATACAGCCTGGCCAGGAATTCCTTCTAATGCTGTTGGAGGAACGTGTAGTTTGGGACGATTAACTCTCTTAACACCCAATGTACCTATGATAATAGATCACAAGACGGGAAAAACACTTTTTGCATGTATATGAGTCAAAATGTGATGATAATGTAGATTTTTGGGGATCAGGGTTAAGGGTTTTAGGATCTCTTGTACCTGGTGTTGGCATAGCTAAAGCTTTAAATACTTTAGAAAAATTAGGATGCTGGTTAGCTAAGCCAACTAACAGAACTTCTAAGGCTTTAAGTGGACTTTTGTTAGATGTAGATTCTGTAAGACATGCTACACTGCAGAATAGAGCCACAATAGACTTTTTGTTATTAGCTCAAGGACATGGGTGTGAAGATTTTGATGGGATTCCTTAAATAAATTGTTCAGTGGCTGGGGGTTTTCAGGATGGTTGTTATCAGTAGTGAAAACGGGACTGATTGTCTTGATGATTGTTGTGGTTGTGTTACTAATGTTGCCATGCATGATTTCTCTGCTGCAAAGGGCCCTGCAGCGGACAATGAAGGCAATTTTCTTAGCACAAAAACAAAAAGGGGGAATTGTGGGGACTACGGTGGGTCCGTGGATACCCTCACGGAGGGCATGGGAACAGAAATTAGCCTTGAAGATATTAAGGCTTGTCCGTGAGAAACATGGGAATAAAGGAGTATCCAGAGATATTAAGGTGTACCTGTGAGAGAGAAGGGAGTAGAAGAGTAACATTGATGATAGCAAAATCAGCCAATGAGATGTTACTGCTGTAACTTGTAACTGCTGTAACCAGTAGTGAAGAGACACATGAACTGGTAAAACTGTATAAAAATGCACTTGTGGCAATAAATGGCATCTACTACTTTCATCCTGGAAGAACTTGGCCTATGTCATTTGTCCGTCTCAACCGCGACACCTGTCCCTGCATATGACAACCCCAAAATTCACACCATGTGTCTGAGGATGTTGTCCGATTCCTTCTTGAATACTGTCAGGCTTGGGGCCATGACACCTCCCTGGGGAGCCTGTTCCAGTGCTGCACTACCCTCTGGGTGAAGAAGCTTTTCCTAATGTCCAACCTGAAGCTCCCCTGGTACACCTTCCTGGCATTCCCTCAGGTTCTGTCATTGGTCACCAGTGAGAAGAGATCAGCGTCTACCCTTCCTCCTCCCCTTGTGAGGAAACTGTAGTCCACGATGAGGTCTCCCCTCAGTCTTCTCCAGGCTGAACAGACACAATGACCTCAGCTGCTCCTCATACATACATCAGTACTGGTAAAGTACCTTCTGAACATAAGATAGAGTAGTTCAGTTTTCCCTCTTCATTGCTACCTCTTAACAATAGCAATGACCTCCTGCTTTGCACACCTTGGCAGTTAAGGAATACATGGAAGAGGCTGTTCATCAGCAACCAGCAAATGTTCCTGATTATCATTACTTTACTTGAGTCCTCTCTTAACTTTTCGCTCCATTTATCTGACTGGGTACTGTACAAGGCACATGCTTACTGAAGACACTCTGATACAAGATAACAGTCAACCAGAACATCACATCAAAACCAAATATTTTATTTATTTTTTTTTAAATGAAAGTGGTAAAACACTGGAACAGGTTGCTCAGAGAGGTTGTAGATGCCACATGCCTGGAAACATTCAAAGGCCAGGCTGGACAGGGCTCTGAGCAACCTGATCTGGTTGAAGATGTCACTGCTCATTGTAGGGGCGTTGGACTAGAGGAACTTTGAAGGCCTCTTCCAACCCAAACCATTCTATGATTCTGTGAACATAATTCTACGAGGATAAGGACCAACAATTCTACTACAAGAAGTGCCTGAAAAAACAAACCACCACAAAACAAACAACAGCAGCAACAACAAAATGAACAAAACAAACAAACAAAAAAACAACACGACAAAAAAAAAATCACCCCAAACAAACAAACAAGCAAAACCAATCAAACAAAAACACACAAATAGAATTGTTGCACTGTAAATTTGGGAAGATTTACTTCACTCAGTCTGAAAATAAGATGCATCTTTAAAGCAGACTGAGGGAGAACAGCAAGGTCACTGATAATTGGAACTAAGCCACAAGCCACAGCATGACAGCTGTTCAACCTACACACAGAAAGGTCCTACAAACAGGAAGAACAATGCTACTTTGACCCCAAAGCATTAAAGCCCCAGGGACTCTGTAAGACTTATTCTGAAGAAATAATAACCATTGTAATAACTAGACTTTCAGAACTGACAGCGATTTTTCCTTACATAAACCAATACAGCTGGAGCAGTTCATGAAGGACTGTATCCTGTGGAATGGACCTATGTTGGAGCAGGGAAAAAGGGCTAGGAGGAAGGAACAGCAGAGAGGAACTTTTATGAACTGACTGCAACCCCTCATTCCCCCTACATCACTCGGAATAGAGGGAGAAAGTAGAAGAGTCTGGAATAAAGGAGTGAAGTTGAGCCTGGCAAGAAGGTGGGGAGGGGGGGAAAGGCATTTTTAGTTTTGTTTTTGTTTCTCACCATCCCAATCTTTTTTTATTTATTTATTATTTTTTTTTTTTTTTTTTAATTGACAAGCAATTAGCTTTCTTCCAATTGAGTCTGTTTTGCCTGTGACTATAACTGGTAAACTATCTCCCTGTTCTTATCTCGACCCACAAGCTTTTCCATATTACTTTCTTCCCCTGTCTTGCTGAGGATGGGGAGAACAGCTGGGTGGGCATCTGGCAGACAGCCAAGGTCAACCCACTACACCTCCCCATATTTAAAGTAACCAGAAAAGGCTACCAAAGTAATACCAAAAAGGTTTGTAGAAGCTTGCTCTACACCCAAACAAATCATCCAAAACAGGACCCTAGCAGTTAAACAAACTGCATTGAGTTACACAGTACTAAGAAGCAGCAAGCATGCCAGTGAAGAATCACAGAATGTTAGGGATTGGAAGGGACCTCAAAAGATCATCTAGGCCAATCCCCCTGCCGGAGCAGGAACATTTAGATGAGGCTACACAGGAAGGCATCCAGGCGGGTTTGGAATGTCTCCAGAGGAGGAGACTCCATAACCTCCCTGGGCAGCCTGTTCCAGTGCTCTGTCACCCTCACTGGGAATAAGTTTCTTCGCATATTTAAGAGGAACCTCCTGTGTTCCAGTTTGTACCCATTGCCCCTTGTCTTACCATTGGTTGTCACCGAGAAGAGCCTGGCTCCATCCTCGTGACACTCACGCTTTACATTTTTATAAACATAAATGAGGTCACCCCTCAGTCTCCTCTTCTCCAATCTAAAGAGACCCAGCTCCCTCAGCCTTTCCTCATAAGGGAGATGTTTCACTCCCTTAATCATCTCGGTTGCCCTGTGCTGGACTCTCTCCAGCAGTTCCCTGTCCTTCTTCAACTGAGAGGCCCAGAACTGGACACAATATTCCAGGTGTGGTCTCACCAGGGCAGAGTAGAGGAGGAGGAGAACCTCTCTCAACCTACTAACCACCCCCTTTCTATTACACCCCAGGATGCCATTGGCCTTCCAGGCCACAAGGGCACAGTGCTGGCTCATGGTCATCCTGCTGTCCACCAGGACCCCCAGGTCCCTTTCCCCTACACTGCTCTCCAACAGGTCGTTCCCCAACTTATACTGGAACCTGGGGTTGTTCCTACCCAGATGCAAGACTCTACACTTGCTCTTGTTATATTTCATTAAATTTTTCTCTGCCCAACTCTCCAGCCCATCCAGGTCTCGCTGGATGGCAGCACGGCCTTCTGGCATGTCAGCTACTCCTCCCACTTTGGTGTCATCAGCAAACTTGCTGATAGTACACTCTATTCCCTCATCCAAGTCGTTGATGAATATATTGAATTGTACCGGTCCCAGTACCGACCCTCCAGGGACTCCACTGGATACAGGCCTCGAACTGGACTCTGTCCCATTGACCACAACTCTCTGGCTTCTTTCCTTCAGCCAGATGACAGTCCACCTCACTACCCGATCATCCAGACCACAGTCCCACCGTGAGGATACTGTGGAAAATGGTGTCAAATGCTTTACTGAAATCAAGATAGACCACATCCACTGCTTTGCCATCATCTGTCCACTTGGTTATGTCCTCATAAAAGGCTATGAGGTTGGTTAAGCATGACTTCCCCTTGGTGAAGCCATGTTGACTGCCCCTAATGACTCTCTTATCCTTGATATGACTTGAGATGGCACCAAGGATAAGTTGTTCCATCACTCTTCCAGGGATGGAGGTGAGGCTGACCGGTCTATAGTTACCCAGGTCCTCCTTCTTGCCCATTCTGAAGACTGAAGTGGCATTTGGTTTCCTCCAGTCCTCAGGTACCTCTCCCGTTTCCCAAGACTTGGCAAAGATGATGGAGAGTGGCCTAGCAATGACCTCAGCCAGCTCCCTCAGAACCCGTGGGTGCATCCCATCAGGACCCATGGATTTATGGATGTCCAGATTGCCTAAGTGCTCCCTAACCCAGTCCTCGTCAACTAAGGCAGACTCCTCCATTGTCCTACCTTCCTCTGGGGCCTCAGGGGTACAGGGCTCCTCAGAACAGCCTCCGGCAGTGTAAAAAGAGACAAAGAAGGCATTCAGTAACTCTGCCTTCTCTGTATCTTCTGTCACCAGGGCACCCACCTCGTTCATCAGTGGGCCTACATTGCCTCTAGTGTTAGTTTTATCTGCCATGTATTGGAAAAAGTTCTTCCTTTTGTCCTTGACCCTGTTCGCCAGGTTTAATACTAAGGAGGCCTTAGCTTTCCTAGTTGCCTCCCTACACCCTCTGACAATAGTCTTATATTCTTCCCAAGTGGCCAGCCCCTCCTTGCACGATCCGTAAACTCTCCTCTTTCACTTAAGTTCGTCTAGCAGTTCCTTGTTTAGTCAAGCAGGTCTCCTGGCTCCCTTCCTTGACTTCCTACGTGTCAGGATGCTCTGATCTTGTGCCCGGTAGAAGCAGTCCCTGAACACTAACCAACTATCTTGGGCCCCTTTACCTTCAAGTAGCCTTCCCCATGGGATTTCCCCCAGCAATTGCCTGAACAGGCCAAAGTTTGCCCTGCTGAAGTCCAGGGTTGCAATTCTGTTTGCTATTCCGTTCCTGCCACACAAGATCCTGAACTCCACCATCTCATGGTCACTGCAACCAAGGCAGCCCTCAACCTTTACTGCTTCAACCAGACCCTCCTTGTAAGTGAGGATGAGGTCTGGCAGTGCACCTCTCCTAGTTGGCTCCTCCATCATTCGCATCAGAAAGTTATTGTCAAGGCACTGGAGGAACCTCCTAGACTGTGGCTGGCTGGCTGAGTAGTCCTTCCAGCAAACATCAGGAAAGTTAAAGTCCCCCACCACAACCAGGGCCTGTGACTGTGAGGCTGCTCTCAGCTGCCTGTAGAAGGCCTCATCAACTTCCTCACCCTGATCTGGTGGCCTGTAATAGACACCCACAACAGTATTGCCCCTGCCAGCCTACCTCTGAAATTTTCACCCATAGACTCTCAACTCACTCCTCATCTGTGCCTGGACAATACTCAATACATTGTAGTTGCTCTCTCACGTAAAGAGGAACTCCACCACCACGCCGGGCTGGCCTGTCTTTCCTGAAAAGGACATAGCCATCCATGACCACATTCCAGTCATGTGAGCTGTCCCACCAACTGAAAACTATACTACACATTATGTAATCCTTACACTGCACATTAACACAACTGACTTGTATATAAAGTCTGAGTAACTGAAAATAAGATGGACAGTATTTTAATGTTTTATTATGCTTGAGAATATTTCTTCTTCAGAAAGTGCAATTGCTTTGTTGATCTAGGTGCCCATGTTAAAAGACTAAACTGCATTTTTAATTTAATGCCAAAGAACTAGGATAAAACTATTCTGCAGCATGTAACTAGTCTCCCACATACCCAACTCTAACAGGCACACTGAATATTTTTACTCTTATATGAAATATGAGATACCGCTGTTTAAATATCACACTGAAATATGGTTTAATTGGTTACCATCAAGACGATGTCGGTTGCAAATCTCTCTTAAAATGATACAATAGCATCCTATCAGTAACAAGAACAGGACCAGCAATTAGGTCTTCAATCTTATTTTTCAAGGGAGATAGCTTCAAGACTTAAAAGAGATTATTAGTTTCATTTCAGTATTGTTTCAATAAGGGACATCTACTCATTTTACAACAGACATGAGAAATGGGAAGATTATTTTGAACAGAGTTGATAGATCTGATGATTTTATCAACAGTCACAAAGGAACTGTATACAGATAGCACCCACAGTTAAATTCTATAGCCATGTTTGAAAACAAATCAGAATCAATTATTAAAACAAGAATCAAGCAATATAATCTATCATCTCGCACCTTCAATATCTCATACGATACCTACCTATTCAGCATCTTACTCAGAATATTATCTGCAACACACACTGTTAATATTATAGATAAAACCAGTAGCTATGACATAAGTGAGGAAACCCATAACAAGGTCTCAACCTACATGTAGGACAGTCGTGCCATTTAACATCAAAATTACTCATCATATTTGCTTGGTACAGAGCCAAAAGACAAGTGAGCTAACCATCATCTCATTAATTTAATTGAACGTCAAGTTTCAGGAATGTAAAGGGTAACCTACAACATGGATGGAATAAGACTAAGTTAACAATATTCGGGCAAGATTTTTTAACACTTATTTTACTCACAAGCATACGCATCTACAAGTTTCAGTTCACTTTCTTTACAGGCAGCATTACTCCACATCTGTGGCTTCAGAGTGATAACTAACCACACTGCTTCCTAAAACAAAGCTATTACTGGGTTAAGAAAAATAAAGTTTTTGATACGCATGCTGACAATAATTAAGTCTGCAAACGCTGACAGACCTGACAGGAGACTCATTCAGAAAAGTAGTGAGCCACAAAAACAAAAAAAAATGCTAGAAATATGCTATGACTTGCTACAATATGATTTTTTAAATATACTTGTTTTCAGAACAGTTTGGGTTTAGTGCTCAATATGCAAATCAGCTATCTTGCATGGATCTTTTATTACCACTTAAAAACCTGCTAAAACAAAATTAGTGTGGAGAAAACCACAAATATGAATAATATCTCTAGAATACTTCAAGGTATATTCTGACTGTGGTCAAGTCTGGACTAGAATTCAATTACAAAACTACAACAAGCAAGAAAGTTAAACCAAGAATATTACAAGTTACAACAAAATACAGCAAGTTAGACATCTAAATTACAACCAACTAGGCCAGTTACATCTGTCATGCCTTTCTTCCTTCAAATGCTAAGATATGTTTAATTGCCTTCAGATGTGATTCGTTCTGAATGAGAATACAGGTTACAACCTCAACCTGGGGGAAAAATACAAACAAACAAACAAACAAAAAACAAAAAAAAAAAAAAAAAAAAACCCACAAAAAAACAACACACCACACACACAAGCCTGTTAAGCCTCATTTTGGACAACTTCAGAAGCTTCTAGAATCAAATGCTTAAATCCCAACAGCAAGAAAATATACTTTCAGTCCACAGGCTTAAAGACAATTGTCCAGACCTAACTATTTAGAACTTTCTGGTTTGCAGAAGAGAATGAGCCTTCACAATGCTGAAGACATTATAAAAAAAAAAAAAAAAAAAAAAAAAAAAAAAAATCTACTTTGCTTGAAGACTTTGAAGACTACATTGTTTGTTCCTGACCTACGATCTGATAGGCAGTTATGAAAATCAATTGCCAAGGTGAAACTACAGATAAAACTAAACAGTCTTTTGATTAGCTACATCATGACAGGTATTATCTTAGAGAATGACATCTCAGAAATTATTAGCTTTGTTATGAGGTGACAAGAATTATCTACTCTACTACTGTTTCAGCTCCTCCTCAAGAGAGACCAACACATATTGGATGCTGCTGGAAAAAAGAAAATAAAAAACAAAAGTGGAACTAGGCCAAACACAATAGTGATTTATAAGAAGTTGAGGCCAGCTTTTCTTGACTGCAAGACACAGGATCAATGTATTAGTGAATACAGAAAACACTTGGTCTATCTCAAATGTTCAATAAACCTTTTGTAATCTAAGAATAGTATACAAGGACATGTACAAGCACACTATTCTGTGCTGTCTAAAATCTGCCCCCAACTTGATGAACTTCTACTTTTAGAGCAGCTGCAGACTGTTTCAAGAATTTATGGATATGTACTAAGGAAGACAACTTTGTTATGGAAGTTTTTTTTCCAAACATTTAAATTCCATGGTAGTTTTCCCAGTGATCTCTACACAAGCTTTAACAGAGCTTTGACTGGTTTCAACTCAGTTTCAAGATGCAAGATTATTATCTTGAGTTGCTTCTAGGGATTTTTTTCCCCTATTCTAATCAATAAAGAGTGCTGTGTGACACTACCATTTAGTTGCCTTGTTATGAGAAAATGGATAGTCAATAGAAACAAAAGATTGCTCTTTACAGTTGGTAAAGTGACAAATCCCTATTGACAGTTTTAATAAGGCAAAATTCAGCTATTACTTGACCACTACTACCATTTCATATATTTCTTTCCCGTTCGTCACTTTTTCAGGTAGCAATTCATAACAAGACAATATGGGTTTATAAATATTGTAACAAAGTATAAATTCCTAATTTACATATAATAAGCCTCTTCAGATAACATAAGTTACAAGAAGCTGAAACACATACAAAAACCTCCTCAGTCCATATATAACCAAAAATACTATAGTAAAAGCAACTGTAATTTTGTTCGTGTCACAACTTAACATAATTAAAATACTAAAAACCTGTGTACAAACACTGTGTAATTAACTATCAGCTGTAAAAGCAGTTTTATTGACAAAAGATGCATCTATATAGTGCTGAGTGCTACCTTCTGGAATTTTCAAAAAGAAAATAATTTTATCTTTAGTTGTAATGAACAGATTTTCCTATTAAACAGCAGCTTTTAATGTTTTAATTTTAACAGTTCTGAAACAGTCTTAACAAGCATCAATACCTATAGATATCAAACAAGTACATTAAGATACCTATTTGAATAAACTGCTATATAAGAAAACATTAATTCAATCACTCACTAGCAGGTAGGGCAGCAATCCCTCCCCACCTGCCACCAAGAAATACTTTACACTTCAAAGACATAAAAGTGTTCTATATTCACAGAAAAATGTTTTGGTGAACCTTTAGCAGTCTTTGTTAGTATTTTAAATCAAGTATTCCCTTCTCCTCCACTCTCATCTTTCTGTAGAATAGAATTTATTAAGAATTCTGTTCTTCAAATGCAACAAACCATTTTGATTGCCACGAATCAGCAGGGCTAGATTTTATACAGAAATCAACACCTACTTAAAAATTGAACATCTTGCACCCAGATACAATTTACGTGTCTTATTTTTAAAAAATGAAGGTTTGATAGCCAAAATGCTCCTCAAGTATCAAATTATCTACTAAAATTAAACATGTGTCTGAAAACTATATTCTGGCACTAGTCATTTTTCTTGATTCTGAGGGTACTAATACTCAAGAAGCAACCATAATTAACAGTTCCTCAAGACCATCACCACAAGGGGATATGCCTACTTAAGAGAAAGTAAATAAATTGTCAACTTCTGTTAAGTCAGTTGCACCCAGTGTTACTCTGCAAACATACCTGGTTTGGTCTCCATTTTCAGCAATACTTTTTCCTCTCTCGAAATGCTCATTTCTGTCATTTGCTGCGTTACAGGCAAAGCGGCAACAGGCACATTTCTGTTTACATACAGTGAAATGGGTAATTACATTAGTTTTGAATTCATAATAAGAGTTTAAACTGTCAAAATCCATCAAAAGACTACCCGATCAGTTATTATTAATGTTCTTGACCTGTACTTCTACAAGCTCTCTTCCCTAGAAGAAACTAGGCAATCTGTAGCAAGTATTTCCCCAAATAAACCATAAATGTCCTTGTAAATGCAGCAGTCCAACACCAAACACTAGTTCTCATTTATAAAGACTCACTGTCAGGTGCACTGCCTCTTTTTCCTCTGCAGAAAACTCACTGTAATAGCACAAGGTTACTGCAATGTTACTTTAACTTGCTGTACACTCACAGTTAATTAAAACCTCAAAATAACACCTTCATCTGGTGAAGGGCCTAGAGCAGGTACGTCAAACTCATTTTCACCGGAGGCCACATCAGTCTCGCCTTCAAAGGGCCGAATGTAATGTAGGAGTAGTTACACTTATACAGTCCTAAAATTACATTTGGCCCTTTGAAGGTGAGGTTGATGTGGTCCCCGGTGAAAATGAGTTTGACACCCCTGCTCTAGAGAACAAGTATTATGAGGAACAGGTGAAGGAACTGTGGTTGTTTAGTCTAGAGAACAGGAGGCTGAGGGGAGACCTTATCGCTCTCTACAACTACCTGAAAGGAGGTTGGAGCAAGGCGGGGGGGGGGTGTCAGTCTCTTCTCCCAAGAATTGACAGGACAAGAGGAAATGGCCTCAAGTTGTGCCAGGGGAGGTTTAGATTGGATATTAGGAATAATTTCTTCACTGAAAGGGTTGTCAGGCATTGGAATAGACTGCCCAAGTGCAGTGGTTTAGTCACCATCCCTGGAGATGTTTAAAAGACTGTGCAGATATGGCACTTAGGGACATGGTTTAGTGGTGGATTTAGTAGTATTAGGTTTACGGTTGGACTCAATGATGTTAAGGGTCTTTTCCAACTTATATGATTCTGTAATCTTACCTTGATGTTTCAGATGTGCTACTAGCAGTACCTTCACAGTTGTTTAAGCTAGTGTCTGCTCTCTGTACAGATGCAGAGACTGAGGTAGGACTGTTTGAACCACTAGCTGTCCCTATGTAACAGAAATTTGAGAAGTTAATTATAAACCAAGTATAGAATAAATGTTAGTCAAGTAGTTTGGCATACAGTTATTAACCATTTCCAATCATTCCTCATTCTACAGCATCTTCTTTATTAAAGACAGACTATACAGTTAATGATCAAAATACAGGGATTGTGTAAGAACACACTTATAGCAGAGGGTAAGTAGAAATACAAATTAAGGCTCAACACCAAGTGGACAAGAATATAGTTCACAAAAATGCATTTTTATTTTTACTGTGATTATTCCCTCTGATATTCATAGCTTTAGTACGCGGCTATTAGAAGATGTCCTGAAATACATTCTGTAATTCCTCTCATCACCTACACATTATATTTTCAAGCAAAAAAAAAACCAACAAACAAACAAACACACACACAAAAAAAAAACCACACACCACACACCCCACACAACACACCTAAACAAAAAACCAAAAAAAACAAACAAAAAACCCCAAGAAACAAAAACAAAACAAAAACAAACAACCAAAAACAACAAAAAAAACAAACAAAAAAACACACCACAACAACAAAACCACAACAAGAAAAAAAACCAACACACACACACACCACAACAGACTCAAACATTTACCCATTGGGCTGATTCTACCACTATTCTGCTGTCGCTGAAGATGCTCTTTGTAACAAACAGAACACATCCCATTTGTCCTAGGATTTCCATAAAATCCACATCCTGTACTACACAGCATGGGCCCTGGGGTCTGGTTTGTCTCCTGAGCCATTTCAGTGCTGTAAATAAAACCAAGAACTGCATTAGGAACAGGCATTTCACCAAAATGTATTACAGGGATAGAGAATTAAAGTAGGTCTGCTTACCTTGCCATTTTTAAAGATGGCTATATGGCCGTTAATATATAATTTAATACTTCAATTGTATTGATAAGTAACATCATTATGAACCTCTAAGAGAAGTAAAAAGCATTATAGTGTATTGTGTTGGCCTTGGCTGGCCACCAAGTGCCTACCAAGCCACTCTGTCATTCCCACTCCTCAACTGGACGGGGGAGAGAAAAATATAACTAAAGGCTCACGGGTTGAGATAAGGACAGGAAGAGATCATTCATCAATTACTATCATGGGCAAAACAGACTCTACTCAGTGAAATTAATTTAATTTATTGCCAATCAAATTAGAGTAGGCTAATGAGAAAAACTAAATCTTAAAAACACCTTCCCCTCACTCCTCCCTTTTGCCCAGGATTAACTTAACTCCAGAGTTCTCTACATTCTTCCCCCGAGTGGTACAGGGGGATAGGGAATGGGAGTTACAGTCAATGCATCCCACGTTGTCTCTACTGCTTCTTCCTCCTCAGAGGGAGGACTCCTCACACTCTTCTGCTCCAGCATGGGGTCCTTCCCATGGGAGATAGTCCTCCATGAACTTCTCCAACATGACTCCTTCCAACAGGCTGCAGTTCTTCACAAAGTGATACAGTGCAGGTCCTTTCCACAGGGTGCAGTCCTTCAAGAACAGACTGCTCCAGTGTGGGTCCCCCACATGGTCACAAGTCCTGTCAGCAAACCTGCTCCATTGCGGGCTTCTCTCTCCATATGTCTACAGATCCTGCCAGGAGCCTGCTCCAGCGCAGGCTCTCCACAGGCTGCAGGTAGATATCTGCTCCACCGTGGACCTCCATGGGCTGCCGGGGGACAACCTGCCTCACCATGGGCTGCAGGGGAATCTCTGCTTGGCACCTGGAGCACTTCCTCCCCCTCCTTCTTCACTGACCTCCGTGTCTGCAGAGTTGTTTGTCTCACAGATTATCACTCCTCTCTTCCAGCTGCTGTTGCACAGCAGTTCCCCCCCACACACACACTTTCCTTTTAAAATATGTTACCACAGGAGGCGCTGCCACCATCACTGATTGGCTCAGCCTTGTCCGGCAGCAGGTCCATCTTGGAGCCAGCTGGCATTGGCTCTATCAGACATAGGGGAAGCTTCTAGCAACTTCTCACAGAAGCCACCCCTGTGGCCCCTCTGCTACCAAAACCTTGCCACGCAAACCCAATACACATAGTAACACTGAGAAGTAATATACTTGTCAGACACTGAGCTGTGTGTGCAGGTTACAACCAAACTTGTCTTCCAAAAATTTAGATTTAGTGGAAGCACTGCTATGGCACTTGGAAACATTTTAGTGAAAACTCTAGATTACTGCCTTCCTCTTTAAGGACAGCCACAATAAGGGATATTTGTCTGCTAATGCTCATGAGAACTCAAACATACCAAATGCTAATTAACTCTAGTGTATAAAGAAGTACTTTTTATATCTTAAAAAAAAGCCACACTACAAGCTGTAACCATACATCTCAGTGTGATAACTGTAACTGACAGCAGCATTTGTCTAGTTAATCTAAACTTCTGGGTTCAAAGTAAATCAATAGCAGGAGAAAATAATAAAATTAGTCTGCTTGCCTGCTGGTGGTCACAGGACATCGATTTATACCTTTGCTTCAGTACTACAAAGCAAACTCGCACTTATTCTGATATACCTCTCAACAAATTGCAGTTTTACAGCCATACACCAGTCAACGTATGCAACAGAAAAATTAAGACCTAACAAACAAAACAAAATCTCATCTTCATTGTAGCTCTATGTTATTATAATACAAATAGAGACTGTACTTCTGCCCTTAATATGCAGGTATGCTCAAAGTGATATCCAAAGTGCTATCACATGCACTACCACCATCCATCTCAATTGACTTGCTCCACTTTCAAATTAACATGTTTCACCACTTACTAAATTTAGCTTTAGGTATTAATGCTGGTATTCACATATTACAAATGAGTCTTCATGGCTTCTTTGTCAGCACAGTCATTCACTATTTGAAATATATGCCCCTAATTGAAAGATCAAGTTGTTATCCAATGCTTAAGAAATAGTGATTTTTCACACTCCAGGTATCACCTGACTAGGTTATAATACACTTTCTGGAATTTAGTCTACTAACAAGGACACTAAAATATGCCATTTAATCTTTTGAACTAACAGTGAAAGTGAAGTTTTCAGAAGAGACAGATTACAGATTTCTCCAGTTCTTCCCTATGAACTTTTCTACTATGATCAGTGACTAGTTAAAGCCTTAAAAATTCAGTTCTGTTTCCCTAGAAAACTAGCTAATACCATCACATATCTGCTTTCCCAAACTTTTCTCAGACACTTGGGTCCTATGGGTGAGCACATTAGCTTCTGCCCATCACAAGGCTGCAGTGTGACAGGCTAAGCTAAAGGCTCAGACACAAAACCTTGTCAACAGGGGCTTCTGAAATCAGCTTCTATTTGTATCTCTGAAGGCTACCAACTCCAACAACCCACAGAACTTGAAGTGGCTGAGCATACATCCACTGTAAGAGGAAGATATGAAATTCAATTAGCATGACTACAGCTTCTATTCTAGAGGAAAAGGGAGTGCATATACTTAAATCAAGAAAATGCAGTATCATGAGGTAATCATCTCAAACAGACATTTTAATCTCTATTTCAGAGCAAGAACAGAAAACAACTGGCTATGATCAGAGACCTAAGAGATGATTACTCTCTCACTACCTTACAAGAACATTCTCCAACCTTTTGGTTGGATGGTTACAACCAAACCTTCACAAAAAATATAAAGATCTCTCCTATTCCCAAAAGGAACGTCTCATCATCTCAGATATGTCCTTGTTTAAGCCTGAACTCCCAACATAAAAAGGAGCTATTTTATTCAGCATGTTAACCCAAAGAGTAACTTACATCATTGACCTTCAGAGTTACTGGCAGATTTATCCAGCTACACTAAAAGGGGAACAAAAATATTATTATTAAAGTTAACAAAATCTCATAACTAAGACATCTTTTTAGTTTCAAAATACAACTAAGCCGAGACATAGCTAACTTTAATAATGACAGATATTTAGATTATTTGAACGATCAATATAACTAAGCTCTTTCTTGTACACAGAGTGCTCTTCCAACAAAATACAACTGAATCCTAACACTTTTGCACTGTGTGAAGTGCATAATAAATGCACTTAAAAGTTATCGTAATGCTTAATTTAACAAAGGGAATACAAATACAAACTAATTTTAAATCAATAATAAAACCTTGGAATCGAGTCAGCGATAGGGCTAAACTGGCTAGTTAAATAAATATTTACCTGAATATCTTCAGTTACATAATGGACCACAAATAAAAACCACAAACCCGAACAGCAAGGATGCTTCAGGTTTACATCTCTCTAACAGTGTACTAGATGAAGCAAAAAGACGAAGTAAATGCGAAGAACACAGATCAAAATCGGGCATTTCCCAACGACAATTAAATCCAGCTCAATGAGTCAGACAAAAGTGAAGCCACCGCCAAGTGCTCAAAGCGTGGCACGTTTCAGTCTCCTTCTTCCCCGCCCCCCCCCCCCCCCCCCCCCCGCACCGAGGACACAGGAACACAAAAGACCCGGAGGCTGCCAGGCTAAGGAGGAAAAAAAAAAAAAAAGTTAGGAGGCAGTACCAAGCCCGGGGCACTCCCCGCCGCGGCCTCTCACAAACCCCTGAATCATGTTGGGGGCCAGCTGCCGCGCGGCTCCTCTCAGCCCCCACCGCCCCCCTCCCAGAGAGGACTAAGGAAGGCTCATTGTCTCGCTCCTTTTGTCTGTCCCACTAACAACAGCCCAGGGTCTTCCTCCACGGCACCCGCTGCGTCAGAGAGTGAGAGGTTGAAGACCATGGAGGGGAGACGACGGATGCCCTCGCCTCACGGAAAGCAGCAGAAACGCCGCGGGGAACCCCAAGCGCGGCCCCCCGCCCCCCTCCTCCCCGCACACCTCCACCGCGCTAACTGTTCTCAGAAACCGAGACCGCATTCCCTCTAGCCGTCCCTCAGCGCCCACGTACCTGCTCCTGGGGATGGGAAGAAAGGGGGGGGGCGGGGGGGAGGGGGGCTGCAGGTGGCTCCGGACTGTTTCTGGGAGAGGGAACGGCAAGAGGATGTGGGACACTAAGCTGGCGGCGCCGCCACCGCTTCCCTTCTGCGGCAGCAGCACGGAACGAGACGTGCGACGCGCAAGAAAAGGACGAAAGGAAGGCGCAAGAAAGAGAAAGAATTGAGGAAAGAGAGACCCGAACCCGCCGGTCCGCTCGCGTCAGCTCCGCCTCCTCCTGGCTGCTGCCGAGGCCTACACACTCACGCGCTCCCACGCGGAGGCTGCTCGGGAGGGGGAAGAGAGGACGAGGTACACGCGAAGTGGCTCACGGTACCGCCGCCATCGCCTGCAGAGTCATCAACCTTCCCCCTCCTCGAGACTGGGGAACTATACAGGAACAGACAGAGACTCTGCACGTAGTCAGAGAACATCGTCTACTCTCCGGGGGGAGCGAGGAAGCGGAAGGAGCCGTGTCCAGAGCAGTGACAACTGACTCGTGCGGCTTCACCCCGCCCACAGGAATTGGACGGGGCTACGCGCAAGAAGATAGAGGAAACAAAACCTACCCCATCTACTTGCTCTAATAACAGATACCTCCGCCCCTAATTAACGTTTCCGTTTAAACTTGCACGTGCAGAGGTGTCACAGGTGAATTATAAGAAGTCATCGTTGTGGGGTTAACTAAAAGGGTTTTATTAATGATTAAACGATAATCAAATGATTAATCGATGATTGAATTAAAATTAAATGGTAATCAAATGGTGATTAAGCAATAATTGAAAGGTAATTAAAGTGTTTGACAATTATTTAAATTATGATTTAAACAATAATTTAGACAGTGTTTAGATGATGATTTAGCAGTCAAAGACTACTACTTACTACACTTCTAATAATTAAGCAATAGCTATATATATAAATGTCACTAGCATACAATATGTTTTCCAGACAATTGCGACAGGAAGGGATTTGTTGTATATGGGATAAAAATCTCTTTGTTCTGTGGTCTACCTGAAGGTTTGCTGTCCTGCTCACAGACTTTGTTGGTTGTGACCACAAATAAACATAGGGTGAACTTGAAATCCAAACCTTGGCTTGCATTCAGATTTGGAAATATGTGGGTCACTGAACCTCAAGATTAAATATTTATGTATTTTTGCATGTCCAAACTTTAGATCAGACTTTGTGTCTATTGGATGTTGATAAAACTATGCGTTCAGAAGATGTAACACTAGTCTAGATAAGTAAGAGACGGAAAGGTTACATCACTGTGGAGAGAGGGAGTTAGAAGGATGTGCAAGCCTGGAGAGCATGGGAAGAGGAAAAAAAATCAAAGGAAAGAATAGAACTATTTCAGACTTCTTGCTCACTGCAGGGAGCAGCAGAGGGTAGCTTATAGTTTCAAACCACTGTTAGTAGATATAGGAGAATGATTACTTCATCATAGTAAATTAAAGGCAATTAAAATATTTGTAAGGTAGTATTTCTGAAAGATAAATATACCATGCTTACATGAATACATGTATTTTAGGAGTACAAGATCATCTGTAAAATTCAAACTGGACACAGTACTCCAGATGCAACCTCACCAGGGTAGAGCAGAGGGGGATTATAACCTCCCTTGACCTGGTGGTCACTTTTAATGCACCCCAGGACACCGTTGGACTTCTTGGCCAGAAGAGCACATTGTTGACTCATGGTCAACCTGTTGTCGACCAGAACTCCCAGGTCCTTCTCTGTAATGCTGCTTTCCAGCAGGTCCACCCCTAACCTGTACTGGTGCCTGGGGTTATTCCTCCCCAGGTGCAGGACCCTATACTTGTCCTTGTAGAATTTCATCAGGTTCTTCTCTGCCCGGTCCTCCAGCCTGTCCAGGTCTCGCTGGATGGCAACACAGCCTTCTGGTGTGTCAACCACTCCTCCCAGTTTGGTATCATCAGCAAACTTGCTGAGGGTGCACTCAGTCTCTTCCTTCAGATCATTGATGAACAGGTTGAACAGGACTGGACCTAACACTGACTCCTGGAGAACCCCACTAACTACAGGCCTCCAACCAGACTCTGAACCATTGATCACAGCCCTCTGAGCTCTGCCATCAAGCCAGTTCATGGTCCATCTCACCATGCATTCATCCAGCCTGCACTTGCTGAGCTTGCCTATGAGGATGTTGTAAGACACAGTTTCAAAAGCTTTGCTGAAGTCAAGGTAGACAACATCCACTGCTCTCCCTTCACCTACCCAGCCAGTCATACCATCATAGAAGGCTTTTCTTATAGTATGAAATCGTATTAGCTTTTTAAGAGATAAATATTTTACACTGTAGAGTGCATAAACATGGTTAAGTCAGCATAACTGAAAGGCCCCAGCTCACTGCAAGGAACAGAAGGACAGCCCTCACCTTGAAGATAAGGACCTTTTGCTTCTCATAATCTTAAAGCCATCCATGAAGAAGAAAGGATACCCCTGGACTACTGAGATAATGCCAGCATCCTAGCTCCTCCAAACACCTCTGTGAAAACCTCCCATTATCTTGCATCACAGGTAAGTAACTGTAGCAAGACTGACTCGAGGGATACCTAGATCAAGAAAGAAGCAGATGGATGATGACGCCATGGAATTATAGTTGCTTTTCAAAATAGTAGTGTGTGTGTGTTAAGTAGTGATTGACCAAATTATGTTGTACCTGAATGCTTGAAAGGTATAAGAACCATATTTTAAACTGCATTCAAGGTACCACAATTTGAATGGGACACCTCATGCGCACGAATAAATAATTACTCTTGCAATTCTATACTTTGTGTCCTAGCCTCTCTCCTCAATCGGCACAGGACAGTTGTGAAACTTTTGTGACAGTTTGGCAACCCAGGTGGAACTTAGCCGACTTGCCTAATCCAACGTGTCACTACTGCTTGGACCCCAATGATTTGCCCCGCTGGCCTGTGTGTGAGTTCACCTCAAGATACTTGAGCACAGAGGTACTGGAGTATGGATCTTGTTTGGTGGTCACGAGGTGTTTTTTTGTAATAATGGGAGGAGGACATAGTGAAGAAGTCACCGGTAGATGAATTGTTGCAACACTGGAAATCTATTGATGGGACAGCTGGGTTGACAAAAGCCCAAGCTATAGAACTACGTCAGGAAAATTAGAAGTGACTGCCTTTGGTGATGTGGACCAAATGTGGCCATGGTCTGATTCTTACTCTTACTCTATGGTGAAATTAATTATTCTAAATTAAATAGCTTGAGAGTTTTTTCTGCCTCTGTATTATGGTATCATTCTCCCTTATGTTAGTAAATAATAATTACTAATCACTTTTCTGTTCATGTTGCCTGTATTTCTGAGTTTAAAAATACAGGAACTTAGTGTGGAATTAATGCAGTGTAAGGATTACATAATGTGTAGTATAGTTTTCAGTTGGTGGGACAGCTCACATGACTGGAATGTGGTCATGGATGGCTATGTCCTTTTCAGGAAAGACAGGCCAGCCCGGCGTGGTGGTGGAGTTCCTCTTTACGTGAGAGAGCAACTACAATGTATTGAGTATTGTCCAGGCACAGATGAGGAG
This sequence comes from Columba livia, assembly GCF_036013475.1. Lineage (NCBI taxonomy): Eukaryota > Metazoa > Chordata > Aves > Columbiformes > Columbidae > Columba > Columba livia. The sequence goes on along the minus strand of NC_088641.1, from coordinate 10,915,345 downwards.
TGAGTTGAGAGTCTATGGGTGAAAATTTCAGAGGTAGGCTGGCAGGGGCAATACTGTTGTGGGTGTCTATTACAGGCCACCAGATCAGGGTGAGGAAGTTGATGAGGCCTTCTACAGGCAGCTGAGAGCAGCCTCACAGTCACAGGCCCTGGTTGTGGTGGGGGACTTTAACTTTCCTGATGTTTGCTGGAAGGACTACTCAGCCAGCCAGCCACAGTCTAGGAGGTTCCTCCAGTGCCTTGACAATAACTTTCTGATGCGAATGATGGAGGAGCCAACTAGGAGAGGTGCACTGCCAGACCTCATCCTCACTTACAAGGAGGGTCTGGTTGAAGCAGTAAAGGTTGAGGGCTGCCTTGGTTGCAGTGACCATGAGATGGTGGAGTTCAGGATCTTGTGTGGCAGGAACGGAATAGCAAACAGAATTGCAACCCTGGACTTCAGCAGGGCAAACTTTGGCCTGTTCAGGCAATTGCTGGGGGAAATCCCATGGGGAAGGCTACTTGAAGGTAAAGGGGCCCAAGATAGTTGGTTAGTGTTCAGGGACTGCTTCTACCGGGCACAAGATCAGAGCATCCTGACACGTAGGAAGTCAAGGAAGGGAGCCAGGAGACCTGCTTGACTAAACAAGGAACTGCTAGACGAACTTAAGTGAAAGAGGAGAGTTTACGGATCGTGCAAGGAGGGGCTGGCCACTTGGGAAGAATATAAGACTATTGTCAGAGGGTGTAGGGAGGCAACTAGGAAAGCTAAGGCCTCCTTAGTATTAAACCTGGCGAACAGGGTCAAGGACAAAAGGAAGAACTTTTTCCAATACATGGCAGATAAAACTAACACTAGAGGCAATGTAGGCCCACTGATGAACGAGGTGGGTGCCCTGGTGACAGAAGATACAGAGAAGGCAGAGTTACTGAATGCCTTCTTTGTCTCTTTTTACACTGCCGGAGGCTGTTCTGAGGAGCCCTGTACCCCTGAGGCCCCAGAGGAAGGTAGGACAATGGAGGAGTCTGCCTTAGTTGACGAGGACTGGGTTAGGGAGCACTTAGGCAATCTGGACATCCATAAATCCATGGGTCCTGATGGGATGCACCCACGGGTTCTGAGGGAGCTGGCTGAGGTCATTGCTAGGCCACTCTCCATCATCTTTGCCAAGTCTTGGGAAACGGGAGAGGTACCTGAGGACTGGAGGAAACCAAATGCCACTTCAGTCTTCAGAATGGGCAAGAAGGAGGACCTGGGTAACTATAGACCGGTCAGCCTCACCTCCATCCCTGGAAGAGTGATGGAACAACTTATCCTTGGTGCCATCTCAAGTCATATCAAGGATAAGAGAGTCATTAGGGGCAGTCAACATGGCTTCACCAAGGGGAAGTCATGCTTAACCAACCTCATAGCCTTTTATGAGGACATAACCAAGTGGACAGATGATGGCAAAGCAGTGGATGTGGTCTATCTTGATTTCAGTAAAGCATTTGACACCATTTTCCACAGTATCCTCACGGTGGGACTGTGGTCTGGATGATCGGGTAGTGAGGTGGACTGTCATCTGGCTGAAGGAAAGAAGCCAGAGAGTTGTGGTCAATGGGACAGAGTCCAGTTCGAGGCCTGTATCCAGTGGAGTCCCTGGAGGGTCGGTACTGGGACCGGTACAATTCAATATATTCATCAACGACTTGGATGAGGGAATAGAGTGTACTATCAGCAAGTTTGCTGATGACACCAAAGTGGGAGGAGTAGCTGACATGCCAGAAGGCCGTGCTGCCATCCAGCGAGACCTGGATGGGCTGGAGAGTTGGGCAGAGAAAAATTTAATGAAATATAACAAGAGCAAGTGTAGAGTCTTGCATCTGGGTAGGAACAACCCCAGGTTCCAGTATAAGTTGGGGAACGACCTGTTGGAGAGCAGTGTAGGGGAAAGGGACCTGGGGGTCCTGGTGGACAGCAGGATGACCATGAGCCAGCACTGTGCCCTTGTGGCCTGGAAGGCCAATGGCATCCTGGGGTGTAATAGAAAGGGGGTGGTTAGTAGGTTGAGAGAGGTTCTCCTCCTCCTCTACTCTGCCCTGGTGAGACCACACCTGGAATATTGTGTCCAGTTCTGGGCCTCTCAGTTGAAGAAGGACAGGGAACTGCTGGAGAGAGTCCAGCACAGGGCAACCGAGATGATTAAGGGAGTGAAACATCTCCCTTATGAGGAAAGGCTGAGGGAGCTGGGTCTCTTTAGATTGGAGAAGAGGAGACTGAGGGGTGACCTCATTTATGTTTATAAAAATGTAAAGCGTGAGTGTCACGAGGATGGAGCCAGGCTCTTCTCGGTGACAACCAATGGTAAGACAAGGGGCAATGGGTACAAACTGGAACACAGGAGGTTCCTCTTAAATATGCGAAGAAACTTATTCCCAGTGAGGGTGACAGAGCACTGGAACAGGCTGCCCAGGGAGGTTATGGAGTCTCCTCCTCTGGAGACATTCCAAACCCGCCTGGATGCCTTCCTGTGTAGCCTCATCTAAATGTTCCTGCTCCGGCAGGGGGATTGGCCTAGATGATCTTTTGAGGTCCCTTCCAATCCCTAACATTCTGTGATTCTTCACTGGCATGCTTGCTGCTTCTTAGTACTGTGTAACTCAATGCAGTTTGTTTAACTGCTAGGGTCCTGTTTTGGATGATTTGTTTGGGTGTAGAGCAAGCTTCTACAAACCTTTTTGGTATTACTTTGGTAGCCTTTTCTGGTTACTTTAAATATGGGGAGGTGTAGTGGGTTGACCTTGGCTGTCTGCCAGATGCCCACCCAGCTGTTCTCCCCATCCTCAGCAAGACAGGGGAAGAAAGTAATATGGAAAAGCTTGTGGGTCGAGATAAGAACAGGGAGATAGTTTACCAGTTATAGTCACAGGCAAAACAGACTCAATTGGAAGAAAGCTAATTGCTTGTCAATTAAAAAAAAAAAAAAAAAATAATAAATAAATAAAAAAAGATTGGGATGGTGAGAAACAAAAACAAAACTAAAAATGCCTTTCCCCCCCTCCCCACCTTCTTGCCAGGCTCAACTTCACTCCTTTATTCCAGACTCTTCTACTTTCTCCCTCTATTCCGAGTGATGTAGGGGGAATGAGGGGTTGCAGTCAGTTCATAAAAGTTCCTCTCTGCTGTTCCTTCCTCCTAGCCCTTTTTCCCTGCTCCAACATAGGTCCATTCCACAGGATACAGTCCTTCATGAACTGCTCCAGCTGTATTGGTTTATGTAAGGAAAAATCGCTGTCAGTTCTGAAAGTCTAGTTATTACAATGGTTATTATTTCTTCAGAATAAGTCTTACAGAGTCCCTGGGGCTTTAATGCTTTGGGGTCAAAGTAGCATTGTTCTTCCTGTTTGTAGGACCTTTCTGTGTGTAGGTTGAACAGCTGTCATGCTGTGGCTTGTGGCTTAGTTCCAATTATCAGTGACCTTGCTGTTCTCCCTCAGTCTGCTTTAAAGATGCATCTTATTTTCAGACTGAGTGAAGTAAATCTTCCCAAATTTACAGTGCAACAATTCTATTTGTGTGTTTTTGTTTGATTGGTTTTGCTTGTTTGTTTGTTTGGGGTGATTTTTTTTTTGTCGTGTTGTTTTTTTGTTTGTTTGTTTTGTTCATTTTGTTGTTGCTGCTGTTGTTTGTTTTGTGGTGGTTTGTTTTTTCAGGCACTTCTTGTAGTAGAATTGTTGGTCCTTATCCTCGTAGAATTATGTTCACAGAATCATAGAATGGTTTGGGTTGGAAGAGGCCTTCAAAGTTCCTCTAGTCCAACGCCCCTACAATGAGCAGTGACATCTTCAACCAGATCAGGTTGCTCAGAGCCCTGTCCAGCCTGGCCTTTGAATGTTTCCAGGCATGTGGCATCTACAACCTCTCTGAGCAACCTGTTCCAGTGTTTTACCACTTTCATTTAAAAAAAAATAAATAAAATATTTGGTTTTGATGTGATGTTCTGGTTGACTGTTATCTTGTATCAGAGTGTCTTCAGTAAGCATGTGCCTTGTACAGTACCCAGTCAGATAAATGGAGCGAAAAGTTAAGAGAGGACTCAAGTAAAGTAATGATAATCAGGAACATTTGCTGGTTGCTGATGAACAGCCTCTTCCATGTATTCCTTAACTGCCAAGGTGTGCAAAGCAGGAGGTCATTGCTATTGTTAAGAGGTAGCAATGAAGAGGGAAAACTGAACTACTCTATCTTATGTTCAGAAGGTACTTTACCAGTACTGATGTATGTATGAGGAGCAGCTGAGGTCATTGTGTCTGTTCAGCCTGGAGAAGACTGAGGGGAGACCTCATCGTGGACTACAGTTTCCTCACAAGGGGAGGAGGAAGGGTAGACGCTGATCTCTTCTCACTGGTGACCAATGACAGAACCTGAGGGAATGCCAGGAAGGTGTACCAGGGGAGCTTCAGGTTGGACATTAGGAAAAGCTTCTTCACCCAGAGGGTAGTGCAGCACTGGAACAGGCTCCCCAGGGAGGTGTCATGGCCCCAAGCCTGACAGTATTCAAGAAGGAATCGGACAACATCCTCAGACACATGGTGTGAATTTTGGGGTTGTCATATGCAGGGACAGGTGTCGCGGTTGAGACGGACAAATGACATAGGCCAAGTTCTTCCAGGATGAAAGTAGTAGATGCCATTTATTGCCACAAGTGCATTTTTATACAGTTTTACCAGTTCATGTGTCTCTTCACTACTGGTTACAGCAGTTACAAGTTACAGCAGTAACATCTCATTGGCTGATTTTGCTATCATCAATGTTACTCTTCTACTCCCTTCTCTCTCACAGGTACACCTTAATATCTCTGGATACTCCTTTATTCCCATGTTTCTCACGGACAAGCCTTAATATCTTCAAGGCTAATTTCTGTTCCCATGCCCTCCGTGAGGGTATCCACGGACCCACCGTAGTCCCCACAATTCCCCCTTTTTGTTTTTGTGCTAAGAAAATTGCCTTCATTGTCCGCTGCAGGGCCCTTTGCAGCAGAGAAATCATGCATGGCAACATTAGTAACACAACCACAACAATCATCAAGACAATCAGTCCCGTTTTCACTACTGATAACAACCATCCTGAAAACCCCCAGCCACTGAACAATTTATTTAAGGAATCCCATCAAAATCTTCACACCCATGTCCTTGAGCTAATAACAAAAAGTCTATTGTGGCTCTATTCTGCAGTGTAGCATGTCTTACAGAATCTACATCTAACAAAAGTCCACTTAAAGCCTTAGAAGTTCTGTTAGTTGGCTTAGCTAACCAGCATCCTAATTTTTCTAAAGTATTTAAAGCTTTAGCTATGCCAACACCAGGTACAAGAGATCCTAAAACCCTTAACCCTGATCCCCAAAAATCTACATTATCATCACATTTTGACTCATATACATGCAAAAAGTGTTTTTCCCGTCTTGTGATCTATTATCATAGGTACATTGGGTGTTAAGAGAGTTAATCGTCCCAAACTACACGTTCCTCCAACAGCATTAGAAGGAATTCCTGGCCAGGCTGTATCTCCACAGATCAAGAATACACCATACGGGAGTTTTTGGGGTTGCTCTCCCATATTATCAACGGCACCCCTTGGATTCTTCCGCGAGAAATAACCATGGTGATGGAGAGGGCTATGTGCCAACAGGAACTCTGTTAAGGCAATAAAACGTGTTCTGGTGGTAAAAGGCTTTTCTTCATATGAGTAGGGTTGCTGATACTGAGGAAGCAGGTCTGCATGTAACAGTAACAACCGTTTTCCTACTGTTGTTTCAGCTTTTGTCTAGTGATTTATTCCATGGCAGTCATAAGGCAATGATTTGGAGTACTTTGCCTGATGATTAACACAGTGTGATTTCTGGCATAAAATGAACTTAACGTATTGAGGAATGGCATTGTGGTGGCCCAGTTAGATTTGGCTTACATGCTAGAAGGAGCCTTTTGTGACAAGCAGTTGTCAGGAGAGTATCTGATTAATTTGGCTCCTAATGTCATGCCAGAAATACTAAAACTTGTAATATTTCATTTGAGCCACAGTTTGATGAAAAAGGGGGTTTTGTTCTGACTTGTAAGCTTTAGTTAAAGGTTATTGTCCCTGTTCTAGCTGTTAATCAGAAGCTACTTTGAGGACTTCATTATTAAAGCTCATTATTAGATCTAACTCTACTAGCATAAAAGTGAGAGGATACCTCATTTCTGCAGGTGTTATCTGTGTAGAGTAATAAATTGAACACTTTCATTCTGATTTAGGGGGCCCTGCGCCATCTCCTTGTCTTGGAACCTTTTAGTTGCCCATTTTTGCATGTTATCTGCTTTTCCTTTTTGGAATGTATTTTAGTTGTGGGACAAGGATCCTGTTTGGCAGGAAATGGGCCTTTGCACTTTGGATTATTATCATTGCTTTCTAGTTACTGTGTTGCTGGTTGTGGCAGTGAACACTTGTGAGTTTATATGGAGGAGGAAGTACATTTGTAGTAGTTGCTAACATTTTCCCATAGATGGATTTGGTTTTAATCTTTATTTTGTGACACAAAATGATCTACTAGAGTATCTCTTTGCCTTGATGGTTCAGTGAGCTCGGATTGGGCACGACGGGCGGGCCGGCGAGAGTAATGAGTCTAATTCAATATGAATTTAACATCAGTACCCTTTAATGAACTCTTAACAACGCTGAATATCAATGTCCGCCAGACCACGTTTTTCCAACCCTTATATACTCTATACCGAAAGGCCATGCGGCAAGCACAGGCTACGATTGGTTACACTTGCAGTCACTCTTCCCCCCACCACGATGGTGATTAGCTGCAGGGCACTGTCCACATGCTATTCATGCGCAGCGACGATGGCCTGGGTCGAGGGCAGACCAGCTTCTGTTTACTTCCGTATGGTCCTAGTGCACCACAGCCACCCCAAGCCCTGGCTTGTTCACAGCATATGGCCCAAAAACTCTCCACAGGTCACTGCTGCACTTGCACTGCCTCTTGTGAGGTTTGTCCTCCATTGGTTCAGGTGGTTCTTGCTATTGTACTTCCTATAACATGCGACTCAAATCTCAGATTACAACAGTTTAAAGGTATTTCCATTACAATCTCTACCCTTGGTTTCTTTGGACCAGGTTATAGGGTTTTAACATTGCAATGAACTCCTCCCCTTGCCCCTGCTCTGACTTGTATTTATCTGTCTTAATCTTTTCTGGGACACCCATTACAGCAAAGCAAGCTGTGAGATGTTTACATACATGTTGTGCTTTTTCCCCTGGTAAAGCAGTAGCCCATATCATTTTTGAAAAAGTATCAATTGTGACATGCACATATTTAAGTCTTCCGAATTCTGGCACATGTGTCACATCCATTTGCCATACTTCTAAGGCTTTTAAACCTCGAGGATTGACACCGATTCCTATACCTAACATCTGGCCTCCACACTGAGGACATGCCTGTACAATGCTTCTTGCTTCATTTAAAGTTAAATCGATTTGTCTTTGCAGACCTCTGGCATTTTGATGAAAGCTCTCATGACTTTGTCTCGCTTGTTGGAATTTATCTGTTGGAGGCATGTGCTGTACTGAACTTACTAAACTATCTGCAATTTGATTTCCTTCACCTAGACCAAGATTCCATTGATGACTACGAATGTGAATCACACAGCAGAGTTCTTTTCTTTGATTTAAAATAGCTCTCAACTGTACAAACAATTTTCCTAATCGAGGATTATTCGATTGTCTTAGCAGAGCATTTTCCATTCTGGGTATTACACCTGCTACATACAAAGAATCTGTGACAACATTTAAAGCAGATTTCAGCCAATTATTTAAGGCCCATATTACTGCCGTGAGCTCTAACATCTGCAATGAATCCTCTTTTGAACCTTCAATTAAATGCTGTTTCCACTGACTATTCTCTTGCCAGACACATGCTGCCTGGTGTCTTCGTTTTCCTGCATCTGTATATGCTGTAAGCCCTTCAACAGGTTTTGCTTTTACTTTGCTTCTCTCTAACCACTGATTTGTTCTAAGGAATTGCCATAGCTTCCCTTTTGGTTGTCGTGAATGTACCTTGCCTATAAATCCTAATAATGCATTCTGAATAGGCACCGAATTTCTCAGCCACCATTCTAAATCGGCTCCATTTATCGGAATACTGATGTCATCTGGTTCCTGACCGCTAATTTCTATTATTCGAGATCTTCCTTTTCGAATGAATTCTCCAACTGCTTCTGGTCTTGTTTGAATGCTGAATTTTGGTTGGACACTAAGAAAAACCCATTCTAATAATCGTAAATCATTTTCTGTTTTCAATCTGACAGTGGCACAAAAGGAAGAATCTGTAGCAAGATCTATAGGGAATTCCCCGTCTTTGTTTTGCCACTGGCAGATGATTGCACATGGATGTTCTAGATTGCTAATAAGAAGGGAAATTGGTCGATCAGAAAGTCTTCGGCTAGACCGATTTGTCTGTACCTTTTGTATAATATCAGAAAGACATTTGAGATGCACGGACTGTAAGCTTATTTTCTTAGCTGGATCACCTCCTTTTAGAAGTGAAGTAAGAGGTGCTATATCATTGTTAGTAATGCCTACGCAATTTCTAATCCATTGTATGTCCCCTAACAATTTTTGGACATCATTTAATGTCTGTAAATCAGTATGTAATTCGATTTTTTGTGGACGAATCTGTGCATCACAAATGGACCAACCAAGGTATTTCCAAGGTGCAGACCTTTGAACTTTCTCTGGAGCTATGACCAATCCCTTTTCTTTGAGTTTGATCGTAATTTGGACTGTGGAACTTTCTGTGAACTCAGCTTGTTGACAGAACAGAATATCATCCATATAATGATAAATAATTGTTTGTTTCCATGATGCACGAGTAGGTTGAAGTGCCCATGCAACATACATTTGGCACAGTGTAGGAGAATTTTTCATACCTTGCGGTAGCACTACCCACTCATACCTATTAGCTGGTTCCGCTTTGTTTACAGAAGGCAGTGTAAATGCAAAACGCTGTGTATCTTGTTCATGTAAAGGAATGGTAAAGAAACAATCCTTTAAATCTACAATTAGAATATGCCAATTTTCTGGTAACATTACAGGTGATGGTAATCCAGGCTGTAACACACCCATGGCTTGCATTTGATCATTTACCTTTCGCAAGTCATATAATAATCGCCACTTTCCACTCTTTTTTGGTATTACAAAAATCGGGGTATTCCATGGACTAGTAGAAGGCTTGATATGGCCTGCAACTAATTGCTCTTCTACTAATTCATGTGCCTTTTGCAGTCGCTCTTCCGTTAATGGCCACTGGTCAACCCAAACTGGGCTATCTGTTAACCAGGTCAATGGAGGGTTGGATGACTGCTTTCCAGTGACCACTAAGGAAAAGGTGAAGTAGTTAACACGGCACCAAGTTGCCCCAAGACGTCATGTCCAATAAGCGCCTCAAGGCTGCTTGGCAATTCCATTACATACACCCTAAGGGTTACACATTGACCTTCAGGGAAACTAATAGAAATGGGATCAACACTTATATTTGGAGTAGTTTGACCCCCTACTCCAGCTACAGTAGAAGAGATTGATTTTTGAAGTTTCCATTTTCGTGGCCATTTGAATTGACTAATGATGGAGACATCAGCTCCAGTATCAAGCATTGCATTTACATCTACAACAACAGTAGAATCAGATCGAAATAGTTGTACACGTAACATGGGATGCTGAGTCATTGATGAGGTGAAGCAAACTGCAGGACCTGTCGATCCAAATCCTTTATCACGCCTTTCTATTGAGGATGCTGGAGGAACTCCTGGAAGCATTGGTAGGCAGTTTTCCAATGCTACTACCTGAGCTATTTTACTCCCAGAAGGTATAAAAATTGGTGGATGCAGAGTGTAAGCCAGGATTTGAACAGTTCCTGTGAAATCTGCATCAATTATCCCTGTTATTAGTATAAGACCCTTGATACTAGCAGAAGAACGGTCAATCAGTAGGCCTCCAATGAGACTATCTTGTCGAAATAAAGGTCCTTTAGCATTTGTTGGTACTCTATGAACTGCAGTATTGGTCAATGTTATATCTACTGCTGTCTCCACATCAACTCCGAGGCTTCCTGCGGTGCTTGGCTTGTTGAGGTGAAAGAAACCTGGTTCACAGTTGGTCGCTGATTGTAATACAGGTTCGGAGATGTTCTTTGTGTCCTCGCGCGCACTCCGTTTGCGCTCACTTGACCGTTTCCCGATCTCTGGCAAGTCTCTGTAGCATGATTGTTAGACTGGCATTTGTCACACCAAACTGCTGCAGTACAATTCGTTTGGATGTGTTCTTTACTTCCACAGCGATGACAGGAATTGTATAATGGTTTATATTATTTATTTGTAGATCACTGAACTGCTGCTACAACTGGTTGTATTGTAGATGAGACTTGCTGGCTAACTTGTCCTGACATTCGCAAGTCAAGTTGTTCAAGCTTGCTGGTAATCTCTTGCAGTAACTGCTCTACTACTTGGGGTGAGCCCAATGATGTAGAAGAAGGCTCACAAGAAACTTCCACAGGTGGCCAACAATGATAGGACAAGGGGTAATGGGATCAAGCTGGAACACAAGAGGTTCCGCTTAAATTTGAGAAAAAACTTCTTCTCAGGGAGGGTGACAGAGCACTGGAACAGGCTGCCCAGGGAGGTTGTGGAGTCTCCTTCTCTGGAGACATTCAAAACCCACCTGGGCATGTTCCTGTGCGACCTCACCTAGGCGTTCCTGCTCCAGCAGGGGGATTGGACTAGATGATCTTTTGAGGTCCCTTCCAATCCCAAACATACTGTGATACTGTGTGATACTGTGTTTGTGGAGGCACGTCGTGGGGCGGCCCCGGCCCGCCCGGCCGGGCCCGGCCCGGCCCGGCTGACGCAATGGTCTTAGAGGGGGGCGTGTCTGGCAGGGCAGGGGCAGGGCAGAGGTGGAGCTGTAGGCGGAGGGCGGTACTCAGGGCCTCCCGCATCCGGACATTCCCCTAGTTGCACTTCCGGTTTCTAGTCACATTGCCTCAGAGACTCAGAAAAGGAAACTTCCGGTACTTTGTTTACGGACGGCAAAGTTTCCAACTCCCGCCGCAGATCGGATTGCGAGAGTATTGGCTGAGCCGGGACCCCCCGGCCACCCCGAACGGCAGGCAGACCCCACAGAGTAGCCCACAGGCCCCTCTTCTCTTTTGGCCGACGTGTTTTATCAGTCCAGGTTTGTTCTGGGACAAGCGCCCTCGCGGCTCTCAGGGCAGCGCTTTGTTCGGACTTCATTACTTCTAATGATTCTAACACGTTTCTCCACAATTCTCTCAGAGCTTTAATTTCTTTCTCTTCTTCCCCTCTGATAGTCTTATCCCACATTGTGTCCCCCACTGATCTCCATTCCGTTGGGGAAAACAAAAGTGGAATTTCTCCAAAGTGTCCCCACTTCTGAGCTAAAAAAATCAATGTGACTAGGTTTTCCTGTGACGATTTAATACCTCTCTTAGAGAGTATACTCGTCAACAGTGCCGCGGCTGTTTCAATATCCATTATCTTATCAGCGCGGTCTTAAAGTAGAAGGCGAGTGGCCAGCTCGTCTGGTGCTTGTCTTTTGATACCAGACAAAGCACACTCTCCTACAACCCGGCTTGGCTCCGTCTTTAGGAATGCTGCTTACCGCAGTAATTGTGCTCCGTAGTTCCTGCTTTGTGAACCATCCTCTGCTACCATTTGTCGTAAGACGATGTGGAGAATGCAAAATTGCCGGCAGGACCTCTTTGAGCACGACGGGCGGGCCGGCGAGAGTAATGAGTCTAATTCAATATGAATTTAACATCAGTACCCTTTAATGAACTCTTAACAACGCTGAATATCAATGTCCGCCAGACCACGTTTTTCCAACCCTTATATACTCTATACCGAAAGGCCATGCGGCAAGCACAGGCTACGATTGGTTACACTTGCAGTCACTCTTCCCCCCACCACGATGGTGATTAGCTGCAGGGCACTGTCCACATGCTATTCATGCGCAGCGACGATGGCCTGGGTCGAGGGCAGACCAGCTTCTGTTTACTTCCGTATGGTCCTAGTGCACCACAGCCACCCCAAGCCCTGGCTTGTTCACAGCATATGGCCCAAAAACTCTCCACAGGTCACTGCTGCACTTGCACTGCCTCTTGTGAGGTTTGTCCTCCATTGGTTCAGGTGGTTCTTGCTATTGTACTTCCTATAACATGCGACTCAAATCTCAGATTACAACAGTTTAAAGGTATTTCCATTACAATCTCTACCCTTGGTTTCTTTGGACCAGGTTATAGGGTTTTAACATTGCAATGAACTCCTCCCCTTGCCCCTGCTCTGACTTGTATTTATCCATGGACCACAGTCCCTTAGGGGTGTACCTGCTACAAGTGGAGCTTTATGAACCACAGCCTCTTTAGGCGTGTACCTGCCGTGGCATAGACTAATCTACAGCCACATTTGCTTTGAGGTGCACCTGTTCCAGCGTGGCCTTCTCCATGAGCTACAATGCCTTCAGAGATATACCTGCTCCAGTGTGGCCTTACTCACAGCCACAGTCCCTTCAGGAGTGTACCTGTTGTGTTGTGGACTTATCCACAGCCACGGATGCTTTGAGATGTACCTTCTCCAGTGTGGACTTATCCTTGAGCCGCAATCCCTTCAGAGGTATACCTGCTGTGGCACAGACATGTCCACAGCCACAGATAGTTCAGAGTGTCCTGCTCCCATGTGAACTCATCCACAGGTCACAGTCCCTTTGGCTTGACTTCACACAGAGTTCCAGCCTGTTCAGTACAGCAGCAATGCCCTGGTCATCTGCCAGCCCAGGTGCATGACCATTGCTGTTATCAGAATGTTTCCAGGCACAGCAGAGTAAAATGAGCAGCAGTACAGCAAGCAGCAAAAGCAAAAAGCAGCCACTAATGAGCACTAGACTCTAATATACAGTAAGGCAAGCGACCCCCATGGAAAGCACAGGAGCCTGCCAATTCATAGCTCAACAACAATAACAGCTATAAACTTGATCTAGCATATTCCCATCAAATCTGTCATTATCTCAGACCATTTGAGCCTCTTGTTGGGTGCCAAAAAGGCCTGTAATGGCTTAACCCTGGTAGGCAGCTAAGCAGCTGTCATGGTTTCTCTTATCTTTTTTCCCTTAAGGTTTCTTTTTTTCCCCCTGTGGGCCACCAATTAAATCTGTCAAGGTTTAATTGCAAGGCGACAATAAACTGTGCCAGATGCTCTCTGTTAATCCCCCCTCCACCCTCTCCTTAGAGAGGAAAAAGCGATAAGAAGGATAAGGAAGAGAGGCTTCAAGTTGGAAAGGTTTTAAAGGCTTTATTAATGCTACTAATAAAGAGAGAAAATATACAAAATATACAAAACCAATCTTGAATATCCTGGGTTGACCGATGTGGAGCTGACCTTACTCCAGCAGCGGCAGAGCTGGAAACTGGCGCGGCTCCAGCAGCTGCAGGGCAGGCACCCGGAAGTCCTGGCCTGGATTCTGCAGTAAACTGGAACTGGATCTCGGATCACAGGCATGACAGGCAGGGTCCTCTTCAGATGCCGGCCATGGTCGAAGAGAGCAAGACCCTCGTGATCTCCCTCTTTTATAGGGTGTATGACGCGTATGGGATGGAATACTCGGTCAGTTTTAGTCACCTGTTCTGTCTGCCCCTCCTTGCAAATATTTCCCATTATCAGTTAACCTTGGTTACCATAGTAATAAACCTAAACATGAGCTTCTTCTGCATTTCATTGGTCATCTTATCAGTCCCAGAGTGAACAGCGTCTCAAAAAGTATGCAGCTAACTTCAGGAAAGTGCAGTTACTTAGAAGTACTTAGCTGAAAGGAAAATTCACTAAAAGAGGAACTGGTCTTGTTTTTAACAAAACCAGGACAACAGCACACAGCTGCTTGCTCACTGCTCCGCAGTGGGATGGGGGAGAAAATTGGAAGGTTCTCTTTTTCCATCTGCCACGATTTACAACTAGCATTTCACTTAAAACAGACTGCTAAAATAACAAATCTCAAAGGAGCTTGACCATGCTGCTTGGTTTGGGAGATGTTTAGTCAATTTCTTAATGCTGTAACTAATGCCTCTCAGCTAAGGTGTGTGGTATCCAACAGGCTTATATATATTCATCTAGAAAATGTTACTTGTGAAGACAAAGGAATTGTTTAATTAAAAAAAAGCAGCTGTGGGAACTACTCTGAAAAGTATTAATAACGGTAATGATTGTAGTGCCGTACCTTTGCTTTTTACCGATAGCATGCTTAAATATGGAAAAAGTATTATTTATTCAAGACTGGAGGGTATTGTTATCCTCAGACTTAGCAAAACAGCGTTGACACCGAACTCTTCACACTTTCTAGAAAAATCTATAGAATATATCAAAAATAAATTTACTGAAGAGTTTAAGTTGTTCCTTAAGACTGTTACAGTTATTATATTGTATAAGAAAATACTGTTTTCCTGTATAAAACTCTTTGTGTATAAGCACTGAAAGTTCCTTGTTACCTCTGAAAGTTTGTCACTTTTGAATCTTGTTTATAATCTAGAATATGAACTGTTGACTGGAGGCTCTCCTTGTTAACTTGTGCAGTGAATTGTGAAATGGGGCTTGGATCTGTGAGGCTCTGTGTTAGTAGTAATAGGCATATGAGTATAATACAAATAAAATTTTAAAAGAGCATATATTAATACTAAAGATAATAAAGTTAATTATAAGGGGTTCATGATGTCTGGAAAAATTCCACTTCTTACAGAATGCAACTCTTACTGATCCAAAAGGATCTCAACTAAGAAATACTATTTGTGTGCATAAAGTTGGTTATGAGTCCTTTAAGCCTGTGTTCTCAGTCATTAATTCTGGAGTGTATTTTATAGTTTGTTCATTATCTTTTAAAACAATAGCTGTAATCATACAACTGAGTGTCCAGGAAAACTGAAGAGGAACAGACTCCTTGGGTTGTGTGTGTTAAAGTTCATGTACAAACACACCTCCCTTGACTTTCCTCTGCACTAATTTGAGTATAAAAAGGATTTTAAAAACTGATGAAAACTTAATTTTTCAAAGGAAACTAACAGGTCCACATAAGTTCACAGAAGGACCTATTTTTGTTCTGCAGAGGACTTGAGTAAAATGTGACAAATTTGACCAAAAGTGTTCATGACAAAGGCAATTGAAAAATAAGTTATTTTCACTCTACCTGCCTGATCACTAAGGTTGAATATAGTACAAGGATACAGATATCCAATGTAAATATGTACTTTTTTTCCTTGAACTTGCTGAAAAAAGTGTCTGAAACAAGGGCTCTTTTGAGCTGCATGGTTTGTAGTAGTATGCTTGATGTATCACAGAATCAGTGGTTTGAAGCTCAAGAATGTCAGCTATTGTTCTGGTCGACTCTGAAGTTTTAGATCAAACGACTTGGCAAGTATAGTAGCAGAGTAACTTGGTGCTCTGACAAAAAAGCATTACTGTAAATGTCATTTGTTTCTAAAATATGTTCCTATTGACTATTTTCCACAAGTATCCCCTCTTTTCAACATCTTTGTGACAATATTGTTATTGTTTTGGATTGATTTAAACTAGATCATAGGACTTTTAACGTTGTGTGTACATGGAGCTTCTGGAGTGCTTTCCAAGCCTTTACACCTATATGGGTGTATACAAGTGATAACGCTAGGTATCCCGTATTTTCTAATGATGGAACAGTGGGGAAAGCTTGATTGTTTTCTGTAGAAATAAAAGGGAAGTTAATAGAATACATATTCTACTTAGTACTTCAGACAATAAACTTCAGGGTCTTAGTAGAGGGGAATTAACTGTTAATAAATACAGGTATGCTACTGAGTAGCTAATGAAGCCAAGAAAAGGAGATAATTGATCTCTATTTCTTTTGCTTCCTTTAACAGTTGTTACTCAACCAAGCCCATCAGTTTCTCAACCTAGTACTTCACAGAATGAAGAGAAACCTTCTGAACTACCTAAACCAAAGAAAAACAGATGTTTCGTGTGCAGAAAGAAGGTTGGCCTTACAGGTATGAGAGCACTCTGTCAATATTGAACAGATCTGTACGATTAGTTGTCTCTTACTGGATTTAATTTGTTGAAGTACCTGTAGCCATTAAACTTTCTTGCCGTTTCAAAATCTATAGTATTAGGTCCCTTAATAGAGATGTTATTTGGAAATATCCATTTTACTTATTTTGTTTGTGAAAGTAGATGCACATACCCCCTTTGTACTGAATAAGCCCTTCATTTATAGCTTGCTTAAGTCTGAAGCTTCCTGGTGATGTTGCTTTTCCTTTTCTTTGTACAGGATTTGATTGCCGATGTGGAAATTTATTTTGTGGACTTCACCGTTATTCTGACAAGCATAAATGCCCATATGATTACAAATCAGAAGCTGCAGCAAAACTTAGGAAAGAGAATCCAGTTGTGGTGGCTGAAAAAATCCAGAGAATATAAACTAGTCTACTTGTGAAAAGACTGACTTTTATCTGTTTTATTTTAATATACACTAGGAAAGCATTAAAGAGCAGTTGCATGGCAATTTTTCTTGTTCTCCAAAGTTTTATGTCTGTAGTAATATTTCGGAATGTTTGAGTGTTTGTTACAGGCAGAATTGGATAGATACAGCACTTGAATATATATATGCTCTCCTCAGAATATGACTGGATGGTCGGAACCTGCACAGGAATACACATGCACAGAGAACAGGCTCTAGTTCACATGTGCCAAACAGATCTATCTGCATGTTTGCAGCATATCTGCCTTTTGAGATGTTAAAGGTGTATAACATTAGCTAAAGGCTATGTGCCTGTTGGGGAGAAGGATATGTCACAAAGTTTGGCGACCTAATTCTATCATTTAAAATCTTGTTCTGCTTTTAATTTCCACACACCATTGTTTTCCAGCAGAATAGAATGTAAGCCGTGTAGAGGGCTCTGCCTTCCAGTAAGATGAGTGTTGGTGCCATATTTAATAAAAAGTCATTTAACAATTGCAATTGGAAAAATAGGAAAAAAATCAGATATGTACAAGAAAACTATTTTGGAACAGTTTACATTAAGTTTAGAACCATGAAAACAGTTTCCCGGAGGAAATGTCCTCTTAGAAACTTAAGAACTGGCCTGCAATAGTTGGCTGCTTTTCCTTGCATAGCTAAAATATTGTGTAGCACAATATTGTACTAAGATTGTCTTATAAAACAAAAGCTACATCTGTGTGGGTTTTTTTTAGACACACCACAGCAGCTCGATGCATCTGTGAAAGCTGCAGAAGTATTTGAGCAGTTTATTATTCATGTACTTCTTTTGAACCCAGAAGACAATGAACTTAAGAATATTAGGATTTTTTTTTTTTTTTTTTATTGTAACAATTGCACAAGCAGCCATTTTTGGGTATGGAAAACCATACCCAACATGATGCCTGTAGATGTAAGTGGGAGCTAGAGCCACTCTTGGAGGGCTGCTTTATCATTTCTAATTGTACTTGGGTGTAGAACTGTGGTGTTCTTTAGTGTATTGCATGGGCTTTGTTACCTACAGCTTTGTATAATAACTAGAAAAGGCAATGCTTGCTGATGCTTGTCTGGTAATATCACTTCTGTGTTATAATGGAAGGGTTTTTTGTGATTTATGAAACTTGTGGGTTTTTTATATAATCAAGTATAGTGTAGACTAGTGTTGTAGTAATGCCTCTTCTCGTGTAAATAGTTGTGTATGTACACAAGATGCTACTTCTGACTTCTGTTGCAGTGTTTGGTCTTAGTTTCTTAGTTCACTATTAAAAGCATCAGACTTTTGCTTTAACTTAGTTTTTTTCAATTTAGTTATCAGATATGCAAACATGTACAGATAGTTCATACTTGGGTATTGCACATAATCACACTATCCAGCAGTTATGCTTTGTTGTATCGTGTAAATAATAAAAATCATGTACAGAAGGAAATCCTTTTTGTGATAGTTTATTGGTTTTAGTTATTGCTGTGACTTGAAAGTGGCCCTGTGGAGGCTGGGGTACAAAGCTACTACTGGGTTCGTATAGTTTGTTTGTTTGGGGTTTTTTTGGGGTGTTTTTTTTAGGGGGGTGTGGTTTTGTTTGTTTGTTTTAAAACTGTCTGTCTAACCTCCTTATTTCTTATTTTGACATACCAACTTAAGATGGCTTGTTGAGGTCAGAGAATCATGAATAGCTGGAATAGAGGTAACTACTTGATGACCAGACAAAGACGTCAGCAAACATCAATGTGCTTAAAGGGAATGAAGGAATTATTAGCAGTGAACTTTAAATGTTTGTGGTTTGTTGTGGTGTCATGGGGGAGTAATTTAGGGTTCTGCTTGCTACAGAACAATGTTTAGATTTCTTAAGAGAGAAGCGCGACTTAAAAGAGTTCGGTGGCGTGTTCACTCCATTATTTACTGCATGGGGGAAATATGCCAAGCCAAATACTGCTTACCTTCTCTCCAGGAACCTGATTACCCATTCATGAAGCAAACCTTCAGGTGTCTTCCCTCCCTGATAACCGTTCACTCTGGAGTCTGTGTCTTGGGGCTCCAGAGACAAACTCTCAGGCAAGGCCTGTGTCTGTTGTGGTGCAAACTGTCAGGATTCTTCTCTCCCTGATAACCATTCGCTTTGGAGTCTGCATTTTAGAACTCCCGTAGCAAACTTTCAGGTGAGGCCCGATAACCATATGCAGAGCAGACTTTCAGGAGACAAAACTCTTAGAAAAATAAAAATTTATTGGAGTAGAAGAGCAGGAGGGCTGGCTCAAGCTGGGTACCTGTGCAGAGGTCTGCCCAAGCATAGAAAACTACAAACTTTTATATCTTTACAGACCATTCACACCAAGATCCAGTCCAATAGCAAAATTTCACCACCAGGTCCTTTGCTCCCCATTGGGCCCTTTTTCTCTGACACCACGTGGGCCTTTGTTTTGTTCAGTTGTAGACATTGGTTTTGGTCCATATCCATTTTGTCTGGATAAATCCTTTCTTCTCAACGAAGTGCAAAATAGGCCCCGCTTTGCAGATGTCTGCAATGTCTCTGTGTTAGCCTTGGATCATTGTTTTCCCAGTCAGTTCCATCCTTCCCAGCAAAATGCAATCTAGACTTGATCTTGCAAGCGTTTAGTGTAGTCTGCAGTTGCCCCTGGTAAAATTTTAGCAAATCTAGTCTACTAAGTAACATGAATCAAAGAGTATATTAGAAATCATACAACCTTATATTTCTAATTAATCCATTACATTCAGTATGCATCTACTTAAGCTAAATGACTAATATTGAACTTAAATTTGGCTCATCTACTACCTGTGAGTAGTAAAATCATTGCTGTACAGCTCCCTTATTTAGCAGGGAGAGCTCAAAGCAGGCTCATCCAGGCTGTCATATTTATAGAATGAAGCGGTTGACTCATAGTCAATTGCATACAGTAGGAAAAGCATGCACGAGACTCTCTGCACCCACAAGCCACCAGTGTTCAGTGCGCTGTTCTGCTTCTTTGTGGGTCTCCTGGAAGGAATTCTTGGCCTGGCTGTGGCTCGGGCCCTTCCCTCCTCTGGAGTCTGGACCAAATTGCTGCTGGTTTGGCTGGGTGGGTGGGGAGGGGGAGGGGGTCAAGTGCATCCGCCACATGTGGTTTGGTGTGTTTTTTCGTTTTGGCTACAAAAGTTATTTTCAGTGGACCTGTTTTAATACAGCCAGTATACTGTTTTGTTCAAATCTTCACCAGCAGGCCTGGGCAGAGTTGTCAGGGTCTGTATCCAAATATAGATGTAACATATGCCAGGCTATATTTTTTAATCATGAAACTGTTTTACAGCATCAAAACTACCCTTTTTACACCTTTTTGTATTGAAGTAAAATCAACTGCATCATAAAAAGCTTGTTGAGTTATTATTGTTTTATTTTGTGAATGCACATTGAAACTGGACATTTGGGGAGAATGTGTCCAGATTAGCAATACCATCAGGGCAAGAATCTTTTAGAAAGGATAACCATGCTGATACCAGTACTTAGTGACTCTGATTGTCTTTTCCATTCATTTGCTTTTTTAAAAAAAAATCTGTACTAAGACTTTAATTAAATTATCTCAGTAGATCAGAGAAGTACTGCCTCTGAGGCACGAAAATTACTTAACAATCTGTGAGGTTATAAAGAAGGTATGTTTACTCAGTGCTGGACACACATGGGGAACAACTCCTCCCAGATGTGGCAAATGCTCAGCAGCCACGAACTGTTTAAATGCTGTGAAGTATTACATATTCATGAAAATTCTAGGAATGCCTATACATATTCATAACCTGTCCCTGAGAAGGTGGTTCTTATTACAATGAGTTCCAGGAAGTCATTTCCATAGTCTCCACCTCTGACCACACCTGGTTGTGCCTGCGCAGTACCACCTGGTGGTCGTGGGCCAAGGTCTTCTTCACTGTACACTTTTAGCTCTGGCCTGGTGTGCTGAGTTGGCCAGGGCTCAAACTGAAGGCCTGTGAAGTCATCAGTGAATTCCTGTTTCTCATACAACGCACAAAGCTCTAAGCTAGGCAATTGCTATGAGGGTTAAGGGTTAGCCCTTTAAGCGTTAGTTAGTTAGTTCCCTGTATCAATCCCCCCTTTTCTAAGAGGTTAGTAAATTCTTTTACTAATATAATGATTCTTTATCTGCATTTTCTCTAACCACAGGTAAGAAGGCTACTTATATCTGAGAAAACCCATCTCTCTCCCTCAAAAAACGAACAGATTTTTAACGTTCAACGAAACATTCGAGTTACTATCACAAAAAACTAATGTATAATGCAAAAGTCCAGCTCTCAGTGTTTGTCCACTGCGCTGCTGAGCTCTTTTGGGACAGGTGACAACCATATGGCTGGTGATCCGGCAGAAATGGCATCTTCTGGGCTGTGATGGGAGCTTGTATTCTTTGGCGTGGTGACCCCGCTCACTGCAGCTGTAGCATTTGTCTTCTCTTTTGGGTTTCTTCTTGCTGAGGTGGTAAGTGCCGCCTGGGCTCGTCACCCAGAAGGACCAAAGGGACCAAGAGGTTACCCAGAAGTTCCAGGAGAACCAAAACATGTCAAGGTGGACATAACCTCATTTCTTCGATAGAATTTCAGAAAGATTTTGGTTAATTACTACAAATTTAAAGCTCTCTCCTGCAGAAGTGGGCAATGCAATATATATATATATACACTCTGATTGTTTTGATTCCAAAGCACCAATTTAAAGCATCCCCCCATGGTTTTATTCAGATCTTGTCCATGCCAATTTTCGTCCCACCCATGTGCTAAGGCTATGACCATAAGAAACACCATTTTCCGGGTTGCACCTGGGTTACCCTTCATGGTGCTTTGCAGGCTTTCTTCACTCTAGAATAATGGATCCGGGCATTCTGTTCTTTAATCTTGATAGCACTGAAAGATGTCAGAAGTACTTGAAATGGACCTTCCTATTGTGGTTCCAAAGTCTTTTTCTGCAAGAGACTTCACATACACATCATCTCCCAGTTGGATGTTATGTAATGGCCCATCCAAACCCCTACTCCGAGTCCCAAACACGTTTCCAATTTTGTTGTTTACCCAGTGCCACCATGTAAGAAGTCATAATTTCATCCCCTACTTGTGCAGACATCCCCTTCTGTATACTATAGGGTCTCCCATACAGGATTTCAAAAGGGCTCAACCCTTCCTTTGCCCTTGGCCTTGTTTGTACGCAAGAAGGCCAAAGGCAAAGATTGAGGCCAAGACAAGTTCACCTCCTGCCCCAATTTTACAATTTGTTGTTTAATTAGATGATTCATTTTTTCTACCTGGCCAATGGATTAAGAATGATAAGGGGTATGTAGCTACCAGTCTACTCCGAAGTGCTGACTGATTTGCTGTACAACTTTTGAAATAAAATGTGGCCCTCTATCAGAGGATATAACAGCTGAAACTCCAAACCTTGGTATTATTTCTTGTACTAATGTTCTAGTCACCTCCTGAGCTTTTGCTGTTCTGGTAGGGAATGCTTCTGGCCAACCCGAAAAGGTATAAGTTAATACCAACAAATATTGGTACCTCCCTTTTCTTGGGAGTTCCGAAAAAATCAATTTGCTATTGTTGCCCAGGCCCATGTCCTTTCCCAATTTGACCCATCTCTGGCTTGTGTGTATTCTTAGGATTAGTCTGGAGGCAAAGATCGCATTGCTGTGTCACCTGCCTTACGGTAGTATACAGACTTCTAGCTACTATTTTTCTGATCAAATGTTTATATAGTGTTTCTGCTCTCCAGTGTCTCTTCCTGTGCTCTTCTCTTACTAAAGGCCAAACTAAATAGGAGGGAATGATAAGTTTTCCCTAGGGGGTGTGAGCCCACCCTTCCTAATTATAGGATTCCTCTAAATCTATAATAAGTTTCCGATCTTTCTTAATATACTCTGGCTTACCTTCCAAAGAAGCCTGCCCGTCAGGGACTAGGGCGCTTTCTATTTTTACCTCCCCGTTTTGCCTCTCTGTCTGCCAGCTCGTTCCCTTTTTCCAATTCCAAGCTCACTTTCTGGTGTGCCTTGATATGCATGATTGCCACCTTCTTAGGAAGTTGAACTGCTTCCAATAGTTTCAATATCTCTTATGTTTGCCTTGAGAGTTCAAGAGTCCTCTTTCTTTCCAAATTGCTCTGTGCGCATGCACGACCCCAAAAGCATACTTAGAGTCCGTATAAATGTTAACAGTTTTACCTTGAGCTAGTTCCAGAGCATGAGTAAGGGCGATTATTTCTGTCTTTTGTGCGGAAGTACTTCTAGGCAGAGGTCCAAATTCCATCACTTCATGGCTAGTAGTTATAGCATAACCAACATGTCTTTTACCATTCAGGACATAGCTGCTTCCATCCGTAAACCAGTTCTTAGTGTTTTCCATAGGACTGTCTCTTAGATCTGGTCAACTGGAGTATGTTGTTTCAATGGTCTCCAGGCAATCGTGATGAACTGATTCTTCGATGTTTCCGCTGAGGAAAGAAGCTGGGTTGACAACATTAGTGATGATGATTTCTACATCATCCTGTTAAACCTTTGTGGGGAAAGCCAATGTCTCCCTTTTGCTTCTGGAACTGTAGACACCGTGCGGGATACTAGCACAGCCATTTTCTGACCCATGGTAAATTTCTGGGCCTCCTGTATATTCAGTCCACTGCTCGTCGATATGGGCCAAGATCCTGTGCCAGTATACCCAAAAGAGGTTTTGGGGAGTTGGGCATATATAAAAACTTATGAATGCCTACTTGTCTACCCAATTTGTATTTCAGAGGTTCACAAAAGTGCTGTTTTACAGCATCAAAACTATCCTTTTTACACCTTCACTGGAACAAAAATAATATTTTTCATTAAATTGTCTGTTATTGTTGTTTCTGTAGTAATAGAAATTTAGATAGGTAGATGTTGCTGAAGTTATGTCATTATTTGAGTATAGTTACTGTAAAATAAAACTGTTAATCCATAATCATAAGTGTTTTCAATTTGGTTCAAAAACAAACTGAGAAAATAAGATCTAGGTCCATGTGAGAAGTGGCAGTATCAGTATCATCCCTTTTCCCCCTTTGGAGAAAGTGAAAACTGTGTTAAATAACACAAAGGGTCTTGAATATTGCAGAGACTCTATTTGGTTCTTTATCTGTGATCTTGTTTGACAACTACTTTTTTCACTATTATATTTGCTCAATTAAAAAAAAATACATAAATCATACTGATTAATTATTTCTTCTATATAAGATACTTTCTTTTCTAGACTAAGATATTTGATAAAGTCACCCTCTTGTGTAAAATGATGCTTCACAAAAAAAAATATTTTTTTAAGAAGTCCACTGCATATGCCAAGTATGTAGGACTAGCAAAAAACTCCATTCCTGATTTTAGAGTTTCAGAATGACTTATCTTGCATATGAGTCCCTTGGCCAGCTTTTCTCACAGTGCCAATTCTGTAACTTTGTATGTTAAATGGACACTCTCATTTTCAAATCTAGGTAAAGTTGTGTTACATTACAGATAGTGGCTTACAGAGTCCTGGGGATGGGTAGAGGAGAAACAAACCTCTCCTCAGAAAGTATAGGAACCAACTTGTTCTGGGAGTTAGTACTATGTTCACATGATATTTCTGCTCTTGTTGCTTTCCTGAGCTAGAAAAAAAAATTAACTTGGGAATTCCTGAAGGCTCTCTACTGCAAAAGGAAAACCCTAGTATGAAGGCAGGGAGGTCTGTGGCCTTGTGAATCCCTCATGATCTCTTTATGGCTCAAAAACTTCATGGATTTCAGAAGAAATAATCTGTGTGCCTGCTCTTATACCTTGCTTAGTAGAAGTATGCTTGAAATTACTAGAAACCTAAAATTTTTGGTGCCCAGGAAGAAACCTCTGTGAGGCATGACGAAGCCTCAAAAAAGGTGGAGATTTTTTATCTTTGAATTGAATGACAATGTGCTTACTCCACCAGAGCATGCCCTTCTGCAGCAAGTTTGAGAGTTCCTGAGTTAAGAGCTGGTGCTGAAATAAGAAATGCCTTAATCCATCCATTTTTAAGTTGTAACGGTAAAATTGTTGAGGTTTCTCCAAAATTATTTGAGCATTGTTAACCCTGGTAGGCAGCTGTTGCTGTTTAGCGCTGGGCTGGCAGCTAAACCACAAATCAGTTACTCTCTCACCTTTCCTTCTGTGGGGGAAAGGAAGGGAAAGAGGAGGAAAGACTCGTGGTTTGAAATAGAAACAGATTTAATAAAACAATGATAAGAGAAGAACGATACAAACCAAATAGCTACTAGAATGCTCGCTCCCAGCACTGAGCACCAGAGGGTGGACACCGTGACCACAGCCAGTCCAGTAAAGACGCTGAGATCAATAGTGGGATGCAGGGAAGTCACAGGAATCGGGCCCCGGAAGCAGGACCAGGACCAGGATCCCGTCAGGGATGGCAGCCATTGAGGAAAGGGGGCCGTTTCCAGCAACATCCTGCTTAAATGTGAAGCATGACATTCATGGTATAGAATACTTCTGTTGGCCAGCTTGAGTCAGCTGTCCTGGATTGGCCCCTCCCTGCATTATACACCTGCTTGCTTGCAAAACATGAGAAAGTAAGGACAACCTTGGCTTACCTATCAATAAGTATCAACATCAGTGAGTTCTTATATTTCTTCATACTAAGTCCCAAACACTGGAGAGTTACTGGAAGAAAACATTAACTCTATCCCAAAGTGCTATTTTATTCTAGAACTACAGTCAAAACAAAGGACCATGCTAACTATCAACAAGAAAATTAACTAACCTCATGGAAAATTACCTCGGTTCAGCCAAACCAGCACTGCTGTGCAAACACTGTTCAGCACTATCTAAAACACTGGTGTATTATTGATACTGTTTTGGTCACAAATCCAAAACATAGCACCATACAGACTGCTATGAAAAAAATTAACTCCATCCCAGCCAGACCCAGTACAAGCATGTTTTTAATTAACAAAAAAAAAAAGGCAAAGGTTACGCAGTGTTATCCTGAGATGTTATTTTAAAACCAAAATTCTATTGAAATGCCTTGATTTGATATTTTTTGTTTATCCTCCTATCTTATTTTCCACTCATTTGGTAACAAACACCATTATGACAGTGTATGTATCAGTACATATTGCTTTATTGATAATATCTTTTTGCTTCTGACGACTGGGGATAAAAAATCCAATCTGTTTTCGAGTATCTATCACTAGTTCTTGTGACTAACTGGCTGTTATGAGTATTGACTAAGTATATTATTGCAATAAAAATAATCAAGCTCAGAAATCATCAGTCTTATGATAAAGACCTCTTTAAAATCACATTTTAATTTTTTCAAACCTCCCTTTAAAGAATACTGGTTCCTTTTTGTGCTGTTTTTCTCTGGGATAGAGTTAATTTTCTTCATAGTAGCTAGTATGTGGCTATGTTTTGGATCTGTGCTGAAAACAGCGTTGATAATACTGGGATGTTTCTGTTACTGTGGAGCAGTGCTTACACAGAATCAAGGCCTTCTCAGGCCACTCCACCAATGTGTAGGCTGGGAGTGCACAAGAAGTTGGGAGGGAACACAGTTGGAACAGCTGACCCTAACTAACCACAGGGATATTCCACACCATATGACATCATGCTCAGCAATAAAACTAGGGGGCAGGTTGGGAGGGGCCGCTGCTTAGGGACTGGCTGGGCATTGGTCAATTGGTGCCGAGCAATTGTTAATGCATCACTTGCTTTTCTTGGTTTATATTTCTCTTTGTTATTTTCCTTTTCATTACAATTTATTGTTATTGTTATTATATTTCAATTATTAAAATGTTTTTACCTCAGCCCATGAGTTTTCTCACTTTTACCCTTCTGATTCTCCTCCCCGTCCCACTGGGGGAATCATAGAATAAAGTCATAGAATCATAGAATCATTTAGGTTGGAAGAGACCCTCAAAATCATCGAGTCCAACCATAACCTAACTCTAACCATGTCCCTAAGAACCTCATCTACGCGCCTTTTAAACACCTCCAGGGATGGTGACTCCACCACTTCCCTGGGCAGCCTGTTCCAATGCCTGACAACCCTTTCCGGGAAGAAATTTTTCCTAATATCCAATCTAAACCTCCCCTGGTACAACTTGAGGCCATTTCTTCTTGTCCTATCACTTGCTATTTGGGAGAAGAGACCAACACCCTCCATGCTACAACCTCCTTTCAGGTAGTCGTAAACAGCAATGTCTCCCCTCAGCCTCCTTTTCTCAAGGCTAAACAGCCCGAGTTCCCTCAACCACTCCTCATAAGACTTGTGCTCCAGGCCCCTCACTAGCTTCATGACCCTCCTCTGCACTCTCTCTAGTACCTCAGTGTCCTTATTCAAGGTGGAGCCTCACCAGTGCTGAATACAGTGGCACAATCATTTCTCTAGTCCTGCTGGCCACACTATTCCTGATACAAGTCGGGATGCTGTTGGCCTTTTTGGCCACCTGGGCACACTGCTGGCTCATGTTCAGCCAGCTGTCAGTCAACATCCCCAGATCTTTTTCTGACAGGTAGCTTTCCAGCCCCTCTTCCCCGAGCCTGTAGCACTGCATGGGGTTGTTGTGACCCAAGTGCAGGACCTGGCACTTGGCCTTGTTAAACCTCATACAATTGGCCTCATCCCAACGATCCAGATGGTCCAGATCCCTCTGTATGGCCATCCTACCCTCCAGCAGATCAACATTCCAACCCGATTTGGTGCCATCTGCAAATTTACTAAGGGTGCACTCAATCCCCTCATCCAGAACATTGATAAGGAGATTAAACAGAACCGCCCTCAATACTGAACCCTGGGGAACACCACTCAAGACCGACCGCCAACTGGATTTGTCTCTGCTCACCACAACTCTTTGGGTCCGGCCATCCAGCCAGTTCTTTATTCATCCATCCAGGCCATGACCTGCCAGCTTCTCCAGGAGAATGCTGTGGGATATGGTGTCTAGTTGTGAAATATAGGTATTAGCTATCATATCTAGTAACTTGCTACATCTAGTAGCTTTACTGCAGTAGCTAATAAAGATATTATTTGCATACAGTTAAAAACTAGTCTAAAATTACATGTCTATCTTACTATGTACTTCTCAAAAGTAGTCTCAATGATAGAGTCCTAAACTTTTGGTAAAACTCTATTAGTCTACTCAATATGATATTCCCATTAATCCTAAAAGCACCCTTCAGACTGGTGAGTTAAAAGGTGTAGGTTTGACAGCCCTAGTAATACAACCTATCAAGCATTAACCCTGAGTGCTTTTCCATTCAGGCACATGGTTGGGCTCACAATAGTAGATTGAGCCAAAATTTGGGGTTTTGCCGTTGCAGATCTAGGGTTCGTGAAGGTGGAAACAACTTGAGTCTTTTTATGTCTTCTGGCACAAGTATTCCCTGCATCATTCGTTTCTATTTTTTAAAATTTCAGATGGCCTTCATCTAGTGGTTTTCTGAATATTGCATTGTACTCAAGATACTCTCCCAAAGAAGGGAAAAAAAAACAAAAAAGTAAATCAGTGCTAAGACTGATGTGGTAATATGCTACACAGAAATGAGCTATGTACACATTTATTAAAGGCTTCGCCAGGCTTGTTTGACAGAGATTTTCCACTCTTGACTGTATTTTGTCTTTCAGATGTTGGCTGTCTGAAGTATTTTTACTGATCCTTTTGGCAAAAACTCATTGGTCTTCATCCCTCTCTCCAGTCATTATACCTGCTAAGTTTTCTTCAAATTCTTTGTATATTCTTTAGCTGCTTCTAAATATGTATATTAATATATTTAAGTAAGTCGTTTGGTAATCTATTCGCTGTGGAATGGGGGAATGATATCTTGCTGAATGAGCAGCTTACAAGATAGATTAAATTCTTATCTGTTGATGATGCATATCCTGAGTTGCAAGTGGTTGGTATGACAGATTTTTTTTAATCTCTTGAATTTTTAAATTCAAGATGCTTTTCTTGAACTATATCTATAAATATTGCTTTTGAAATTTTTCCCAGAGTGGTTATTTGTTAGATAACTACTTTGCAGCAGTGTGAAGAGACTCTATGAATTCACTGTCAGAGACTCAAAGGGTAATGTCTCAAACATTGTGGCAAAACCAGTTCTGCAACATCCGGTCACAGGAGATGGGACATCCCTAGGAGCAGGAGATGGGACATTAATGATAAAGTGTTGTGGTTTAACTTGAGCTAGCAATACAACCACAATAGCCGCTCACTCACCCCCCTCCCTACCCCTCCCACCCCCCCACCCCCCACCATAGAGGAGAGAATCGAAAGGCAAGGGAGAAACTTGTATTGAGATAAACACAGTTTAATAAAATAACAAAGTACTAATACACTACTAGTAAATACATATATAAAAAAGTAGAATATAAAATAAAAGATACTCAAGGCAATTCCTCATGATCTCCGTCCACACCGAGCAGCCAGACCCAGGAGGCAGCATCTGGTCCTGAAAAGCTGATCCCGAAGAGAGAAAAAAGGAAAAAGGGCAGAAAGGTCCAGAGGCCTCTGCAAAACGGCAAAAGGCCAAACTAAACATCCCAAACAGAACTCCCCCCATCTCTGGCAAAAA
Source organism: Columba livia (assembly GCF_036013475.1). Taxonomy (NCBI): domain Eukaryota; kingdom Metazoa; phylum Chordata; class Aves; order Columbiformes; family Columbidae; genus Columba; species Columba livia. The sequence goes on along the minus strand of NC_088641.1, from coordinate 10,886,203 downwards.
GAGCGAAGAAGCGAGAGTGAGACCGGAAGATCCCAACTCTCCTTAAATATGAAGAATGATGCTAATGGGATGGAATACTCTTATTGATCAGTCTGGATGTCAGTCAAGCTCTACCTCATCTATGCCCCTCTTCCTCGCTGCCTCACACCTGTGGGCAGAGCGCTCTGAATATCCTTGGCTCTCAGACCAGAGTAATTAAAAACACTAGCTCTGTGCTGCAGTGTTATCTGCTTGTTCTCAAACTAAGTCCAAATAATGAGCATGCTAGCTATGAAAAAGAAAAGTTTGTAACTGCACGAAGAAAATTAACCCATTTTCAGTCAAACCAGCACAACTATTTCATTCTATAAATACGACAACCTGGATGAGCCCACTTTGAGCTCTCTCTGCTAAATAAGTGGCCATGGTTTTACTACTCACAGGTCAGTGGATGAGCCCAATTTAAGTTTAACATTAATCATTTAGCTTAAGTAGATGCACACTAAACATAATGAATTATTTAGAGATATAAGGTTGTATGATTTTTAATGTAATCTCTGCTTCATGTTACTTGGTAAGCTGGATTTGCTAAAATTTAAAGCTGTAAAGTTCTGCTCATATTTACCAAAAGCAACTGCAGACTACACTGAACACTTGCAAGATAAGGTATGGTTTGCACTTTGCTGGGAAAAACAGAACTGACTGGAAAAAACAACGATCCAAGGCTAACATGGACACATTAGAGACATCTGCCAAACAGGACCTATTTCGCACTTCGCTGAGAAGTAAGGATTTATATAGACAAAACAGTGCCTGCAAGGCTATGGACCATAAACAATGTCTACAGCTGAATAAAACAAAGACCCACATGGAATCAGAGAGGAAGATCCAATGAGAAGCAAGAAGACCCCAAAGTGAAATATTGCTATTGGACTGAATCATAGTATGAATGGTTTGTAAAAATATAAAAGCCTACAGTTTTCTATGCTCGGGCGGACCTCTGCACAGGTACCCAGCTTGAGCTAGCCCTCCTGCTATTCTACTCCATTAAAATTTTTCTGAGAATTCTGTCTCCTGAAAGTCTTCTCTGTATACCATTATCAGGCCTCACCTGGAAGTTTGCGTCTGGAGTTCTAAGATATACACTCCAGAGCAAACAGTTATCAGGGAGGGAATGCCTAAAAGTTTGCTTTTGTGAACAGGTGCAGACTCCTGGAGAGAAGGTAAGCAGCATTTGGCTTGGCATATTTCCCCCATGCAGTAAATAATAGAGTGCACCGGCCACCAAACTCCTTTAAGTCGCACTTCTCTTTAAGAAATCTAAACCTTGTTCTGCAATAAGCAGAACCCTAAATCACTCCCCTGCAACAGGTACCTTAATGAAGAACATTATTTTTTACTAGTCTGATGTCATGTGTCTGTAAATATGAAGAAAATAGTTACCATAAAAATGCTTTTGAATTTATATCTGTTGTTACAGATAGAATAATGGCCATGCTTTCTTAAATTCACTGAAGTTGTTTTATAGTCACATGTCCATTTTGCTTGATCATTGCTATACTACTCAGCCTGCTTCCATCCTCCCCTAGTCCTTGCATTAAGCAAAGCAAATGGTTTATCCATGCATGAGTCAGTCTATCTCTTGGCTGTCTTTCTTGCAACCACAGAGCTTCATCACAAAAATCTTTATTTTTTTGAGCTTCATCATGAGTGCTTTTGCTCTGTGAAAGAAACAATGATCAATTCCTATTTATTCAACATTTGAATGATTATTATAGTTCTCCATTAGTTTTATCAGCTTTGCATTATTCTCCAACATAGCTCTAGCTATTTCAGAGAAACTGGGATTTACATGCTGATCTAGCTATCTCCGTCTTTGTGTGTATGGGGCTTATAATCTGCATATGCTGAGGAACTTTCTGATTGAGGAAATGTGTCAGAATGGGATAATTCATTAGTCAAAGAAGCACAACTATAATAATATAATGAACAAAGACCTCTGGAACAGCTTAACTAATGTAAATTCCCATCTGCTATTTTAATTATTAAAACATACAGTAGTAAACATGAGTATGTGGATAAACTAATTTTCTAGATAGCAAGCCCAAAGTCTAAGTCCAATTTAAAACCTGTGTATGTTTTTGAGGGTTTTTTGTTTGTTTTAAATATAGATGGTACACAAATTCTCTTTTTGAAAGCAGATTTGACCTCATGACACTGTTGCAGTTTTTGTCACAATAAAGCTGGTCAGAAGGTAGTAATTATAAACAGATTTGCTTTTATGTATTTCTCAGTGTCTCAAAGACATTGAAAGATAAAAAAAAAATAGAGAGGCAGGTTGGCTCACACACCTGACAGGAGAATGTTCCGGAATGGAAAGTCATATTGGCTGCAACTACCTTCCTACTGAATTCAGCACCTTGGAGGGTTAGGCTATAAGCATGGAGTTGAGACAATTAATAGAACCAATTTGCTGAGTATCTGATAAAATGAACTGAAATATTTAGAGTGAAAAAATTCATTAAATAGATACAACACAACTGGCATGAATATCCAATAGACTAGTAGAGTAGTAATAATTGCAACAGAAGTTTTAATTCAGTGGTACCATTTTGGTACAACAGGCAGTGGATGATTCTCATTTTGGAGAAAATAGCAGTTGATACAAGTAGTTACTGCCATAGTCTAGCTCTTAGGTCAAAACCTACAAAAAACATCTCTGGGATAATAATTTAGTTTGATAGAATGGAGCTCATATAAGACCTTCATGGATAACAGAAAGACACTGGGCCATAATGACTAATATAGTTGTATCAGTTTTAACTTATCTGACATGCCAGAGACATATTGAGTATATCTCCACTGGCTTAACTGAAGTTTCCATAGTGTGTGGGAGTGAATAAAGGACTCAGCATTCCGATTCAATGTGAATCACGCAAAGCCATTTATTACAGAAACAAGCCTCCTTATATATGCAACTATTCTCTGATCACGTGTCCATGCTCAAAGCATGCATTCGCTAATTGGATATCATCTATGTTCACGAGCTGTTCATGCGCTGGAGTCTCACTGCTGATAGGTCCGTTGATTTGCCCCACGTTGGGGCCTTGTTATTATGAAGTTGCTTCTCTCTCACAGCCGGTCCTGTTTACTGCCTCTGAGTTGTCCTTGAAATTCCTGGCTGGTTCAGTAACAAGTCTCCATCTAACAACAACCCCTCCACAATTCCCCCTTTTTGTTCTTGAACCATCCATGCCCCATTTACACCCTGCTGAATCATCTTTGAAATACACTACAATATACAGCACATGATTAATACAATAACTACAGTTATATATAATGCAATTAAGCCTTATTTAATAAGATCAAACAACTACCCACTTATTCCAAAACTTATAAGCTATATGTCAAACCTTAACTTTTCTACGGTAATCTTATTCATGTACGGTTCTAGTTTGTCTAAAGCACTTATTAATAGATTTAGAATAATCAAACAAGTTAATACAGCACAACTATTATCCTAATGTTAAAAGTAGAACATTTATAACTGCATGATTTTGTTGAGTAGCATGTCTAATACCATCAACATCTATTATTAGTATTTCAAGACTTAAATTAACCTATTTAAAAGACCAATAGCTTAACTTTGATATGTGTCCTAAAGCTTTACCAGCTGCTAGATCAGTGAGAAAGAGTGCAGTATGTACCATGGTAGGAATGTCTCATAATTTTACCTCATTTTTGCATTGACTGTCTAAGTGTAATATCGCCCTTTTGGCTCTCCTGCTATTTGTTCAAATTGCCATTCTCCACAGAAGGTACACCACCTGCTTGCTAATAGGCTTCTAGACCACCAGGTCTGTGAGCATCCATAACACTGAATTAGGATTCATGGTTTATGTCTGAAACAGTCCTCACAACTTATCTTGCTCCTGTCCATCTGCATTCATTGAATCTTTGTTGTCTTTATTCAGCCATGGCTTGACCCATTTCACAGGAGTCCACTTCTGTCCTTGGCCTGTAATGACACAAACATAACCTTTTCTCCAGGTTATCAATTGATGTGGCCTTTTCCATTGACCATTAACTAGTGATTTGACCATAACTAATGTAGGTTCTTTCTGATTTAGCATGGTTTTGGGTCATACTTGCAAAGTGTTTCATCACATACAATGCTTTTGACAATTGGTTTTGTGGTGTTTCCCCTACTTCCCCCCTTTTTTTTTCTTTTAAAAATAAAAGTTCGGAATCAGATACGTGCGTTGAATCTTGACTACGTACTCAAAATCACAAATCATATTTAGAGGTTCCTTCTTAAAAAGCTCTAAGTAATGTAAAACTGCGCCAAGTTCTGCTACTTGGGTTGAACCTTCAATAAGTTGTACAGAATGATGCCAATTGTTATCTTCACGCCAAACCACTACAGCTTTATGAGACTTCCCAGAACCATCAACAAAAACTTTGCAAGTCTCCTTCCCTGGAGACATTCAAAACCCGCCTGGACATGTTCCTGTGCGACCTCACCTAGGTGTTCCTGCTCCAGCAGGGGGATTGGACTAGATGATCTTTTGAGGTCCCTTCCAATCCCAAACATACTGTGATACTGTGATACTGTGATACTGTGAAGTATGTAGGATCAGACCAGATACAAGTATGGCCTATGACCTGATGTTAAAGACTTGCTGGTTCTGCAGCAATTTACATTTTATATTTATGCATGCCAAAAACTGTGCTGTTAAGAAAACCAGCAAGTGCAATTTACAAGGACATAGATTACAAACAAAAAATCAAAATTATATTTCACAAATGGTACATATATGACAAAAGGATCATGGCCTATTAAGACTTAAATTCATTCCCTGCATGTTCTTGATCAGAGTGACAATTGGTATATAAAAGTCTGTTAGCATTCTCATCATACTGTCCCACAATAGCCACAGGTTGTTTCATAGACAAATCTGCAAGTCCAATCGAATGCAGTTAGTTTATAAGGTTATCAGAAATTTATTCATCAAAGTCTCTAATTCCATTTTGGTTGTCATATTTATTGGATATTGTTTTCCCTTACCGGATCAAAGTCCTGTTTCAGATTTCTCAGTGTAGTGTTTGCTTTATTGAAACATTGGCTGTTAATAGTAGTCTGAAGGGTGCTTTTAGGATTAATGGGAATATCATATTGAGTAGACTAATAGAGTTTTACCAAAAGTTTAGGACTCTATCATTGAGACTACTTTTGAGAAGTACATAGTAAGATAGACATGTAATTTTAGACTAGTTTTTAACTGTATGCAAATAATATCTTTATTAGCTACTGCAGTAAAGCTACTAGATGTAGCAAGTTACTAGATATGATAGCTAATACCTATATTTCACAACTAGACACCATATCCCACAGCATTCTCCTGGAGAAGCTGGCAGGTCATGGCCTGGATGGATGAATAAAGAACTGGCTGGATGGCCGGACCCAAAGAGTTGTGGTGAGCAGAGACAAATCCAGTTGGCGGTCGGTCTTGAGTGGTGTTCCCCAGGGTTCAGTATTGAGGGCGGTTCTGTTTAATCTCCTTATCAATGTTCTGGATGAGGGGATTGAGTGCACCCTTAGTAAATTTGCAGATGGCACCAAATCGGGTTGGAATGTTGATCTGCTGGAGGGTAGGATGGCCATACAGAGGGATCTGGACCATCTGGATCGTTGGGATGAGGCCAATTGTATGAGGTTTAACAAGGCCAAGTGCCAGGTCCTGCACTTGGGTCACAACAACCCCATGCAGTGCTACAGGCTCGGGGAAGAGGGGCTGGAAAGCTACCTGTCAGAAAAAGATCTGGGGATGTTGACTGACAGCTGGCTGAACATGAGCCAGCAGTGTGCCCAGGTGGCCAAAAAGGCCAACAGCATCCCGACTTGTATCAGGAATAGTGTGGCCAGCAGGACTAGAGAAATGATTGTGCCACTGTATTCAGCACTGGTGAGGCTCCACCTTGAATAAGGACACTGAGGTACTAGAGAGAGTGCAGAGGAGGGTCATGAAGCTAGTGAGGGGCCTGGAGCACAAGTCTTATGAGGAGTGGTTGAGGGAACTCGGGCTGTTTAGCCTTGAGAAAAGGAGGCTGAGGGGAGACATTGCTGTTTACGACTACCTGAAAGGAGGTTGTAGCATGGAGGGTGTTGGTCTCTTCTCCCAAATAGCAAGTGATAGGACAAGAAGAAATGGCCTCAAGTTGTACCAGGGGAGGTTTAGATTGGATATTAGGAAAAATTTCTTCCCGGAAAGGGTTGTCAGGCATTGGAACAGGCTGCCCAGGGAAGTGGTGGAGTCACCATCCCTGGAGGTGTTTAAAAGGCGCGTAGATGAGGTTCTTAGGGACATGGTTAGAGTTAGGTTATGGTTGGACTCGATGATTTTGAGGGTCTCTTCCAACCTAAATGATTCTATGATTCTATGACTTTATTCTATGATTCCCCCAGTGGGACGGGGAGGAGAATCAGAAGGGTAAAAGTGAGAAAACTCATGGGCTGAGGTAAAAACATTTTAATAATTGAAATATAATAACAATAACAATAAATTGTAATGAAAAGGAAAATAACAAAGAGAAATATAAACCAAGAAAAGCAAGTGATGCATTAACAATTGCTCGGCACCAATTGACCAATGCCCAGCCAGTCCCTAAGCAGCGGCCCCTCCCAACCTGCCCCCTAGTTTTATTGCTGAGCATGATGTCATATGGTGTGGAATATCCCTGTGGTTAGTTAGGGTCAGCTGTTCCAACTGTGTTCCCTCCCAACTTCTTGTGCACTCCCAGCCTACACATTGGTGGAGTGGCCTGAGAAGGCCTTGATTCTGTGTAAGCACTGCTCCACAGTAACAGAAACATCCCAGTATTATCAACGCTGTTTTCAGCACAGATCCAAAACATAGCCACATACTAGCTACTATGAAGAAAATTAACTCTATCCCAGAGAAAAACAGCACAAAAAGGAACCAGTATTCTTTAAAGGGAGGTTTGAAAAAATTAAAATGTGATTTTAAAGAGGTCTTTATCATAAGACTGATGATTTCTGAGCTTGATTATTTTTATTGCAATAATATACTTAGTCAATACTCATAACAGCCAGTTAGTCACAAGAACTAGTGATAGATACTCGAAAACAGATTGGATTTTTTATCCCCAGTCGTCAGAAGCAAAAAGATATTATCAATAAAGCAATATGTACTGATACATACACTGTCATAATGGTGTTTGTTACCAAATGAGTGGAAAATAAGATAGGAGGATAAACAAAAAATATCAAATCAAGGCATTTCAATAGAATTTTGGTTTTAAAATAACATCTCAGGATAACACTGCGTAACCTTTGCCTTTTTTTTTTTGTTAATTAAAAACATGCTTGTACTGGGTCTGGCTGGGATGGAGTTAATTTTTTTCATAGCAGTCTGTATGGTGCTATGTTTTGGATTTGTGACCAAAACAGTATCAATAATACACCAGTGTTTTAGATAGTGCTGAACAGTGTTTGCACAGCAGTGCTGGTTTGGCTGAACCGAGGTAATTTTCCATGAGGTTAGTTAATTTTCTTGTTGATAGTTAGCATGGTCCTTTGTTTTGACTGTAGTTCTAGAATAAAATAGCACTTTGGGATAGAGTTAATGTTTTCTTCCAGTAACTCTCCAGTGTTTGGGACTTAGTATGAAGAAATATAAGAACTCACTGATGTTGATACTTATTGATAGGTAAGCCAAGGTTGTCCTTACTTTCTCATGTTTTGCAAGCAAGCAGGTGTATAATGCAGGGAGGGGCCAATCCAGGACAGCTGACTCAAGCTGGCCAACAGAAGTATTCTATACCATGAATGTCATGCTTCACATTTAAGCAGGATGTTGCTGGAAACGGCCCCCTTTCCTCAATGGCTGCCATCCCTGACGGGATCCTGGTCCTGGTCCTGCTTCCGGGGCCCGATTCCTGTGACTTCCCTGCATCCCACTATTGATCTCAGCGTCTTTACTGGACTGGCTGTGGTCACGGTGTCCACCCTCTGGTGCTCAGTGCTGGGAGCGAGCATTCTAGTAGCTATTTGGTTTGTATCGTTCTTCTCTTATCATTGTTTTATTAAATCTGTTTCTATTTCAAACCACGAGTCTTTCCTCCTCTTTCCCTTCCTTTCCCCCACAGAAGGAAAGGTGAGAGAGTAACTGATTTGTGGTTTAGCTGCCAGCCCAGCGCTAAACAGCAACAGCTGCCTACCAGGGTTAACAATGCTCAAATAATTTTGGAGAAACCTCAACAATTTTACCGTTACAACTTAAAAATGGATGGATTAAGGCATTTCTTATTTCAGCACCAGCTCTTAACTCAGGAACTCTCAAACTTGCTGCAGAAGGGCATGCTCTGGTGGAGTAAGCACATTGTCATTCAATTCAAAGATAAAAAATCTCCACCTTTTTTGAGGCTTCGTCATGCCTCACAGAGGTTTCTTCCTAGGCACCAAAAATTTTAGGTTTCTAGTAATTTCAAGCATACTTCTACTAAGCAAGGTATAAGAGCAGGCACACAGATTATTTCTTCTGAAATCCATGAAGTTTTTGAGCCATAAAGAGATCATGAGGGATTCACAAGGCCACAGACCTCCCTGCCTTCATACTAGGGTTTTCCTTTTGCAGTAGAGAGCCTTCAGGAATTCCCAAGTTAATTTTTTTTTCTAGCTCAGGAAAGCAACAAGAGCAGAAATATCATGTGAACATAGTACTAACTCCCAGAACAAGTTGGTTCCTATACTTTCTGAGGAGAGGTTTGTTTCTCCTCTACCCATCCCCAGGACTCTGTAAGCCACTATCTGTAATGTAACACAACTTTACCTAGATTTGAAAATGAGAGTGTCCATTTAACATACAAAGTTACAGAATTGGCACTGTGAGAAAAGCTGGCCAAGGGACTCATATGCAAGATAAGTCATTCTGAAACTCTAAAATCAGGAATGGAGTTTTTTGCTAGTCCTACATACTTGGCATATGCAGTGGACTTCTTAAAAAAATATTTTTTTTTGTGAAGCATCATTTTACACAAGAGGGTGACTTTATCAAATATCTTAGTCTAGAAAAGAAAGTATCTTATATAGAAGAAATAATTAATCAGTATGATTTATGTATTTTTTTTTAATTGAGCAAATATAATAGTGAAAAAAGTAGTTGTCAAACAAGATCACAGATAAAGAACCAAATAGAGTCTCTGCAATATTCAAGACCCTTTGTGTTATTTAACACAGTTTTCACTTTCTCCAAAGGGGGAAAAGGGATGATACTGATACTGCCACTTCTCACATGGACCTAGATCTTATTTTCTCAGTTTGTTTTTGAACCAAATTGAAAACACTTATGATTATGGATTAACAGTTTTATTTTACAGTAACTATACTCAAATAATGACATAACTTCAGCAACATCTACCTATCTAAATTTCTATTACTACAGAAACAACAATAACAGACAATTTAATGAAAAATATTATTTTTGTTCCAGTGAAGGTGTAAAAAGGATAGTTTTGATGCTGTAAAACAGCACTTTTGTGAACCTCTGAAATACAAATTGGGTAGACAAGTAGGCATTCATAAGTTTTTATATATGCCCAACTCCCCAAAACCTCTTTTGGGTATACTGGCACAGGATCTTGGCCCATATCGACGAGCAGTGGACTGAATATACAGGAGGCCCAGAAATTTACCATGGGTCAGAAAATGGCTGTGCTAGTATCCCGCACGGTGTCTACAGTTCCAGAAGCAAAAGGGAGACATTGGCTTTCCCCACAAAGGTTTAACAGGATGATGTAGAAATCATCATCACTAATGTTGTCAACCCAGCTTCTTTCCTCAGCGGAAACATCGAAGAATCAGTTCATCACGATTGCCTGGAGACCATTGAAACAACATACTCCAGTTGACCAGATCTAAGAGACAGTCCTATGGAAAACACTAAGAACTGGTTTACGGATGGAAGCAGCTATGTCCTGAACGGTAAAAGACATGTTGGTTATGCTATAACTACTAGCCATGAAGTGATGGAATTTGGACCTCTGCCTAGAAGTACTTCCGCACAAAAGACAGAAATAATCGCCCTTACTCATGCTCTGGAACTAGCTCAAGGTAAAACTGTTAACATTTATACGGACTCTAAGTATGCTTTTGGGGTCGTGCATGCGCACAGAGCAATTTGGAAAGAAAGAGGACTCTTGAACTCTCAAGGCAAACATAAGAGATATTGAAACTATTGGAAGCAGTTCAACTTCCTAAGAAGGTGGCAATCATGCATATCAAGGCACACCAGAAAGTGAGCTTGGAATTGGAAAAAGGGAACGAGCTGGCAGACAGAGAGGCAAAACGGGGAGGTAAAAATAGAAAGCGCCCTAGTCCCTGACGGGCAGGCTTCTTTGGAAGGTAAGCCAGAGTATATTAAGAAAGATCGGAAACTTATTATAGATTTAGAGGAATCCTATAATTAGGAAGGGTGGGCTCACACCCCCTAGGGAAAACTTATCATTCCCTCCTATTTAGTTTGGCCTTTAGTAAGAGAAGAGCACAGGAAGAGACACTGGAGAGCAGAAACACTATATAAACATTTGATCAGAAAAATAGTAGCTAGAAGTCTGTATACTACCGTAAGGCAGGTGACACAGCAATGCGATCTTTGCCTCCAGACTAATCCTAAGAATACACACAAGCCAGAGATGGGTCAAATTGGGAAAGGACATGGGCCTGGGCAACAATAGCAAATTGATTTTTTCGGAACTCCCAAGAAAAGGGAGGTACCAATATTTGTTGGTATTAACTTATACCTTTTTGGGTTGGCCAGAAGCATTCCCTACCAGAACAGCAAAAGCTCAGGAGGTGACTAGAACATTAGTACAAGAAATAATACCAAGGTTTGGAGTTTCAGCTGTTATATCCTCTGATAGAGGGCCACATTTTATTTCAAAAGTTGTACAGCAAATCAGTCAGCACTTCGGAGTAGACTGGTAGCTACATACCCCTTATCATTCTTAATCCATTGGCCAGGTAGAAAAAATGAATCATCTAATTAAACAACAAATTGTAAAATTGGGGCAGGAGGTGAACTTGTCTTGGCCTCAATCTTTGCCTTTGACCTTCTTGCGTACAAACAAGGCCAAGGGCAAAGGAAGGGTTGAGCCCTTTTGAAATCCTGTATGGGAGACCCTATAGTATACAGAAGGGGATGTCTGCACAAGTAGGGGATGAAATTATGACTTCTTACATGGTGGCACTGGGTAAACAACAAAATTGGGAAATGTGTTTGGGACTCGGAGTAGGGGTTTGGATGGGCCATTACATAACATCCAACTGGGAGATGATGTGTATGTGAAGTCTCTTGCAGAAAAAGACTTTGGAACCACAATAGGAAGGTCCATTTCAAGTACTTCTGACATCTTTCAGTGCTATCAAGATTAAAGAACAGAATGCCCGGATCCATTATTCTAGAGTGAAGAAAGCCTGCAAAGCACCATGAAGGGTAACCCAGGTGCAACCCGGAAAATGGTGTTTCTTATGGTCATAGCCTTAGCACATGGGTGGGACGAAAATTGGCATGGACAAGATCTGAATAAAACCATGGGGGGATGCTTTAAATTGGTGCTTTGGAATCAAAACAATCAGAGTGTATATATATATATATTGCATTGCCCACTTCTGCAGGAGAGAGCTTTAAATTTGTAGTAATTAACCAAAATCTTTCTGAAATTCTATCGAAGAAATGAGGTTATGTCCACCTTGACATGTTTTGGTCCTCCTGGACCTTCTGGGTAACCTCTTGGTCCCTTTGGTCCTTCTGGGTGACGAGCCCAGGCGGCACTTACCACCTCAGCAAGAAGAAACCCAAAAGAGAAGACAAATGCTACAGCTGCAGTGAGCGGGGTCACCACGCCAAAGAATACAAGCTCCCATCACAGCCCAGAAGATGCCATTTCTGCCGGATCACCAGCCATATGGTTGTCACCTGTCCCAAAAGAGCTCAGCAGCGCAGTGGACAAACACTGAGAGCTGGACTTTTGCATTATACATTAGTTTTTTGTGATGGTAACTCGAATGTTTCGTTGAACGTTAAAAATCTGTTCGTTTTTTGAGGGAGAGAGATGGGTTTTCTCAGATATAAGTAGCCTTCTTACCTGTGGTTAGAGAAAATGCAGATAAAGAATCATTATATTAGTAAAAGAATTTACTAACCTCTTAGAAAAGGGGGGATTGATACAGGGAACTAACTAACTAACGCTTAAAGGGCTAACCCTTAACCCTCATAGCAATTGCCTAGCTTAGAGCTTTGTGCGTTGTATGAGAAACAGGAATTCACTGATGACTTCACAGGCCTTCAGTTTGAGCCCTGGCCAACTCAGCACACCAGGCCAGAGCTAAAAGTGTACAGTGAAGAAGACCTTGGCCCACGACCACCAGGTGGTACTGCGCAGGCACAACCAGGTGTGGTCAGAGGTGGAGACTATGGAAATGACTTCCTGGAACTCATTGTAATAAGAACCACCTTCTCAGGGACAGGTTATGAATATGTATAGGCATTCCTAGAATTTTCATGAATATGTAATACTTCACAGCATTTAAACAGTTCGTGGCTGCTGAGCATTTGCCACATCTGGGAGGAGTTGTTCCCCATGTGTGTCCAGCACTGAGTAAACATACCTTCTTTATAACCTCACAGATTGTTAAGTAATTTTCGTGCCTCAGAGGCAGTACTTCTCTGATCTACTGAGATAATTTAATTAAAGTCTTAGTACAGATTTTTTTTTAAAAAAGCAAATGAATGGAAAAGACAATCAGAGTCACTAAGTACTGGTATCAGCATGGTTATCCTTTCTAAAAGATTCTTGCCCTGATGGTATTGCTAATCTGGACACATTCTCCCCAAATGTCCAGTTTCAATGTGCATTCACAAAATAAAAAAATAATAACTCAACAAGCTTTTTATGATGCAGTTGATTTTACTTCAATACAAAAAGGTGTAAAAAGGGTAGTTTTGATGCTGTAAAACAGTTTCATGATTAAAAAATATAGCCTGGCATATGTTACATCTATATTTGGATACAGACCCTGACAACTCTGCCCAGGCCTGCTGGTGAAGATTTGAACAAAACAGTATACTGGCTGTATTAAAACAGGTCCACTGAAAATAACTTTTGTAGCCAAAACGAAAAAACACACCAAACCACATGTGGCGGATGCACTTGACCCCCTCCCCCTCCCCACCCACCCAGCCAAACCAGCAGCAATTTGGTCCAGACTCCAGAGGAGGGAAGGGCCCGAGCCACAGCCAGGCCAAGAATTCCTTCCAGGAGACCCACAAAGAAGCAGAACAGCGCACTGAACACTGGTGGCTTGTGGGTGCAGAGAGTCTCGTGCATGCTTTTCCTACTGTATGCAATTGACTATGAGTCAACCACTTCATTCTATAAATATGACAGCCTGGATGAGCCTGCTTTGAGCTCTCCCTGCTAAATAAGGGAGCTGTACAGCAATGATTTTACTACTCACAGGTAGTAGATGAGCCAAATTTAAGTTCAATATTAGTCATTTAGCTTAAGTAGATGCATACTGAATGTAATGGATTAATTAGAAATATAAGGTTGTATGATTTCTAATATACTCTTTGATTCATGTTACTTAGTAGACTAGATTTGCTAAAATTTTACCAGGGGCAACTGCAGACTACACTAAACGCTTGCAAGATCAAGTCTAGATTGCATTTTGCTGGGAAGGATGGAACTGACTGGGAAAACAATGATCCAAGGCTAACACAGAGACATTGCAGACATCTGCAAAGCGGGGCCTATTTTGCACTTCGTTGAGAAGAAAGGATTTATCCAGACAAAATGGATATGGACCAAAACCAATGTCTACAACTGAACAAAACAAAGGCCCACGTGGTGTCAGAGAAAAAGGGCCCAATGGGGAGCAAAGGACCTGGTGGTGAAATTTTGCTATTGGACTGGATCTTGGTGTGAATGGTCTGTAAAGATATAAAAGTTTGTAGTTTTCTATGCTTGGGCAGACCTCTGCACAGGTACCCAGCTTGAGCCAGCCCTCCTGCTCTTCTACTCCAATAAATTTTTATTTTTCTAAGAGTTTTGTCTCCTGAAAGTCTGCTCTGCATATGGTTATCGGGCCTCACCTGAAAGTTTGCTACGGGAGTTCTAAAATGCAGACTCCAAAGCGAATGGTTATCAGGGAGAGAAGAATCCTGACAGTTTGCACCACAACAGACACAGGCCTTGCCTGAGAGTTTGTCTCTGGAGCCCCAAGACACAGACTCCAGAGTGAACGGTTATCAGGGAGGGAAGACACCTGAAGGTTTGCTTCATGAATGGGTAATCAGGTTCCTGGAGAGAAGGTAAGCAGTATTTGGCTTGGCATATTTCCCCCATGCAGTAAATAATGGAGTGAACACGCCACCGAACTCTTTTAAGTCGCGCTTCTCTCTTAAGAAATCTAAACATTGTTCTGTAGCAAGCAGAACCCTAAATTACTCCCCCATGACACCACAACAAACCACAAACATTTAAAGTTCACTGCTAATAATTCCTTCATTCCCTTTAAGCACATTGATGTTTGCTGACGTCTTTGTCTGGTCATCAAGTAGTTACCTCTATTCCAGCTATTCATGATTCTCTGACCTCAACAAGCCATCTTAAGTTGGTATGTCAAAATAAGAAATAAGGAGGTTAGACAGACAGTTTTAAAACAAACAAACAAAACCACACCCCCCTAAAAAAAACACCCCAAAAAAACCCCAAACAAACAAACTATACGAACCTAGTAGTAGCTTTGTACCCCAGCCTCCACAGGGCCACTTTCAAGTCACAGCAATAACTAAAACCAATAAACTATCACAAAAAGGATTTCCTTCTGTACATGATTTTTATTATTTACACGATACAACAAAGCATAACTGCTGGATAGTGTGATTATGTGCAATACCCAAGTATGAACTATCTGTACATGTTTGCATATCTGATAACTAAATTGAAAAAAACTAAGTTAAAGCAAAAGTCTGATGCTTTTAATAGTGAACTAAGAAACTAAGACCAAACACTGCAACAGAAGTCAGAAGTAGCATCTTGTGTACATACACAACTATTTACACGAGAAGAGGCATTACTACAACACTAGTCTACACTATACTTGATTATATAAAAAACCCACAAGTTTCATAAATCACAAAAAACCCTTCCATTATAACACAGAAGTGATATTACCAGACAAGCATCAGCAAGCATTGCCTTTTCTAGTTATTATACAAAGCTGTAGATAACAAAGCCCATGCAATACACTAAAGAACACCACAGTTCTACACCCAAGTACAATTAGAAATGATAAAGCAGCCCTCCAAGAGTGGCTCTAGCTCCCACTTACATCTACAGGCATCATGTTGGGTATGGTTTTCCATACCCAAAAATGGCTGCTTGTGCAATTGTTACAATAAAAAAAAAAAAAAAAATCCTAATATTCTTAAGTTCATTGTCTTCTGGGTTCAAAAGAAGTACATGAATAATAAACTGCTCAAATACTTCTGCAGCTTTCACAGATGCATCGAGCTGCTGTGGTGTGTCTAAAAAAAACCCACACAGATGTAGCTTTTGTTTTATAAGACAATCTTAGTACAATATTGTGCTACACAATATTTTAGCTATGCAAGGAAAAGCAGCCAACTATTGCAGGCCAGTTCTTAAGTTTCTAAGAGGACATTTCCTCCGGGAAACTGTTTTCATGGTTCTAAACTTAATGTAAACTGTTCCAAAATAGTTTTCTTGTACATATCTGATTTTTTTCCTATTTTTCCCATTCCATGTATTCCATTCTAAGCACTATTCGAGATAGCAATCTGTTGTGAAAGCAAGCTGTAAAAGTGTCTGTGTGTGTATGCGAGACACAGTCTGAGTCTGACTGCTAAACATAGTAATCACTGTTTAAATATATGGTGGTATTACACTTGAGCTTGTGATCTGTACAAAGTGGAAGACAAGCTTAAAACGCCTTGATTTAAGTCATGGGGCATGAGTTAAACTACAGTGCGCGCGGTGTAAGAAAGTATATGCGGATAGGTTTTTCACCATCTGAAACCACCCCGAGTATCAGAGGGACATAATAGCAAAATGGGAACCATGGGAACCGGTTCCGCCTCTAAAATACCACCTTGCTCCCCCTTAGGATGCATCCTTATACTTTAAAGTAACTTAGTGAGGAATCCCCTCATAAAAGAAAGTTTGAAACAATATTGCATTCACTTGTGGTTTGAATGTGGGATTCTGGTAATTAATGGCAATTATTGGCAATTAATGTTGCTCTGCAGAACTTTGAAAAAAAAATGGGATGAAGTACAGTACTGTAAGTTAATTTGCTCTTATTGTTGTCTAATAATTTTGAGACCAGAAAAGGATTTAAGTTAAACTCTGATTCGTATTGAATTTATGTGCTAGTTGGAGATATGGGAGAGAAAACTAAATGGTATAATGGATGTGAACGTGGGAGAGGTTGTATTTAAGAGCTGCTAGAATATGAACTGATTTGGATCTAGGAAAATGGAATAATGGATTGATGTTTAATATGCTGCTTTTTGACATCTATAAGAAACTGCAAAAGGTAAATGGGGCAGAGGAATGTAACTATTGCTGAGCTAATTGGAATTGCATATATGTGGGGGACTGCGGTGGGTCTGTGGATTCCCTGACGGAGGGTATGGAAACAAAGATTAGCCTTGAAGATATTAAGGTCTACCAGTGAGAAAGGTGGGAATAGAGGAATATCCAGAGATACTAAGGTGTTCCCGTGGGAAAGAAAGGAGTTGAAGAGTAACACTGATGACAGCAAAACTAGCCAATGATTTGTTACTATTGCAGCCTGTAACCGATAGCAAAAAGACACATGAGCTGGTAAAGACTATATAAAAAGGTGTTTGTGGCAATAAATGGAGACTGCTGTTTGTACTTAAGAACTTGGTCTATGTCGTTTGTCTGTCTCAACCGTGACATAGGGTGACCCTGATGTGATTCAAACACGCCGACGTGAACCTGCATGAAGAAGGATACTGCATGAAGAAGGGGACAGCGGTAGAGCTGTGACAGCCAACGACGAGCTGTGGAGACGAAGCCCAGTGTAGCTGAAAGAGCAGCGGGGAGAGCTGCCATAGATCCGTATCACTGAGGAGACACCGACACCAGTAGTGGAAGGTGAGCTACCGGGAACCTGTGAGGGAGCCTCTCTAAAGTAGAGGGTATTATATTATCTACATGGAAGTTGCTTCTGAAGAAGCGGGGCGTTAGCCTTTTGGAATTGACTTTACGAAGGATGTTACTATGGGGCAAAGCACTACTGAAAGATCCAAAGAAACAACTGAACTGTTAACAACATGGCACTTGTTGCTAGAGACTTTGAGAGGGTTAAAAGAGCAATGGGAACACGCAGAGACAGCGGAGAGGGGTGGTGGCTTCCCTGGACTAGATTTGGAAAAAAAAAAAGTGCACTGTTCCGAACCCCCCTGTTACTAATGATTCTCCAGCACCGTTCAAGTCTGCGTTATCTGATGACTCAGATGAGGGTGAAGGTCTGCAGCATTTTCTTGAAAAGTTAAAAGAAAAAGGAGTATGTGTACGTGTTGCCCCGAGATCAGATAAAAACCATGAAAGACTCAAGCAAAATTAGACCTATGCAGTGTAACAGCTATAGATCATTTAGGACGGAATGATGGGGATTCGTTGAAAGGGGCAGGTATCCCCCAACTCTTGGAAGAGACACTAATTGGCACACCACAATTACAGGCGTGATTAGTTTCTGAAATCCTGAGGCAGTCAGCAGATCTTGCATATCAAGCTATGATAAAGGTGCCTGAAACCGACAAAGCAGCCAAATAATTTATAATTATTAATCAGGGTCCCAATGAGAATTACATTCAGTTTATGGACTATCTTCAAGAGGCCATCAATAAGCAGGTTGAAAACTTAGAAGCTAAGGAAGCACTGGTGTTGAAATTAGCAGTAGAGAATGCTAATGTTTACTATCAATGTGTTATTTGCGAGTTTTACAGTACATATTACGCGCTTCTGTGTATTGCCTCCGAAAATCACTCTAGAGTCCGTGAAGGCTGGGAGGCCTCCCATACCCCTGAGGTGAAATCGGTGTGCTCAGCTCGCTCTCTGAAATGCCTGTACACTAATGCGTGCAGCATGGGGAATAAGCAGGAGGAGTTAGAAACCTGTGTTCGGGCAGGAGATTATGACCTAGTGGCAATTACAGAGACATGGTGGGACAGCTCACATGACTGGAATGTGGTCATGGATGGCTATGTCCTTCTCAGGAAAGACAGGCGTGGTGGTGGAGTCACTGTTTATGCGAGAGAGCAACTACAATGTATTGAGTATTGTCCAGGCACAGATGAGGAGCGAGTTGAGAGTCTGTGGGTGAAAGTTAAGAGGCAGGCTGGCAAGGGTGATACTGTTGTTGGTGTCTATTACAGGCCACCAGATCAGGGTGAAGAAGTTGATGAGGCCTTCTACAGACAGCTGAGAGCAGCCTCACAATCACAGGCCCTGGTTGTGGTGGGGGATTTTAACTTCCCTGATGTTTGTTGGGAGGACTACTTAGACAGCCAGCCACAGTCTAGGAGGTTCCTCCAGTGCCTTGATGATAACTTTCTGATGCAAAGGGTGGAGGAGGCGACTAGGAGAGGTGCATTGCTGGACCTCATCCTCACTAACAAGGAGGGTCTGGTCGAAGCCGTAAAGGTGGAGGGCTGCCTTGGTTGCAGCAACCATGAGATGGTGGAGTTCAGGATCTTGTGTGGCAGGAACAGAATAGCAAGCAGAATTGCAACCCTGGACTTCAGCAGGGCAAACTTTGGCCTTTTCAAGCAATTGCTATGGGAAATCCCATGGGCAAGGCTACTTGAAGGTAAAGGGGCCCAAGATAGTTGGTTAGTGTTCAGGGACTGTTTCTACCAGGCACAAGATCAGAGCATCCCGACACGTAGGAAGTCAAGGAAGGGAGCCAGGAGACCTGCGTGGTTAAACAGGGAACTGCTGGGTATGCTCAAGTGGAAGAGGAGAGTCTATAGATCATGCAAGGAGGGGTTGGCCACTTAGGGAGAATATAAGGCTATTGTCAGAGGGTGTAGGGAGGCAACTAGGAAAGCTAAGGCCTCAGAATTAAACCTGGCGAACAGGTTCAAGGACAAAAGGAAGAACTTTTTCCAATACGTGGCAGATAAAACTAACACCAGAGGCAATGTAGGCCCACTGATGAACGAGGTGGGAGCCCTGGTGACAGAAGATACAGAGAAGGCAGAGTTACTGAACGCCTTCTTTGTCTCTGTCTACTCTACCGGAAGCTGTCCTGAGGAGCCCCGTACCGCTGAGGCCCCAGAGGAAGGCAGGACAATGGAGGAGTCTGCCTTAGTTGATGAGGACTGGGTTAGGGAGCACTTAGGCAATCTGGACATCCATAAATCCATGGGTCCAGATGGGATGCACCCATGGGTGCTGAGGGAGCTGGCTGAGGTCATTGCTGGGCCATTCTCCATCATCTTTGCCAAGTCCTGGGAAATGGGAGAGGTACCTGAGGACTGGAGGAAAGCAAGTGTCACTTCAGTCTTCAAAAAGGGCAAGAAGGAGAACGCGGGTAACTATAGACAGGTCAGCCTCACCTCCATCCCCGGGAAAGGGGTGGAACGACTTATCCTTGGTGCCATCTCAAGGCATATCAGGGATAAGAGGGTCATTAGGGGCAGTCAACATGGCTTCACCAAGGGGAAGTCATGCTTGACCAACCTCATTGACTTTTATGAGGACATAACAAGATGGATGGATGATGGCAGAGCAGTGGACATGATCTACCTTGACTTGAGTAAGGCATTTGACACAGTCTCCCACAGCATCCTTATAACTAAACTGAGGGAGTGCGGTCTGGATGACTAGGCAGTGAGGTGGACTGCAAACTGGCTGAAGGGAAGAAGCCAGAGAGTGGTAGTCAATGGGGCGGAGTCTAGTTGGAGGCCAGTATCTAGTGGAGTGCCTCAAGGGTCAGTAATGGGGCCTATATTATTCAAGATATTCATCAACGATTGGGACAAGAGAATAGAGTGTACTATCAGCAAGTTTGCTGATGACACCAAGATGGGAGGAGTGGCTGACACACCAGAAGGCTGTGCTGCCATCAAGCAAGACCTGGACAGGCTGGAGAAATGGGCAGGGAAAAATTTAATGAAATATAACAAGGGCAAGTGTAAAGTCTTGCATCTGGGTAGGAACAACCCCAGGTTCCAGTGTAAGTCGGGGAATGACGTATTAGAGAGCAGGGTAGTGGAAAGGGACCTGGGGGTCCTGATGGACAGCAGGATGACCATGAGCCAGCACTGTGCCCTTGTGGCCAGGAAAGCAAATGGCATCCTGGGCTGTAATAGAAGGGAGGTGGTTAGTCGGTCGAGAGAGGTTCTCCTCCTCCTCTACTCTGCCCTGGTGAGACCACACCTGGAATATTGTGTCCAGTTCTGGGCCCCTCAGTTCAAGAAGGACAGGGAACTGCTGGAGAGAGTCCAGTGCAGGGCAACAATGATGATTAAGGGAGTGGAGCATCTCCCTTATGAGGAAAGGCTGAGGGAGCTGGGTCTCTTTAGCTTGGAGGAGACTGAGGGGTGACCTCATTAATGTTTACAAGTATATAAAGGGTGAGTGTCACGAGGATGGAGCCAGGCTCTTCTCGGTGACAACCACTGGTAAGACACGGGGCAATGGGTACAAACTGGAACACAGGAGGTTCCTCTTAAATATGCGAAGAAACTTCTTCTCGGTGAGGGTGACAGAACACTGGAACAGGCTGCCCAGGGAGGTTGTGGAGTCTCCTCCTCTGGAGACATTCAAAACCCACCTGGACGCCTTCCTGTGTAACCTCGTCTACGTGTTCCTGCTCCAGCAGGGGGATTGGACTAGATGATCTTTCGAGGTCCCTTCCAATCCCTAACGTGCTGTGATTCTGTGAAATCAAGCAGCTTGTGAGGAATGTGAGTTAATTGTTGTAATGGTTGTTGTTACAGGTGTTTCTTTGTGGTGTTGATTGTGTAAGTGCACCGTAGAACTTTTCCCTACTTTTCCCACTCATGCTGCAAGCATCTCTGTGCTTCCCCCTCCTCCCTCCCTCTTCTCGTGGTTTTTACTTATGAGATGGGGTCAGAAATGACTGTTTTCAGTTGTGTTCCTAAGAGGTGTTTTGGAACAGAGGAAAGCACTTGGAAATATGAGGAAAGAGCATCTTGTGAAATATTGTAATCAGTGGTGGCTGCTATGTAAGTTAGATGGTTGGGAAAACTGGCCGGAGAATAGAACCTTTAAGTACCTTTGAGTATAACACAGCAGTCATAGATGTTTTCCTTACTAATCTGTTCTCTTTGTAATACTAAATGAAGGAGTCTGAGGGTGAAATTTAATAGACTTATTCTGTGGTGACTAGTTGTAAGAGACTTCTTAGTAAATTCACCGTTCTAGTTTTTGAGGTCATGGGAAAGAAAAGAAAGAAAAGCAAGGCTGTTTTTTGGATTCAATGGAATGCCAAATGAACTGAATGCAATGAACTGTAATGATACCAACATGGCACTTTGGATTAATTGCCTCCCAGAAGCAGATATTAAACCACAGGAACTGGAATTGCTGGGATCTGTGGCCATGGATGATTTTATCCACCTGGTTTGTGAAAAGCGTCAGAACAATATGCAAGAGCATGAATGGATAAAACTGCAAAATGTTAATGCTACCCTTGGTGACTATAGAAATGAATCTTGATGGTGTAATGCCTTGAGGAAGAATCCAAGGGGTGCCATTGATCATGTGGGACAGCAACCCACATGGAGGACTGTGTAGTTTGGGACGATTAACTCTCTTAACATCCGTGTATCTATGATAATAGATCACAGAAGAGCAAGACGGGTGTCCAGGTTTTGTTAAAAAACAAGTTTCTCTTTTAGTGAATTGGCTTGTCAGCTAAAGCCTTCATATTAGCTGCATTTTCCTGGAGAACCAGATACATGTTTTGGTAAACCTAGCAATGGAATGCAAAGTTAATGATAAGCATGGATGGACATCTCGTGAGAGGGGCAACAAGAAACAGGTGACCAAGAAACTGACCAACTGTGTATAACGTTCCATTCACGTGAATACTTCATTTAAAAGTGGGAGATCACGAGGATCTCGTCTCCCTTTTCTTTCTTTTCCCTTCTGCTTATGGCTGACATTAGGAGAGGACCTTGCTAGTCGTCCCTGCGAACTGAGGCCTAGTGAGAGACTGAATCCAGCTCCGGTTGGCTGCAGAGTCCAATCCAGGACTTCGGGTGCTGGCTCTGCAGTTGCTGAGACTTTCAAGATTGGTTTTGTATATTTTGTATTATTTTCTCTTTTCTTATTAGTAGCATTAGTAAAACAGTTTTAATTTTTCCAACTCTCTTCTCTCTGTCCTTCTTTTCCTCCCAATCGCCTGTCCTTAGTGGGAAGTGGGGGGAGAGGGAGGGGCAAAAGGGGGAAGGGGGGGAAGTGGAGGTTAACAATCACCTGCCAGGGTTTTATTGTCACCCCACAATCTAAACCCTCGACATGTGAAAAACGCTTTTTGCATGTATATGAGTCAAAATGTGATGGTAATGTACATGTTTGGGCATCAGGGTGAAGAGTTTTAGGATCTCTTGTACCTGGTGTTGGCACAGCTGAAGCTTTAAATACTTTAGAAAAATTAGGATGCTGGTTAGCTAAGCCAACTAACAGAACTTCTAAGGCTTTAAGTGAACTTTTGTTAGATGTAGATTCTGTAAGACATGCTACACTGCAGAACAGAGCTGCAATAGACTTTTTGTTATTAGCTCAAGGACATGGGTGTGAAGATTTTGACGGTATGTGCTGTATGGACTTATCAGATCATTGTGAATCAGTTCATAAAAGTATACAGTTACTGAAAGAGGGAGAACAAAAGTTGCAAGTTGATGATGGATGGGATTGGTTAAATAAATGGTTCAGTGGTTGGGGGCTTTCATGGTGGTTGTTATCAGTAGTGAAAAGGGGACTGATTGTTTTGATGATTGTTGTGGTTGTGTTGCTAATGTTGCCATGCATGATTTCTCTGCTGCAAAGGGCCTTGCAGCAGACAAGGAAGGCATTTTTTTTTTTTTAGCACTAAAACAAAAAGTGGGAGTTGTGGGGGACTGCGGTGGGTCCATGGTTTCCCTGACAGAGGGTATGGGAACAAAGATTAGCCTTGAAGATATTAAGGTGTACCCCTGAGAAAGAAGGGAGTGGAAGAGTAACATTGACGATAGCAAAATCAGCCAATGATATGTTACTACTGTAGCCTGTAACCAATAGCAAAAAGGCACATGAGCTGGTAAAGACTATATAAAAAAGCATTTGTGGCAATAAATGGAGACTGCTGTTTGTACTTAAGAACTTGGTCTATCTCTTTAGCCTGTCTCAGCCATGGCCCATATAAAGTGTATTATGGCTGGAATGAGATGGAAAAACAAAAAAGCAAAATATCTCAGGCCTGTGCTGTACAGCTTGAACATAAATTTCAGGCCTGTGTCAAGCTGCAATCTGTTCTCTTTGTAGGTATCTGTTAAATGTGAAATAAGGACTAGAATCATGTTAAGTGATCACATTGCCTTCTTGGAAGATGGGTATACTGTTTTTAAGCATTTGTCACTTTAAAGGAACCAAATGGGTACCAGTGGGCTTTTGGTATATCTGCCTTGAGTACAGAGAAGATTAAACAGCTGTCTACCTTGCCTGGTCTCTCTGACAATCCTTCTGTTGTGGAGTTACTGCAGGTTGAAGAAAAGCAGGTGTTCATTGCTATCATGACAGTGCACCAGCAACAATATCGCACCATGGACTAAGAGAATGATGAATTACACCTGTGTATATATGTACATATGTGTATATATAGTAGTAGTAGTAATAATTCATTAGATTGTATTGATAAAGCCTAAGCATGTTGTGAGTGGTATGTAATAAGGGGTGGAATGTCCTGGTTTTGTTGAAAACAAGACCAGTTTCTCTTTTAGTGAATTTTCCTTTCAGCTTAAGTCTTCTTAGTGACTGTGTTTTTCTGAAGTATGATACATGTTTTGGTAGAGATAGCCATGGAATGCAAGGTCTCCGATAAGGATTCACGTCCCATAAGTGAGAGGGGCAAGGAGGAGTTAACTGAACTGGTGACTAAAACTGACCAACTAAGTATTTCATCCCATTCATGTGATACTTCATATAAAAGTGGGAGATCACGAGGATCTCATCCCTTTTTCCCTCTTCAACTATGGATGGCATCTGGGGAGAACCTTGCAAGTTGTCCCTGCAGACTGAGGCCTAGTTACAGACTGAATTCAGTTCCAGTTTGCTGCAGAGTCCAGTCCAGGACTTCCAGGTGTCTGCTTTGCTGCTGCTGGAGCAGTTCTGAGTTGCTGGGATTTTCAAGATTGGTTTTGTATTTTTTGTATTATTTTATCTATTTTATTAGTAGCATTAGTAAAACATTTTTAACTTTTTTCCATCTCTGTCTTTCTTTGCCCTCCTATCACCTGTACTTAGTGGGGAGGGAGGGCACAGGGGGGCTTGGGGGGAGAGGGGGTTAACAAAGCATCTGCTACAGTGTATTGTCGCCCTGCAAGCAAACCTTGACAAAGAGTTATTTGCTGCCTGAGGGGACTGCAGAGTAATGATGGGGAATTTTGATTGCTTATATATAAGAGATTTATTGGATAATGCATTGAGCAGAATCCTACCACCATAAGCAGTTCTACAAAGAGTCTGCCAAGATGTGACACAATTCATTATATAAACTTGCACCAGCACCAATCATGTGAACATTAGTATCAGTCGCCTTAACCTTGTGTTGATTTCATTCCCCCAGCACCAGCTCTGTTTACCGAAAGTGGTCCCTGAGCACTCATATTCCAGATTGTTACAAGGTGGTGTTTTTTATCTCATCAGCAAACTTCACTCCCTTGAAGGGAATCCTTCTGTCTCTGGCATTCCTGCTTCCATCCAGTTTAACCCCTTCTGCAGTTGGACTTTCTTGCCCTCCGTGTCAGATCATTCCTTAATCACAAATTACCACTGTTGAGCAGTAACATTGGCTTAAATTATTCCTAATCAAGTTCCAACTCCTACCAGATGGGAAAGATGAGAAATTTATTATTGTTCATTTAATACTTTTGAGACCTCAGACAATTTGGTGATGGGCATCAAGATCAGATCTGCTTTGGGGTTCAGGATTGGGGACTTGAAAGTTGACTTGGAAACTTTAGCCAAGTATAGGAGAGTAGTAGAAGAAGAAAACTGAAGTGGAAAATCTGTCTCCAGCATGTGCATTAATATTTCTATTCTTTTCGTGCTGTATCACCCCCAAATATATTAAGATCTTGCTGAGCTGTTGACAGAGACAGAGTCATTAACATAGTTCCACGATAGTCCATCTGGCAGTTGTAGAGACAATTATGATTGTTTAAAGGAGTGGTATGATGTGAAAGACAATGAATGGAAAGATGTTTACAAAATACTGAAAGTGAAAAAACAATGAGTTAATTACAGGAAGGAGGGAGATGTCAAGCAAAGAAGAGGAAGGCACACTGGAAAGACAAGAGAGCAAATAAAATGTAACGTGCAGTGCGGTGATTAGAAACGACACACAGCGGGACTCAGGCAGAGATGCACGTACAGACAGAGATCTTGTTCAGGAAGGAGTGTCAAGCCAAGCAGAGCAGAGAGCTAAGCTAAGCTGAGGCCTTCTTTATTAGTCAGTGACAATTTATAGGATTTACAGATACGGACCTGGACTAAGATGTTACATAAGATGTTTTTCCAATAATTGTTATTAAAAACACACCACACCGATGTTATCTTTGTTTCAGTTACGTTCCCACTCATTCACAGACCAGACCCAAGGACATTCACACATCATACATATGGGGGTAGTTTTCTGACCTGAGATATCATTCTCACTGGCCTGAGCTATCACTTGTTACACCCATAAAAACCATACTTCTGTATAATCTGTCCAAGGCCCTTTAGCTGGAACTGCTGTTCCCACATCTCTCCCTTTTTTGTTTTTGAACATCTGGTTCACAGTGAACGCCACAAGGACCCTGGCTGTATTCTCCTTTTCATTCTGTATTATTCTCCAGATGATTCAGAAGACTACAAGAAAAAAACATTACACAAGCACATCCAATTCCTACAAAAACCCATATATGCAGACTGAGGCCTGAAAACCAAGTTTTTGGGTCTAATCACCTTATGCTAATAGATAATGTTAGCCATTATGTCTTACAGTGCTAATTCTTACAAATTATGCAACTGTTTTGCAGGGCACTGGCTAAATCCTAAATCAGGCCTTGCACATTAGCTGAGACTGCTCTTTGGAGGTGTTGTTTTACTTGATTTCGCTCATAAACACTATAATTCAATTTAAATGGTATTACACATATTTAGCACTCTGATAATATAAAATACTGGTTCAGATATCATTTAAGGAGATTATTTGAATACAATAACATAAGAATAATGAGGATCCACAACATGCATGTAATCACTGACTAGAAACAAAAATAGAGGCCTCTTACTTCAGGGTACTCACAAGAAATAATCACTCACCTGGGTTAGGTGAAGTCTCATTCAAGGATACATCACTCACCCAAATGAGGAGGTGAGGCGCTCTCAGTCCCAGGAAGTCTCCTTAGACAGTGTTCCTGTCTAAGGAAAGGGCTCCAGTTTACAGACCCACAGCTACGAGAAGGCCACTCAAAGGTTGTCTTCGGTGGGAATCCTGTTTTTTAGGATGGTCAGATGTGGCTGTGGGCATTACAACATAGTCCAGAAGCTTTGCAGCTTCTCTGGGCACCTCCTTTGTTGAAGAGTCTGTCAATTGACCGAGGGTCCCACCCCTCCTGCCCCATGAGTTGGCAGAGGTGAAGAGGATGTGACTGACAGCACCTCAGTACCACCTTAGGTGTGTACTTTGGGACAAGCACAGTGGGGCACAAAAAATGCTAAAGAGCCATCAACCTCCTCATTGAAGGCCCCAGATTTCAGAGGAATGTGCAACTGCCACACAATCCACCCTGTGACCACAGTCATCATCTGACAGGCTACTTTGGAGTGGTGATGCAGTCACCTCTTGCCTCCAAAGTCAAAAGGGGGCATTCTGTTGGTGAGTTTGAATGCCCACTGTGGATCATCATACCTTATGTGTCATTTATGTGTCATTTTCCTGTTACACATTATCATTAAAAATCAACCTACAATTGAATAGAATAATGCAAATTATAACAAATTATAACAATTGCAGTTATTAACAAATATTGGAGAAAGCTGGTTAGCCATCCTAATAAGGAAAACAAATGCATTGAAAGTTTTTTCACCATTTAGTCCCCAGTCCAAATAATGTAAATCTGTATCATTCTGATATGCTAGTGTCTCTTCCTTTGGTCTCTTCTGTTTCTTTGTTGCCCTCTGCTGCAGGGACAGATGCTGTATCTCTGGCATTAGGTCCTGCGTCGTGTTTGTCCAACTCAGTCAGGTTTAACACATTTTGCAGGAAGCCACTTCAGTCCTGCTGGAATAAGAAAACATACATATCCCCTTCCCCAGGTGATTAACTCTACAGGCCCTTGCCACTGACTATTGTGCATGGGATCCCGGTACAAAACCTTTGGTCTCTGAGACAGGGAACATGGAAGTGTTTTTCCACTGCTGCGATAGAGGAGGGAGGCATAGTAGGATTCAAAAAATTTAAAGTATATCTTGCATTGTCTAATTGTTCTTGAGGCATCATATTCCCCCTTTTTGTTTTAATAACATCTGTTTCAGCATGGAATGAGCCTGTTCAATAATAGCCTGTCCAGTGGGAGAATGTGGAATACCTATGACATGTGAAACACCCCATTGCTGCAAAAAATATTGCATGGATCTAGCAGTGTATCCAGGACCATCATGGAGTGCTAAAGGGAGATCGACTGGTGGAGTAACACCCTGACGTGCCAGTCGGAAAGGTCCCAGGGAGGTACCCCCCAAAAGGAGATGGACCTCCTGCCCTCTCGGACAGAGGCAGAAGTCCTGAGGTGGCCCCACCCTTGTTGCTGTCAGGAAGAGCTAGGGGACCTAAAAGACGACGAGGGTTGGAAGCGTATTCCGGTTCAGCGTCCCAGGCAGCCCCCCTCCCTGCCTGCTTTGTCTCCCCAGGTGCCCCTCCGTAATAGGTTTGAGGCCCTGGATCTTGAAGAAGAGGTAGGTGAGGAGGTGGTGCCAAGCCTGCCTACAAGATCACATAGGAAGAGGCGGTTCACAGTATCACAGTATCACAGTATGTTTGGGATTGGAAGGGACCTCAAAAGATCATCTAGTCCAATCCCCCTGCTGGAGCAGGAACGCCTAGGTGAGGTCGCACAGGAACATGTCCAGGTGGGTTTTGAATGTCTCCAGAGAAGGAGACTCCACAACCTCCCTGGGCAGCCTGTTCCAGTGCTCTGTCACCCTCGCTGAGAAGAAGTTTTTTCTCAAATTTCAGTGGAACCTCTTGTGTTCCAGCTTGATCCCATTACCCCTTGTCCTATCATTCTTTGCCACCGAGAAGAGCCTGGCTCCGTCCTCATGGCACTCACCCTTTATATATTTATAAGCATTAATAAGGTCACCCCTCAGTCTCCTCCAAACTAAAGAGCCCCAGCTCCCTCAGCCTTTCTTCATAAGGGAGGTGCTCCACTCCCTTAATCATCTTCGTTGCCCTACGCTGGACCCTCTCCAGCAGTTCCCTGTTCTTCTTGAACTGAGGGGCCCAGAACTGGACACAATATTCCAGATGGGGTCTCACCAGGGCGGAGTAGAGGGGAAGGAGGACCTCTCTCGATCTACTAACCACCCCCCTTGTAATACACCCCAGGATGCCATTGGCCTTCCTGGCCACAAGGGCACAGTGCTGGCTCATGGTCATCCTGTTGTCCACCAGGACCCCCAGGTCCCTTTCCCCTACACTGCTCTCTAAAATGTAATTTCCCAACCTATACTGGAACCTGGGGTTGTTCCTGCCCAGATGCAGGACTCTACACTTTCCCTTGTTAAATTTCATTAGGTTATTCCCCACCCAGTTCTCCAGCCTGTTGACTTCTGTGTTGACTTCACAACTTAAGACTGCCTCTGATAAGAAAGAAAGAAGGGTGATTGTAATAGGAAATTCCCTTCTGAAAGGAACAGAGGGCCCAATATGCAGAGTTGACCCTCATCTTAGGGAAGTTTGTAGTCTACCTGGAGCCCAGGTCAAGGATATCGCTAGAGAGCTCCCCAAACTGGTGCATCTGACAGACTACTACCCGCTGCTG
Organism: Columba livia; assembly: GCF_036013475.1. Classification (NCBI taxonomy): domain Eukaryota; kingdom Metazoa; phylum Chordata; class Aves; order Columbiformes; family Columbidae; genus Columba; species Columba livia. The sequence continues at coordinate 10,856,828 of NC_088641.1, read as the reverse complement.
GTCTTCCAGACAGATGGGGAGGAAGCTGCTTCCCATAGTTTGAGGGGAATGAAGAACGATTTCATGGTCTTGGGAAGGATGGTGAAAGACTCAGGGGCTCAAGTGGTCTTCTCTTCACTCCTTCCATCTTCAAGTGACGATGTGGGAATGAATAGGAAAATTCAGTATCTAAATGGTTGGCTCCAAGACTGGTGCTACAGGCATGGCTTTGGATTTTTTGATAATGGTTGGTTTTATAAGACACCAGTCCGGACAGTGTCATGCGGGAAAGGTTTATCTCGCAGGGGCAAAAGGATGCTGGGGCAGGAATTAGCTGGGCTCATTTGGAGAGCTTTAAACTAGGCTCGAAGGGGGATGGGGTTGTAGCTGGGCTTGTCCCAGTGGGGCAGCATTCTAAAACTGATGAGGACCGGGTGGCCTCCTATGCCCCTAGGGAGAAATTGGTGTGCTCTGCTCACTCCCCGAAATGCCTGTACACCAATGTGCGCAGCATGGGAAATAAGCAGGAGGAGTTAGAATCCTGTGTTTGGTCGGGAGATTATGATCTGGTGGCAATTACAGAAACATGGTGGGACAGTTCACATGACTGGAATGTGGACATGGATGGCTATGCCCTTTTCAGGAAAGACAGGCCAGCCAGGCGTGGTGGTAGAGTTGCTCTCTATGTGAGAGAGCAACTACAATGTACTAAATTCTGCCCAGGAGTGGATGACGAGCGAGTTGAGAGTGTATGGGTCAGGATCAAGGGACAGGCTGGCAGGGGTGACACTGTTGTGGGCATCTGTTACAGGCCACCAGATCAGGCTGAGGAAGTTGATGAGGCCTTCTATGGGCAGTTGAGAGTGGCCTCACAGTCACAGGCCCTGGTTGTGGTGGGTGATTTTAACTTTCCTGATGTTTGCTGGAAGGACCATTCAGCCAGCCAGCCACAGTCCAGGAGCTTCCTCCAGTGCATTGATGATAACTTTCTCATGCAGATGGTGGAGGAGCCGACTAGGAGAGGTGCACTGCTGGACCTCATCCTCACTAACAAGGAGGGTCTGGTCGGAGCAGTAAAGGTTGAGGGCTGCCTTGGTTGCAGTGACCACGAGATGGTGGAGTTCAGCATCTTGGGTGGCAGGAACAGAATAGCAAGTAGAATTGCAACCCTGGACTTAAGCAGGGCTAACTTTGGCCTTTTCAAGCAATTGCTGGGGGAAATCCCATGGGCAAGACTGCTTGAAGGAAAAGGGGCCCAAGATAGCTGGATTGCATTCAGAGATTGCTTCTTCCACGCTCAGGATCAGAGCATCCCCACACGTAGGAAGTCAAGGAAGGGAACCAGGAGGCCTGCGTGGTTGAATAGGGATCTATTGGGTATGCTCAAGCAGAAGAGGAGAGTTTACAGGTCATGGAAGCAAGGGCTGGCCACTTGGGAAGAACATAAGGCTGCTGTTAGAGGATGTAGGAAGGCAGCTAGGATAGCCAAGGCCTCCTTAGAATTACAGCTGGCGAGAGGGGTCAAGGACAGCAAAAAGAGCTTTTTCAAATACATAGCAGATAAAACTAATACCAGAGGCAATGTAGGCCCACTGATGAATGGGGTGGGTGCCATGGTGGCAGAAGATAGAGAGAAGGCAGAATTACTGAATGCCTTCTTTGTCTCTGTCTACTCTGCTGGAGGCTGTCCTGGGGAGCCCTGTACCCCTGAGACCCCGGATGAAGCCAGGTCAATGGAGGAGTTTGCTTTAGTCGATGAGGACTGGGTTAGGGAGCAATTAAATAGTCTGGACATCCATAAATCCATGGGTCCAGATGTTCAGACGCTGAACATCTCTGCTTTTGTCACTCACATGAGCAGATGCACAAAGCATACCTGAAAAAGTATCTATAGAAACATGTACATATTTCAAACGACCAAAAGGTGAGACATATGTAACAGCAGTCTGCTAAATGGCATTAGCTGTGAGACCATTTTGGCTTTCATGTTTATTGGATATTGTTTTTTCTTACTGGAACGAAGTCCTGTTTGAGTTCTATCAGTGTATTGTTGGCTTTACCAATACTTTGGTTGCCCATACTAGTGGAAATACAGTATCCAAAATTTCCTTGGAGATTTCTTGCTTGAAGCGAGCAGATCTGCACCATCCAAGCATCTTATGGGACACGCAACTGAACAGATGTCACGGAGGCACCCCGCAGGTCAATTTAAGGGACAACAAGGTCCAAAACCAACTTTTATTGAACCGGTGGAAAACAGGGTTTTAGCACTCCAAAAGTGACTTAAATACAGGTTTGGATATCAGTTGAGGAAAATTATTGAGAGAGGCAGCCACTAATACAACAGGAGGTCCACAGAGTGCATGCACGTGGCTTCACCAAAACAATGCCGGAGCCGTCCCTGAGTCCTGGAGGAATACACACTTGCCTGAACACAGTGCGGGATTATTTTTAAAGAGATACACGTACTCGTAGTGAGTACGGAAAGTGTGCACTCGCGATTCCGCGAGAGTAAATTTACTTGCAAATGTGCACGGAATCCTACACGTGCTTATGTGGAAGCACGGGAGGAAAATACACTCGCGATTGTGCGAGGAAATAAAGTACTTGTGCAAATGTGCACGGAAAGAAAATACACCCGCGACTCTGCGAGGATTAATTTTACACGCGCTCATATGGAGCACGGAAAGTTATATGTGCATATGTGCACAAAAAGTATAAATATACTCGCAATCCTGCGAGAAGTTTTACTTACACACATGGCGGCAAGGCAAGCGGAGTCCCCATCCCGGGGAGGGGGGCTCTCCTGGCGGCAGTGGCTAAGCTCGTACTCCGAAAGACCCCCACACAAAATGGGCGGAGTCTCGACAAGAGTCCCGTTTTTATACTGGCTGATCAGATCTGACTGTAGGCACTCTAGAAGCTTCTCTGCACCCCCACACTGTCTGTGGGTGCCCCTGAAGCCTCCAAACATCCCCCACACTGGGCGCGGCTCAGTGTGCCTTGGCACTCCCTTCTTCTAATGTCCCAGGAGCCAGGGTGCTCTGGGCCAAACAAAAGAAGCTGTTAGCCTCAAGTAGCAGAGAAAGGGGGAGATGTGCCATACTGAAGGAGGGAGGGGGGGTTGCATTCTGCCACAACAGAATACTCAGAAAATGTTATTTGAACTTAGAATTTACTTAACAAATCTTAACCTAAGAGAGGTATAGGACTTTCTGGCAACTATAAGAATTCAGCTGTTAAAACTTTGTTCCAAGTTTGGCATTCCATGGGTTTCAAAAAATGGTCTTTCTTTCTTTCTTTCCCATGATCTCAAAAACTATCACGGTGAATTTACTAAGAAGTCTTTTACAACTAGTTACCACAGAATAAGTCTATTAACAAATGTTTTGTTTAATTTCCCAGTTTCATTAGAACTACAGATCTGGTAGGGATGCCTTTAAATTTCACCCTCGGACTGCTCCATTCAGTATTACAACATCGCTGCAGTGGGGGGGAGAGAAAACCCCCCTTTCACCACTTTAAAAGTGGGAAGCCAGGTTTTTCTATTTTTTTTTCTTTTTCTTCTTACTGCAGTTCAGACACAGGCAAGGCCACACAGGTGCTGTTAATTCTGGTGCTAAGCGGGAGCTGTCCTGGAGCTGCCAGGGAGCTAAGTTTATCTTGCAGCTTGACACAGGCCTCAGATATTTTGCTTTTTTATTTTCCCATTTCATTCCAGCCATTATACACTCTATATGCGATTCTAATTACCTGAGCAATAGTTACATTCTTCAGCCCCATTTACTGTTTGCAGTGTCTTGCAGATGTCAATAAACAGCATATTAACCATCAATCCATTATTTTCATTTTCCTAGATCCAAATCAGGTCATATTCTAGCAACTTTTAAATATAGCCTCTTCCAAGTGCACATCCAACATAGCATTTAGTTTTATTTCTCATACCTCAAACTAGCACATACATACAATGCGAATCACAGTTTAACAACTTAAATTTTTTTCTGGTGTCACAATTATTAGATAACTATAAGAGCAATTACTCTAATGTGTAAGGATGCATCCTAAGGGGGAGCAAGGTGGTATTTTAGTAGCAGAACCGGTTCCCATTTTGTAATTATCTCCCCAAACAAAATTCTTTTGGTACCAAATATATATATATATCTGCAAAATAAAATACTGAGCTCAGATATGAAAACCAAACACCAAGTTCAAATATACAGATGGATCACAGTTACACTTATTCAAGACAATATCTTGATTTTGGGCCGCTTACTGCTCAGCCAGGTGGAGGTGCCGCTGGGTCTCCCTGACAAAATAGGTCAGTGCACACTGGAGCCCAATTGGCACCTGCTCCCCCGCTGCCCTAGCAAGCTGGACTGGGCAAGGCTTTTATTAGCATCTCATCTGGGGTGCTACAACTGTTATTCCAAAACCAGGATTCTTTACTTGGTGTGCATATTAAAGAGCCAAATTTAGTACACCGAGATGAGACACAGCCTATCACAGAGTTGCACAAGTCTGAATGCTGGAATAAAGCTAGCATGCTAGAAAGAAAATTAACAGCTATTAGACACAAAATCTTATCATCCTATTCATGCAGTAAAGAACTGAAGTACTCACGGTCTACTGTATTATCACAGAATGTACATTTTGAGTCAACAGATTCTCATGATTTAGCAGTCTGTGAACTTACTGTACCATATAACAGGCAAAGACTTATTAAACTGTAATATGCTTAAACAGATACCTACAAAGAAAACAGGTTAATAAGGAAAAGTATCTCACAGAGTGGTCTGCAAGTTTTCTGTGACTTGTGTGTTATCAGTTAATTCTCAGCTTGTTGAAGTGCAAACCATTCCACCTGTAAAACTGTCTGAAATTATTTAATGATCTTTTGTAGAGTTTTTTTTTTTTGTCCTGCTCTTCTCGCTTTAAAAACAACATTAATTGCAACAAAGTGTTATACTTTAAGGTTCTATTCTCCGGACACTTTTCCCAATCATCTAACTTAGACAGCAGCCACAATTAATTACAATATTTCACAAGACCTTCCTCATATTTCCAAGTTCTTTCCTATGTTCTAAAACACCTCCCAAAACTTATTTCTTAGGAACATGACTGAAAACAGTTGTTCCCGACCCCATCTGGTAAGTAAAAAACATGAGAAGAGTGAGGGAGGAGAGGGAAGCACGGAGCAGCTTGCAGTGGAGAAGGAGGGAGAAGGCTTACAGTGCACTTATACAAACAATATCACAAAGAAACAAATGTAACAACAACCAGTAAAACAATTAACTCACATTCCTGACAAGCTACTTGATTTTCAGAAAGTCAAAACACAGAAGCAGGTATTCCATCATGTTCTGGTTGTTGTTGTGGTTTGTAAATAACTGGAAAGGAGAAAGAAAAATCACCATGCTCCATAGCTCCATGGCATTTTTGCATCACCCCTTTGTGTTCTGCTGTCTTAGTCATGAAGATGTTACTGTGTGCTGTATAAGCATCATTAAAATCAGGCAAAGGAGGTGCTGAGGGCAGAGTTTTAGACTCCTGACCCAGCTCCTCACAAATTTCTGCCTTATCTTTGCACAGCTGTGTTGGCATTAATGATGGATGTGAAACTGACTCTTTTTCAAGATCTACAGAGCCTGACTCAAAAGGATTAGTGCTGTTGGGACTCAAATCATTAGCAACCTGCTCATTTGTGTTTTTCTGTCCATCCTCCCGTTTGCCCTTTCAGTATGTGCTCTGCCTACTGCAACTGCGATAGTGCAGAGTACACAAATCTCCAAGTTACATGCAAACCATCGGGGACTGTAAAACCTGAATTATTTTGCACATGTAGCTGTTCCCCAACCTATTTCCAAATTTTACTTGGAAACCAGTCACAATTCTCTCTCACCCATACCAGGAGTGAAGTGACCTGATTCTCAGAAATATGATACCCAGAAAAACATAATATCTGCAGTAAAACCTGCAAATACAATTTATGTTCCTGAGAGGCGGCTTTCCCTATACTAACACAATCCCGCAGCTCTCTCGTTCAACGAGGACTGCTTGTCCCTATTTATACCATAGGGATTAATGTGGCCACAAATAAAATTTACTCACCCATCGGATTGCATGGTCGCCGCCAAACACACTGCTCGATGAAGAGCCTCCAGGGGTCACACACTCATGCAGGGCACCATTTGCGGTGATTAGAAACAACGCACAGCGGGAGGCAGGCAGAGATGCACACACAGACAGAGATCTTGTTCAGGAAGGAGTGTCAAGCCAAGCAGAGCAGAGAGCTAAGCCAGGCTGAGGCCTTCTTTATTAGTCAGTGACAATTTATAGGATTTACAGATACGGACCTGAACTAAGATGTTACATAAGATGTTTTTCCAATAATTATTATTAAAAACACACCACACCGATGTTATCTTTGTTTCAGTTACGTTCCCACTCATTCACAGACCAGGCCCAAGGACATTCACACATCATACATATGGGGGCAGTTTTCTGACCTGAGATATCATTCTCACTGGCCTGAGCTATCACTTCTTACATTCATAAAAACCATACTTCTGTATAATCTGTCCAATGCCTTTTAGCTGGAACCGCTGTTCCCACAATGCAGAGCATACACTTCCATTTATTCTGTGCCATAACTCACATTTCCATTTTGCAGTCCTGTCCCATCAGTAGCAGCAACAGTTAGAACACTAACACTGATATGGCACCACCAGAATTATCTACGTCTTCATAGAAAACTTGGATTTTTATAATCATAGAATCTTTTACCAAGGTGAGCAGATCCAATGTTGCCACAATCTGCAGCGGAGTGCTCTAGCACAGTGCACAGGGGGATGTCCTAAACCCAGGGAGCCTCAGGGGAAGCAGAGAATGCTGCCAGGAGCCTGTAGCTCATGCAACAGCGGCTGACAAGACCTGGGCAGGGCCACTAGCAGCAGCGGCCAAGCCCCCCTCACAAATATAAAAGAAGCCCCTGGAGAGTGCTAGGGATCAGCAGCACTACAACCAGGGCATGGCACATCAGCAAGGGCATGGTGCAACAGTTTGCATAGAAGGATGCACAGGAAGGGTGCTGTAGCTCTGCTGGCTTCACCAGGGAGCAATGGTATCCACCTGGCAGAAAGCCAAGGCTTCTCTAAGCTGTTATCCTGCCACGACTGATGCAGTTTCCTGTCGTGGGGGAGTGATTTAAGGTTCTGCTTTTTGCAGAACAAGGTTTAGATTTATCAAAGAAAAGTGCAACTTAAAATACTTCTGTGGCAGGTTCACTCTATTATTTACTGCATGAAGCCAAATGCTGCTTACCTTCTCTCCAGGGTCCTGATACCTGTTCATGGAGCAAACTTTCAGGTGTCTTCCCTCCCTGATAACTGTTCGCTCCAGAGTCTGTATTCCAGAACTCTGGAGGCAAACTTTCAGGCGTGATAACCATTTGCAGTGAAAACTTTCAGGAAACTAAATTTGTAGCAAAAAAATGTAATGGAGTAGAATAGCAGGAGGGCTGGCTCAAGCTGGGTACCTGCGCAGAGGTCCAAGCCAAGTATAGAAAACCATAGATTTTTATATCTTTACAGACCATTCATACCATGATTCAGTCCAATAGCAATATTTCAGTTTGGGGTCTTCTTGCTTCTCATTGGATCTTTTTCACTGATCTCAGATGGGCCTTTGTTTTGTTTAGCTGTAGATATCGTTTATAGTCCATAGCCTTGCAGGTACTCTTTTGTCTGAATAAATCCTTTTCTTCTCAGTGAAGTGCAAAACAGGCCCCATTTTGCAGATGTCTGTAATGTCTCCGCATTAGCCTTGAAATTGTTATGTTTCCCTAGTCAATTCTGTTCTTCCCAGCAAAGTGTGAACTAGACCTTATCTTGCAGGTGTTCAGTGTAGTTTGTAGTTGCTTTTGGTTAATATGAGCAGAACTTCACAGCTTAAGATTTCAGCAAATGCAGCTTACTAAGTAACATGAAGCAGAGAGTGTATTAAAAACCACACAACTTTGTAATTCTAGATGATTCACTATATTTAGTATGCATTTACTTAAGCTAAATGATTGATATAAAACTTAAATTGGGCTCATCAAGTGATCTGTGAGGAGTAAAAAAATCATTGCCATATAGCCAGCTTGTTTAGCAGAGAGAGTTCAAAGTAGGCTCATCCAGGCTATTGTATTTACAGGATAAAGTGATTGGTTCATAGTCAAATTGCATACAGTGGGAAAGGTATGCATGAGACTCCCTGCATCCACAACTTCTCAATGTTCAGTGTGTCATTCTGCTTCCTTGTGGGTTTCCTAAAAGGAGTTCTTGGCCCAGCTGCAGCTCAGGCCTTTACCTCCTCTGGAGCCTGGACCAAATTGCTGCTGGTTTGGCTGGGGGGGGTCAAGTGCATCCATCACAAAAATCAAAGCAGTGTTTATGGTGTCAAAGGAGGAAATAGTCCACTGTCAATCAATTTTGTAATGTTCATTGGCATACAGCCATTATCTACTCAGAAAAAATAACAGTAAGAAACATTAATATCAAAATCCCTTAGCATAGTTTAATTCTGTAATACAGCTACAGGGGTTGTCATGATAATAAAAGAGAGTGTTAAAAATCTGCAGCTGCTAATCTTCCCTTAATACAAAAGACAGATGAGGTACTGTCACCACAAAATGATCATATTCTACTTTTACACCTGTTCTGCACCAGGGTGGGGTGTGTCTGTGAGAGAGAGAGAGAGGGTCTAGGGTTCTTTCCTTTCTTGAGGTAGCAAAGGGAAGCCTAAAAGCAATCAAAAGGGATTTCAGAGCCTTGGGATGGTTGGCCAAAGGATCAGGTGCTCAGGTAGTATTTTCTTTGATCTTTTCACAGAATCATAGAATCACAGAATGGCTGGGATTGGAAGGGACCTCTGGAGATCATCTACTCCAACCCACCTGCTAAAACAGGTACACCTAGAGTAGATGGCGCAAGAATGTGTCCAGGCAGGTCTTGAATGTCTCCAGAGAAGGAGACTCCACAACCTCTCTGGGTAGCCTGTTCCAGTGCTCTGTCACCCTCAAAATAGAGAAAATAATATAGAACGAAACAGGCAGACCCAGCTGATCAACACATGGCTCCAAGGCTGTTGTCATCTGCGGAACTTTGGGTTTTTCGATCATGGGATGGTCTATTCTTCACCAGGTCTACTGACATCCGATGGGATGCATCTCTCTCAGAAGGGGAAAAGGGCTTTTGCTCAGGAGCTAGCAGGGCTGATTGACAGAGCTTTAAACTAGATTGAAATGGGGAAGGGGGCAGTACCAGGTTAGTCAGTGACAAGCAACAGGTTGGCACACCAAAGCTCGAGGAGCTGAGCGCTAGTGAGATTCTTCAGACTCCACCACAAGGTGATGGGCACAATGTACCACACTTGAAGTGTTTCTACACTAATGCGCGCAGCATGAGGAACAAGCAAAATAAGCTAGAAGCCTTGACCCAGTCCCAGGGATATGTTATCATTGGCATAAGCGAAACCTCGTGGGACAAGTCCTGTGACCGGTGTGCCATGATGGATGATTACAGGCTCTTCAGGAGGGATAGGCAGGGCAGGTGAGGCGGGGGGGTGGCATTGTATGTAGTGGAGGGGCTGGAATGCATGGAGCTGGCAGTTGGTGATGGCAAATTTGAGACCCTCTGGATAAGGATTAAGGGACAGACAAGTAAAGCGGATGTCATCATGGGTGTTTACTATAGGCCACCCAGCCAGGATGATGACACTGATGAGTTATTCTTTAAGGAACTAAGGGATGCCTCTAAGTCATCTGCCCTTGTCCTTGTGGGGGACTTCAACTTAACAGATGTCAACTGGGAATATCATGCAGCTGGAACCAACAGGTTCAGAAGATTCCTAAACCATCTGGATGATAATTTATTGGTACAGGAACTAAGGGAACTGATCAGGAAAGGTGTCTTCCTAGATTTGCTGCCCACTAACAGAGAGGGTCTTGTGAGTGAAGTGGCAATTGGTGGCTGCCTTGGCCACAGTGACCACGAAGCAGTCAGGTTCAAAATCTATGTTAACAGGAAGAAAACTGCCAGCAAGACCTCAACTCTGTATGTGCGAAGAGCGGACTTCAAGTTGCTCAGAGAACTAATTAGGTCCCCTGGGAAGAAACTTTTGAAGGTGCTGGGGTCCATCAGTGCAGGTCACTTTTTAAGTACCACCTCCTAAAAGCACAGGACCAGGCAATTCGAAAATGTCATGTCATAAGTCAAGCAGGTGAGACAAAAAGCCAGCTTGGCTGAGCAGGGATTTTCTTCAAGACCTAAGTTGAAAAAATATACTATATGGTCGGTGGAAGCAGGGTCAGGCATCATGGGAGGACTAGAGAGATGATGCTTGCTGCTGCAGGGAGGAAATTTGTGCAGCCAAAGCTCAGTTAGAGTTGAAGCTGGCCAGTGTTGTGAGGGAAAATAAAAAGGGCTTTTAAAAATATGTTAATAGCAAAAGACAAGCCAGAAATAACATTGGCCCATTACTTGATGAACATGGTCACCTCACAAAAAAGGAACATAGACAAAGCTGAGATGTTTAATGCTTTCTTTGCCTTGATCTTCAACACTGATGATGGGTTCTGGGACCTCCAGAGCCCTGGACCACAGAACCATGGCTGTGAGAATGATAAACTCCCAATCAACCCTGAAATTGTGCGGGATTTGCTGCTTCAGCTAGATCCCTATAAGTTGATACAGTCTGATGGGATTCATCCCATCAAAATAAAAGAGGAGTAAAAGAAAAGAGCTGGCTGATATCATAGCAAGATGTCTCTCCATGATTTTTCAATGCTCTTGGGAATCTGGAGAGCTCCCAGATTACTGGAAGATGGCAAATGTTGTCCCAATCTACAAGAAGGGCAACAGGGATAACCCTGTCAACTACAGGCCTGTCAGCCTCACTTCTACGCCTGGCAATATTATGGAGAATACTATTCTGGGAGTTATTGAAAAATGTCTGAATGACAACGTGGTCATTGGTCCCAGCCAGCACGGGTTCATGAGGGGAAAGTCCTAACTGACAAACTTAATTTCATTCTACGACAAGGTTACCCACCTAGTTGACCAAGGGAATCTTTTTGGATTTCAGCAAAGCCTTTGATACTGTCATTCACAGTATCCTCCTGGACAAGATGTCCAGCATACAGCTGGGCAAACACACAATACGGTGGGTGAGCAATTGGCTGATGGGCTGGGGTCAAATGGTTCTAGTAGATGGTGTTACATTGGACTGGTAACTAGTCGCTAGTCGGCTTCAGCAGGAAACCATCTTAAGGCCAGTATTCTTTAATGTCGTCATAAATGGATTCAGGACTTGATGAAATACTAAGTATGTTCACTCATGACACAAAATTGGGAGGAGCTGTTGACACTCTCAAGGGCAGACAGGCCCTGCAGAGTGATCTGGACAAACTGGAGAATTGGGCAATCACCAACTGCATGAAGTGCAACAAGAACAAGTGCTAGATTTTGCACCTGGGATATGGCAACCCTGGATGTACATACAGACTGGGGGACGAGATGCTGGAGAGTAGCACTGCAGAGATGGATCTGGGGGTTCTGGTCGACGGCAAGTTGAACATGAGCCAACAGTGTGCCCTGGCAGTTAAGAGGGCCAACTGTGTCTTGGGTTGCATCAAGCCCTCCATTGGGAGTCAAGGGAGGTGATTGTCCCACTCTGCTCTGCACTGGTGTGGCCTCACCTGGAGTACTGTGTGCAGTTCTGGGCACCACAGTATAAAAAGGATATAAAGCTACTGGAGAGTGTCCAGAAGAGGGCCACAAAGTTGGTGAAGGGTTTAGAGGCGAAGTCATATAAGGAGTGGCTTGAGCCACTTGGTTTGTTCAGCCTGGAGAAGAGGAGACAGAGGGGAGACCTAATCGTGGTCTACAGCTTTCTCACAAGGGGATGAAGAGGGGCAGGCATTTATCTCTTCTTTTTGGCGGCCAATGATAGCACCCGAGGGAATGGCAGGAAGATGTGCCAGGGGAGGTTTAGGCTGGACATTAGGAAAAGGTTCTTCACCCATTACTGAAGTGATTGAGCAGCTCCGGAACTTTGAGGACAGCCTTCCTGGTTCTCTACGGGCTTGTGTCTCTGCTGTAGAGAAACTGTGTGAAAAATCTGATGACCGGTTTGAAAAGCTGTTGCAAGAAATCAAAGAACTCAGAGAAGACACATACCATTCACGACCTTCACTAACCTATGTTTCAGCTATTAGGAAAAGGCGTTTCCAATCTCGAGAGAGAGGACAGAGGCAGCCCACAAAAAGAGGTTCACTGTGGTTGTTCCTACATGAGCAGGGAGAAAACATGAATAAGTGGCATGGAAGACCTACCTCTGAACTTCAAGAACGAGTACGTGAGATAAAGGGAAAAACTCCTAGGAAGGTGGCTGCTCCAGTTTACAAAAGGAGCAGAAGAGATTCTGATGCTCTTGAAGGAACCTCTAATTCACACCCAGAGACTGTGCAAACCAGAAATTAGAGGTGCCCTGCCTCCAACCAGGTGGAGGAAAGGGATAACAGAGTTTATTGGACTGGACAAATACGATGGCCTGGTACAACACACCCCCAGGAGTACAAAGCTTTAGTGGACACTGGTGCTCAGTGCACGATAATTCCTTCTAATTATAAAGGAACGCAATCCATCAATATTGTTGGAGTGACTGGGGGATCCCAGGAACTGACTGTTGTAGAGGCTGAAATGAGCCTAACTGGAAAAAACTGGCAAAAGCATCCCATTGTGACTGGTCCAGATGCTCCGTGCATCCTTGGCATAGACTACCTCAAGAGAGGGTATTTTAAGGACCCAAAAGGGTATAGGTGGGCATTTGGTATAGCAGCTGTGGACACTGAGAAAATTGAACAGCTGTCTGATTTGCCTGGTCTTTCAGATGACCCTTCTGTTGTAGGACTGCTGATGGTTGATGATCAGCAGGTGCCAGCTGCTACTATGACAGTGAATCGCCGGCAATATCGCACTGATCGAGACTCTTTGATTCCTATCCAGAAGTTGATCTGTCAATTGGAAAGCCAGGGTGTGATCAGTAAGACTCGTTCACCTTTTAACAGCCCAGTTTGGCCAGTGCCTAAGTCTAGTGATGAGTGGAGACTAACTGTAGACTATCGTGGCCTGAATGAAGTTACACCACCACTGAGTGCTGCTGTGCCTGACATGCTAGAACTGCAATATGAACTGGAGTCAAAGGCAGCTAAGTGGTATGCTACAATTGACATTGCTAATGCATTTTTCTCTATTCCTGTAGCAGCAGAGTGCAGGCCGCAGTTTGCTTTCACCTGGAGGGGCATCCAGTACACGTGGAATCGACTGCCCCAGGGGTGGAAACACAGTCCTACCGTCTGCCATGGACTGATCCAGACCACGCTGGAGCAAGGTAAAGCTCCAGAACACTTGCAATATATTGATGACATCATCGTATGGGGTGACACAGCAAAAGAAGTCTTTGAGAAAGGTGAGAGAATAATTCAGATTCTTTTGGATGCTGGTTTTGCCATAAAATGAAGCAAGGTCAAGGGACCTGCACGAGAGATCCAGTTTTTAGGAATAAAATGGCAAGATGCCCATTGTCAGATCCCAGTGGATGTGATCAACAAAATTGCAGCAATGTCTCCACCTACTAATAAAAAGGAGACACAGACTTTCTTGGGCCTTGTAGGTTTTTGGAGAATGCGTATTCCTGACTCCAGCCAGATTGTGAGCCCTCTCTATCGAGTGACTCGTAAGAAAAAACAATTTGAGTGGGGCCCTGAACAACGACAAGCCTTTGAACAAATTACGCGTGAGATAACTCATGCGGTGGCCCTTGGACCAGTTCAAACTGGACTAGATGTTTAAAATGTGCTCTACACCGCAGCCAGAGATAATGGACTTACCTGGAGCCTCTGGCAGAAAGCACCAGGAGAAACCCGAGGTACTGAAGCACAGCTCCTCCTGGCACCTCGACTGCCGGTGCTGAGCTGGATGTTCAAAGGGACGGTTCCCTCTCCGCATCATGCAACCGAAGTTACGTGGAGTAAATGGATTGCATTGATCACGCAACGAGCTCGGATTGGAAGTCTCAAGAACCCAGGGATCTTAGAAGTGATTACAGACTGGTCAGAAAGCAAAGACTTTGTGATGTCTCCAGATGAAGAGGAAGTAAAACGTGCTGAAGAAGCACCACCGTATAATACTCTTTCAGAGACTGATAAGCAGTATGTACTGTTCACAGATGGATCCTGTCGTCTTGTAGGAAAACTTCAAAGGTGGAAAGCTGCTGTGTGGAGTCCCACACGACAAGTTACAGAAGCCACTGAAGGACAAGGTGAATCTAGTCAATTTGCAGAAGTGAAAGCCATCCAGTTGGCTTTGGACATTGCTGAACGAGAGAAGTGGCCAATACTTTATCTCTATACTGACTCGTGGATGGTAGCAAATGCCTTGTGGGGGTGGCTACAGCAATGGAAGAAAAGCAACTGGCAGCGCAGAGGTAAACCCATTTGGGCTGCCACACTGTGGCAAGACATTGCTGCTTGGCTCGAGAGCCTGTCTGTAAAAGTTCGTCATGTAGATGCTCATGTGCCTAGAAGTCGAGCCACTGAGGAACATCTAAACAACCAACAAGGGGATCAAGCTGCTAAGATTCAGTCTTATAGACAATTGGGCCAAAGAAAATGGTATTGAGTGGGCATATCATATTCCATATCATGCACCAGCCTCTGGGAAAACTGAAAGGTACAATGGTTTGTTAAAAACTACGCTAAAGGCATTGGGTGGTGGAACCTTTAACAACTGGGATTCACATTTAGCAAAAGCCACTTGGTTGGTCAACACTAGGGGATCAACCAATCGAGCGGGCCTGCCCAATCAGAAATTCTTTGTACTGTAGAAGGAGATAAAGTCCCTGTAGTACACATGAAAAATATGTTAGGAAAGGCAGTCTGGGTTACTCCTGCCTCAGGCAAAGGCAAGCTCATTCGTGGGATTGTTTTTGCCCAGGGACCTGGCAGCACCTGGTGGGTGATGCTTAAGGATGGAGAAGTCTGGTGTGTACCTCAAGGGGATTTGATTCTAGGTGAAAATATTCAATACTGAACTGCATGATGTGAGCTGCCATACTAACAGTGTTTAATAAGTGTTTAATAAGTGTGATGATTATGATGTTGAAACCAGAGCTAACTTCTTTGAGTGGCCCCTGACAACTTCTTTGAAGTTGATGTCTTTAACCCACAAACAGTGGTCATGAGACGCACTAGAGGTACCATTTTCCTTCCCCCGGGAGAGTGTTGTGACAAAACGAACTTAATGAAGTGTCGAGGGTTAAGATTGCGGGGTGACAATAAAACCCTGGCAGATGTATTGTTAACCTCCTCTTCCCCCCCACTTCCCCCTTTTTGCCCCTCCCTCTCCTCCCTTCCCACTCAGGACAGGTGATCGGGAGGGAAAGAAGGACAGAGAGAAGAGAGTTGGAAAAATTAACAATGCTTTACTAATGCTACTAATAAGAACAGAGAAAATAATACAAAAGACAAAGTAGCAAACTACTCCAGCATGGGAGATATAAAGACAGTTTAATAGGTAAGGCAAAAGCTCCATGTGCAAGCAAAGCAAAACAAGGAATTCTTTCACTACTTCCCATTCGCAGGCAGATGTTTAGCCATTTCCAATAAAGCAGGGCTCCACTACATCACAGTATCACAGTATCACAGTATGTTTGGGATTGGAAGGGACCTCAAAAGATCATCTAGTCCAATCCCCCTGCTGGAGCAGGAACGCCTAGGTGAGGTCGCACAGGAACATGTCCAGGTGGGTTTTGAATGTCTCCAGAGAAGGAGACTCCACAACCTCCCTGGGCAGCCTGTTCCAGTGCTCTGTCACCCTCGCTGAGAAGAAGTTTTTTCTCAAATTTCTGTGGAACCTCTTGTGTTCCAGCTTGATCCCATTACCCCTTGTCCTATCATTGTTTGCCACCGAGAAGAGCCTGGCTCCGTCCTCATGGCACTCACCCTTTATATATTTATAAGCATTAATAAGGTCACCCCTCAGTCTCCTCCAAACTAAAGAGACCCAGCTCCCTCAGCCTTTCTTCATAAGGGAGGTGCTCCACTCCCTTAATCATCTTCGTTGCCCTATGCTGGACCCTCTCCAGCAGTTCCCTGTCCTTCTTGAACTGAGGGGCCCAGAACTGGACACAATATTCCAAATGGGGTCTCACCAGGGCGGAGTAGAGGGGAAGGAGGACCTCTCTTGATCTACTAACCACCCTCCTTCTAATACACCCCAGGACGCCATTGGCCTTCTTGGCCACAAGGGCACAGTGCTGGTTTATGGTCATCCTGTTGTCCACCAGGACCCCCAGGTCCCTTTCTCCTACACTGCTCTCTAATATGTAATTTCTCAACCTATACTGGAACCTGGGGTTGTTCCTGCCCAGATGCAGGACTCTACACTTTCCCTTGTTAAATTTCATCAGGTTATTCCCCGCCCAACACTCCAGCCTGTCCAGGTCCCACTGGATGGCAGCACAGCCTTCTGGCGTGTCAGCCACTCCTCCCAGCTTAGTGTCATCAGCAAAATTGCTGATAGTACACTCTATTCCCTTGTCCAATTGTTAATGAATATATTGAATAATATTGGCCCCATTACTGACCCCTGAGGCACTCCACTAGATACTGGCCTCCAACTAGACTCCGCACCATTGACTACCACTCTCTGGCTTCTCTCCTTAAGCCAGCTTGCAAACCACCTCTCTACTCTATTGTCTAGACCACACCTCCTCAACTTAGCTGTGAGGATGCTGTGGGAGACTGTGTCAAGGGTTTTACTGAAGTCAAGGTAGACCACATCCACCGCTCTGCCATCATCCATCCACCTTGTTACATTCTCATAAAAGGCTATGAGGTTGGTCAAGCATGACTTACCCTTGGTAAAGCCATGCTGACTGCCCCTAATAACCCTCTTATCCTTGATACGCCTTGAGATGGCACCAAGGACAAGCCGTTCCATTACTTTCCCAGGGACCGAGGTGAGGCTGACTGGTCTATAATTACCCGGGTCCTGCTTCTTGCCCTTTTTGAAGACTGGAGTGACATTTGCTTGCCTCCAATCCTCGGGCACCTCTCCCATTTCCCAAGACTTGGCAAAGATAATGGAGAGCAGTCTAGCAATGACTTCAGCCAGCTCCCTCAGCACCCGCGGGTGCATCTCATCTGGAACCATGGATTTATGGATGTCCAGACTACTTAATTGCTCCCTAACCCAGTCCTCATCAACTAAAGCAAACTCCTCCATTGACTTGGCTTCATCTGGGATCTCAAGTGTACAGGGCTCCCCAGGACAGCTTCCGGCAGAGTAGACAGAGACAAAGAAGGCATTCAGTAATTCTGCCTTCTCTGTATCTTCTGTCACCAGGGCACCCACCCCATTCATCAGTGGGCCTACATTGCCTCTGGTGTTAGTTTTATCTGCTACGTATTTGAAAAAGCTCTTCTGGTTGTCCTTGACCCCTTTTGCCAGGTTTAATTCTAAGGAGGCCTTGGCTATCCTAGCTGCCTTCCTACATCCTCTAACAGCAGCCTTATATTCCTCCCAAGTGGCCAGCCCCTACTTCCATGACCTGTAAACTCACCTCTTCTGCTTGAGCATACCCAGCAGTTCCCTGTTTAACCACGCAGGTGTCCTGGCTCCCTTCCTTGACTTCCTACGTGTGGTGATGCTCTGATCCTGAGCTTCGAATAAGCAATCCCTGAATGCCACCCAGCTATCTTGGGCCCCTTTACCTTCAAGCAGCCTTGCCCATGGGATTTCCCCCAGCAATTGCTTGAAAAGGCCAAAGTTAGCCCTGCTAAAGTCCAGGGTTGCAATTCTACTTATTGCCCTGGTCCTACCACACAAGATGCTGAACTCCACCATCTCGTGGTCACTGCAACCCAGGCAGCCCTCAACCTTTACCGCTTCGACCAGACCCTCCTTGTTAGTGAGGATGAGATAGAGCAGCACTCCTCTCCTGGTTGGCTCCTCCACCATTTGCATGAGAAAGTTATTGTCAATGCACTGGAGGAAGCTCCTGGACTGTGGCTGGCTGGCTGAATGGTCCTTCACTAGATTCACTAGATTCACAATTGTGAACCTAGTATATTATGTGCCTTCACTACTGAATTTCTATCTCTACCAGCTAAAGAGGAATAAGGGGACTCAACTGTTGTTGAGGGTTTTGATTGCAGGGTGACAATAAAACCCTGGCAGCTGATTGTTAACCTCCTCTCCTCCCCCCCTTCCCCCCTCTTGCCCCTCCCTCTCCCCCCTTCCCACTAAGGACAGGCGATTGGGAGGAAAAGAAGGACAGAGAGAAGAGAGTTGGAAAAATTAAAAATGTTTTACTAATGCTACTAATAAGAACAGAGAAAATAATACAAAAGATACAAAATCAATCTTGAAAGTCTCAGCAACTGCAGAGCCGGCACCCAAAGTCCTGGATTGGACTCTGCAGCCAATCGGAGCTGGATTCAGTCTCTCACTAGGCCTCAGTTCGCAGGGATGACTAGCAAGGTCCTCTCCTAATGTCGGCCATAAGGCAGAAGGGACGAAAAAGGGCCGAGATCCTCGTGATCTCCCACTTTTATATGAAGTATTCACGTGAATGGAATGTTATACTCAGTTGGTCAGTTTCTTGGTCACCTGTTTCTTGTTGCCCCTCTCACGAGATGTCCATCCATGCTTATCATTAACTTTGCATTCCATTGCTATGTTTACCAAAACATGTATCTGGTTCTCCAGGAAAATGCAGCTAATATGAAGGCTTTAGATGACAGGCAAATTCACTAAAAGAGAAACTTGTTTTTTAACAAAACCAGGACAACTGTTTATGCTTTTTTTTTTTTTATTTTTTTTTTTAATGAGGATCATATTTGTGGGTGCTGTTGAAGGCAGTTCCTTGTCTGTGCAGCTGACCATGTCAGTGTCCTTTGTGTGTATATGTGCTTGTACATGTCTCTGGGATACATGCTCAGCTTTGCTACTGGTTGAACCTGCAAACAACAGCATCATCCATCATCCTGGGACAGAGCTCCCCAGGTGCACTGGACTGGGGTTCAGCAGCTGGGTAGGAAGACTTCACAGACTCACAGAATGGCTGTGGTTGGAAGGAACCTCTGGAGGTCATCTTGTCCAACTGCCTTACTCAAGCAGGGCCACCTAGAGACAGGTGCCAAGGACTATCTCCAGGTGGCTTTTGAAGGTCAAGGAGGGAGACTCCACAACCTCTCTGGGCAACCTGGTCCAGTGTTCAGTCACTCTCACAGTAAAAATGTGTTTCCTTTTGTTCAGCTGGAACCTTCTGTGTTTCACTTTGTGCCTATTGCCCCTTGTCTCTGGACACCACTGAAAAGAGCCTGGCTCTGTCTTCTTTGTACCCTCCCTTCAGGTATTTATATACATTAATAAGATCCCCCCTGAGCCTTCTCTTCTATAGGCTAAAGAGTCCCTTGTCTCTCAGCCTTTCCTAATAGGAGAGATGCTCCAGTTCCATATTCCTGTTTGTGGCCCTTCACTGGACTCTCCAGTATGTCTATGTCTCTCTTGTACTAGGGAGCAGAACTGGACACAGGACTCCCCATGTAGCCTCACGGGTGCATAGTAGAGGGGAAGAATCATCTCCCTCAACATGCTGACCAAATGCAGCCCAGGATATCATTAACCTCCTTTTCAGCAAGTGCACACCCAGGTCCTTTTCTGTACAGCTGCTTTCCATCTGGGCAGCCCCTATCATGTACTGGTGCATGGAGTCATTCCTCCCCAGGTACAGGACTTGGTACTTCTTGTTGAAATTCATGAGGTTCCTGTCAGCTCATTTATCCAACCTGTCGAGGTCCCTCTGCTTGTCAGTAATTCCCAGGCCTTGCTGAAGGTGGTGACTGCTTATAACATCACTTGTGTTTTGACATCAGTCAATGCATTTCTGAAGAGGGATCTCTGCAAATTTCCTCACTTTTCATGGGAGATGTTTTCTACAGAGAAAACACGAGCTTTTCATGGTTATTGGTGCAAAATAATGTTTGCCAATGTAAAATTTTAGCTTGGAATGGAAAGTGTCACTCAGTAGGGATTTGAGAGAGTTTTCTTTAGTAGGTCGCCATTGATGGACAAATCGCTGGTCAGGCAGACACCTTTTTCCAAACTGTCTGTACAAGGGGGATCAACTATCGACTACAGATCACTGGATTGGCTGCCAGAGACCAAGTTGCAGGGAAGTCATGCACCACACAGGGGTTTTAGCTCTAATTTCTCTGTTGATGAAAATGGCACTTCTGTTAGGGTGAGAAACTTCACCACATTTGAACATGCTTAATTGTGGGAACTGCAGAATGTATGGCTCCAGCCACCTGGATGATAAAAGATCAGTAATACTAACATGACCATCTGGATGGTCAAGGAAGACTAATACTAACATGATTAAATCACAGCAATTGGTCAAAACACAAGGCGACCTTGACAGGTTACACAGGATTGTGTGTGTGTGAAGGAGTGATAACCCAGGCTGGTGAGAATGATATCTTGGACTGGAAAACCTCCCCCAGGATGTATGACATGAATATTGGTCCTAGGTGGGTGTGTTTGGAATAACATTTTTGAAAAAAAGCATCCTGTTTAACCTCTTGGTCCAGGCCCCTACCCGTAAAGCTATAAATTGAGAAAGGCTAATTAAAGAAGGCTCAGCTCAGTTTGGCTCAGCTCTGCCTGGCTCTGCTCTTGCTGTCTGCATCTCTGTCCACATCTCTGTATGCATTGTTCTCAATCACTGCACTTAATAGAGAGAAAAAGTGGCATGTGGCTAGTGTCATGCTGCTGTGACCCTCTGAGGGATAACTGAATCCTTTCCCAACTGTTTTCAACATAACAAACTTAAAACTGTTTAAAAAGGGAGGAAACAATATGTAGTTTCCTAAATTGTTTTTGAGAAATGGTTGTAGAAGGATGCTTGACTGACACATAGATTAACAGATCTCAAAAGGCATCAGATTATGCTCTCTCTGAACAGGAATTAATCCATTGGTCAGTGCTTGGTATGCTTTGACATCCATGCTGTTGATGATATTAGAAACATTTTCTATGTCAGAATCTCCTTGAAGAGCCATCAACAGCTCAACAGCAGTATGTCCAACTAAGTAAATTATTTTAAACATGTTTGCAAAGTAGATGAAAAAGAAATGCTGTCACAAAAAAAAATATATGGGAAAATTGTCGCGGTTGAGACGAACAAATGACATAGACCAAGTTCTTCCAGGATGAAAGTAGTAGATGCCATTTCTTGCCACAAGTGCATTTTTATACAGTTTTACCAATTCATGTGTCTCTTCACTATTGGTTACAAGTTACAGCAGTAACATCTCATTGGCTATTTTTGCTATCATCAGTGTTACTCTTTTACTCCCTTCTCTCTCACGGGTACATCCTTAACATCTCCAGATACTCCTTTACTCCCATCTTTCTCGTGGGTAGGCCTTAATATCTTCAAGGCTAACTTCTGTTCCCATGAGGGAATCCAAGGACCCACCGTAGTCCCACAGAAAATGGTATGTTAACGTAAGGAAAAACAAATAGCTCTTAATTCTTAGCATTACTGTCATAAGAAGAGATGATTTAATTAATGTACTTTATGAAATTAAGTAAAATACAACTGGAGGATGAAGATGTGCACTGCATAAGAAGAAAGCTTTAAGGGTCAGTCTTAGATTATCTTTCTGGAAAGATGATATATTAGTCATCGAAGTTGACAGCTAGGAGAAAGCGATAACATACATAAAAATCTTATAGCAAAAACTGGGTAAAAGGTTCCTTTGTCTCATCTGTCTGCCAGTTTCTTCTGAAGGACATTTAAAGTATTTTCTCCCATTGTTACATTGCTGGTAACTACATATTCTTTTTAAAACAATAAAAAAATGGGAAAATTGAACTAATCCTTTTACACTAAAAAGTGTAAAGACGTGTTTGCTGATGGAAATGGAAATGAGGGCACGTTTCCTGGAAAGAGCAGAATGAGGTGTGGGAGGATTATGAAAATATAAGTATCATATACAGAAGTGGAAATGAAGGCTAGGGCTTAAGCAGTATTCATAAAAGGTGTAAGGAAGCAGAGACAAGGTAGGAGGCCAAAACTCAAATTTACTCAAATTCAGAGGAGTGTTTCAGACCAAATGTCTGCTTACTCAGACCTTTGGAAGGAGGGGCAGGCTACTCAAAAGGAATACAAAAATGCCATGAAGTTATGCAGGGAGAAAATTAGAAGGGCCAAAGCCCAACAACATCTGAGCCTGGCTACTGTTGTTAAAGGCAACAAAAAATGTTTCTATAAATAGATCAGCAACAAAAGGAGAACTAAGGAGAATCTCCATCCCCTGATGGATGTGGGGGAAAACATAGTGACAGAAGATGAGGGAAGGCTGAGGTACTAAATGCCTTCTTTGCCTCAGTCTTCAATAGTCAGACCAGTTGTGATCCAGGTACCCAGCCCTCTGAGCCAGAGGACAGGGATGGGGAGGAAAATGAAGCCCCAATAATCCAAGGGGAAACGGTTAGTGACCTGGTACATCAGTTGGACACCCACAAGTCTATGGGGTCAGATGGGATACACCCAAGGGTGCTGAGGGAGCTGGCAGAGGCGATCACTAAGCCACTTTCCATTATCTATCAGCAATCTTGGCTAACTGGGAAGGTCTCAGTTGACTGGAAGTTGGCTAATGTGATGCCCATCTACAAGAAGGGCTGGAAGGAGGATCCAGGGAATTACAGACCTGTCAGTCTAACCTCAGTACTGGGGAAGGTCATTTAGCAGATCATCCTGAGTACCATCACACGGTACATACAAGAGAACCAAGCAATCAAGCCCAGTCAACATGGGTTTATGAAAGGCAGGTCCTGTTTGACCAACCTGATCTCCTTCTATGACAAGGTGACCCGCCTAGTAGATGAGGGAAAGGCTGTGGATGTTGTGTACTTAGACTTCAGTAAAGCCTTTGACACCATATCCCATAGCATTCTCCTGGAGAAGCTGGCAGCTCATGGCCTGGATGGGCATATTCTTTGATGGATAAAGAACTGGCTGGAGGGCCGGGCCCAAAGTGCTGTGGTGAACGGCCAGTCACAAGTGGTGTTCCCCAGGGCTCAGTATTGGGACCAGTTCTGTTTAATCTCTTTATCAGTGATCTGGATGAAGGGATTGAGTGCACCCTTAGTAAGTTTGCAGATAACACCAAATTGGGTGGGAGTGTTGATCTGCTGGAAGGTAGGAAGGCCATACAGAGGGATCTGGACCAGCTGGATCATTGGGCTGAGGCCAATTTTATGAGGGTTAATAAGGCCAAGTGCCAGGTCCTACACTTAGGTCACAACAACCACATGGAGCACTACAGGCTCGGAGAAGAGTGGCTGGAAATCTGCCTGTCAGAAAGGGACCTGAGGGGTATTGGTTGACAGCCAGATGAATTTGAGCCAGAAGTGTGCCCAGGTGGCCAAAATGGCCAACAACATCCTGGCTTGTATCAGGAATAGTGTGGCCAGCAGAACTAGAGAAGCGATTGTACCACTGTACTCAGCACTGGTGAGGCCCCACCTTGAATCCTGTGTTCAGTTTTGGGCCCCTCAACATAAGAAGGACATTGAAGTACTAGAGAGAGTGCAGAGGAGGGCAACAAAGCTGGTGAGGAGCCTGAAGCACAAGTCTTATGAGGAGCGGTTGAGGGTGCTCGGGCTGTTTAGCCTTGAGAAAAGGAGGCTGAGGGGAGAACTTATTGCTGTCTACAACTACCTGAAAGGAGGTTGTAGCATGGAGGGTGTTGGTCTCTTCTCCCAAGTAGCAAGTGCTAGGACAAGAAGAAATGGTCTCAAGTTGTGCCAGGGAAGGTTTAGATTGGATATTAAGAAAAAATTCTTTATACAAATGGGTTGTCAGGAATTGGAACAGGCTGCCCAAGGAAGTGGTGGTGTCACCATCCCATGAAGTGCTTAAAAGGTGTCTAGATGAGATTCTTAGGGACATGGTTTAGTGCTAGAGTTAGGTTATGGTTGGACTCGATGATCTTGAGGGTCTCTTCCAACTGAAATGATTCTATGATTCTATATTGCTTCCCCTACAGTTTTGTTGCTGTGTGTCTTCATGGAGGAATCCTTTAACTTTTACTATCATGTGCTCCCTATTTGAAGATCCTGAGAAAGTGAACAAGGGATAGCATGTCTTCAGCTTCGTTATTGGGATAGTGTATTGAGTTGAAGCGGCAAGGTTTTGGTAGCAGGGGGGTTACAGGGGTGGCTTCTGTAAGAAGTTGCTAGAAGCTTTCCCTATGTTGGACAGAGTCAATGCCAACTGGCTCCAAGACAGACCTGCTGCTTACCAAGGCCGAGCAGGTAGATGCACCCAAAGGAGACTGTGACCCTATCAAGAGCCTGCACTGGAGCAGGCTCCTGGAAGGACCTGTGGACCTGATACAGGAAATTAACTAACAAACACTTAAAGAACTAACACATAAAGAGCTAACACTTAGAGAGCTAACCCTTGACCCACATCACAATTGCCTAGCCTTGCTTAGCTTTGTGTAACTTATTGTATGAGAAACAGGAGCTCGCTGATGACTTCACAGGCCTTGTAAAGATAAAAAAACCTTGGGTGCATCCTTGGATGAACTAGATAACAGAAACTTGGGCACAGGACAGGAGATACGCCAGTTCTAACCAGCTCATCAGTTTGAGTCCCAGCCAACTCAGCAAACCAGGCCAGAGGTAGAAGTGTACAGCAAAGAAGACCCCAGTTCATGATCACTGCGCAGACGCCACCAGGAGGGACCAGAGGTGGAGACTATGGAAATGATTTCCTGGAACTCATTGTAATAAGGACCGCCTTCTCGGAGACAGGTTATGAATATGTATAGGCGTTCATAGAACTTTCATGAATATGTAACCCTTTACAGTATTTAATCAAGCTCACAACTACTGGAAATTTGCATACATCTTAGGTGGAATTATTCCTCCACGTGTCCAGTGGAATGCCCCTCTTTACAACCTCACAGGTTCCGCACCTCATTTTGGCGAGCCAGGCAGGAGGGTGTTCTGCTCGGCCACATGAACAGCTGAGAATGGATGACTTTGATGTGCCCTGAAACTTTTTTTCAGAAGATCTCCGCTCCCAGCTGGTCACTGTAGGAGTAGACAAAAGACCTCCGGCAGTAACAGCAGATAAGGTATGTTGGATATGTTGGATATGTTGTATTGTAATGCGGGGAGCCAGTAAGTCGTAGGGGACGCCCGTGCGTGGCCAGGGTTTCCACAGTGGTATTTGGTGTAAACGGGTACCTGGCGAGGGGGGGGGGGGGGGTTGCTGTCCAAATGAGAGTTGGCCGCTAGTGATCTTGGGAGCAGATCGAGCAACCCTGAGATTTCTGCATCCCAGTTTCGGGAGCCAGGATGGACCTCTGCTAATGATTTTTTTAGCAAGGAGAAGGGTAAAGCAGAATCTCTGAAGTTACTTTTTGCAGCTGCTGAAGGAGTAATAGTCGATCTGTAACTGTGTTTTATCTTTTGTAAGTGCCCAGGCATTCCATGCATTCCAGTTGTTAAACCCTGATTCGTATTGAATTTATGTGCTAGTCGCAGATATGGAAAAAAAAACCACAAAAACAAAAAGAAAAAACAAAACAAAATAAAACAAACTAAATTGTATGATGGATGTGAGCTTGGGAGAGGTTGTATTTAAAAGTGGCTAGAATATGAACTGAATTGGATCTAGGAAAATGGAAATAATGGATTTATGTTTAATATGCTGTTTTTCTGACATCTGTAAAAAATTGCAAAAGGTAAATGGGACTGAGGAATGTAACTATTGCTGAGCTAATTGGAATTGCATACTAGAATTAAATGGAAAAACAAAAAAGTGAAATATCCCAGGCCTGTGCTGTACAGATTGAACATAAATTTCAGGACTGTGCCAAGCTGCAAGATAAACTCAACCTCCCCTGTCCACGTGGCCTTGCCTGTGTCTAAACTGCAGCAAGAAGAGAAAGAAGAAAAAAAATAGAAAAACCGCTGCTAGAATTGGCGAAAGGGGGTGGGGGGCAGCCAGATACCTCTCAGGGTAGCCTCTCACAACCAAAATAATGCAAGCTCCCCTTCGAGAAGATACAGAAACTAGGAGCAACAGAAAGTAGGAATTTGGAAACATTAGATGAAGCCTGGAGAGTATTTAGTAACAGGGAAGAGGAAGATTGTTGAAAGGGGATGGGAAACTAAAGAGGTTGGAAGGCTTTGAAAGCCTTTAGAGAGAGATCAATGTATATTGGGAAAATGAATGTCGGGAAAAGTGCAGAGGAGGTAGGTAGAGAGAGAATTGGACAGTAGCAAGTTTTGAAAAAGACTGATGGGAACCTGGAAAGAACAAAAACAAGTGGAATTTTTGGTAGATTGCCAATAAGTATCAATTACATAGTAACAAAGGGAGCCACTGGCCAAAGTGAAAAAGCATATTTTTGTGAAATTGGATAAACAAATAAGCATTCATAAATTTTTATATACGCCCAACTCCCCGAAAGCTCTTTTGGGGAGAGATCTGTTGCAACAAATGGGTGTGGTAATCAGATTTGAAAAAGGAGAAATTACTCTGGAGGTAAATGATCAGCAATATATGCAAATAATGGGCTGGCTTTTAGCAACTGTTCCCACAGAAGGCAAGATTTATGAAGAAGTCGTGAACCAACTGTATCCCAGGATACAGATTACTGATGTGCCTGGAAGGGCCAAAATTGCCCCACCTGTCAAGGTAAGGATAAAGGGAGGACAGGGAAAGAATTCGGCTAGTAATAGAGAAATTCCTGCAAATCGGGTTATAAACAAAATAACTGAAGACCTCTACCTAGTGGTAGCAAACCCATACACCCTTCTGACTGTATTAACCCTGATTTGATTTGGTTTACTGTTTTAGATTTAAAAGATTCTTTTTTGCCTCCCTCTCCATGAAGCCAGCCAGACAATATTTATTTAAAACCCAGCTCACATGGACAGTGTTGCCACAAGGATTTAAGAACACCCCAACAATATTTGGAAATCAGCTTGCTAAAGATCTTGAATCTTGGGAAGCCCTATCTGATGAAGGACAGATACTACAATATGTGGATGACATTTTGATTGCTACCAGAACAAAGGAGACATGCATAACCTGGACCCCACAGACCAGAAGCATGGCATGGGCAAGATCTGAATAAAACCATGGGGAGACGCTTTAAATTGGTGCTTTGGAATCAAAACAATCAGAGTATATGTGTTACATTACCCACTTCTGCAGGAGAGAGCTTTAAGTTTGTGGTAATTAACCAAAACCTTTCTGAAATTCTATCAAAGAAATTAAGTTATGTCCACCTTGACATATTTTGATCCTTCTGGTCCTTCTGGGTGACCATCCCGGGTGGCACTTACTGCATCAGCAAGAAGAAACTCAAAAGAGAAGACAAATGCTATGACTGCAGTGAGCGGGGTCACCACGCCAAAGAATGCAAGCTCCCGTCACAGCCCAAAATATGCCATTTCTGTTGGATCACCAGCCATATGGTCTCAGGGACAGGTTATGAATATGTATAGGCATTCCTAGAACTTTCATGAATATGTAACACTTTACTGCATTTAACCGAGCTCACAGCTACTGGAAATTTGCACACGTCTTAGGTGGAATTATTCCCCCGTGTGTCCAGCGCTGTAAATAAACATACCTCTTTACAATCTCACAGGTTGTAAAGTTATTTCCACGCCTCAGACCCATGGACAGAGGAGCCCATGCTGGAGCAGGTTTGCTGGCAGGACTTGTGACCCCGCGGGGGACTCACACTGGAGCAGTCTGTCCCTGAAGGACTGCACCCTGTGGAAGGGACCTGTGCTGGAGCAGTACTTGAACTGTAGCCCTTGGGAAAGAGTCACACTGGAGAAGTTTGTGGAGGACTGTCTTCCATGGGAGGGACTCCATGCTGGAGCATGGGAAGCATGTGAGGAGTCCTTCCCCTGAGGAGGAAGGAGCACAAGAGCCAATGTGTGATGAACTGACCACAACCACCATTCCCCATCCCCCTGCGCTGCTCGGGCAGGAAGTAGGGGCAGGTAGAGAATTGGAGAAGAAGGGAGGGGTGGGGCAAAGGTGTTTTAAGATTTAATTTTTATTTTCTCATTATCCTACTCTGATTTGATTGGTAACAAATTAACTTATTTTCCCCAAGTCAAGTCTGTTTTGCCTGTGATCATAATTGGTGAGCAATCTAGCCCTGTCTTTACCTCAACCCATGAGCCTTTTGTTATATTTTGTCTGCTCTGTCCAGTTGAGGATGGGGAGTGATAGAGAAGCTTTGGTGGACATTTGGCATCCAGACAGGTTCAATCCACCACAGATAGTCACTTAGAAGTTGAAACCATTATAGTCAATGATACTGATCAAAATTATAGTATTATTTTACCCAAAGTAGTGCAGCTCTGAGGGTACATACTAAAAATGTCCACACCAACATAGCATAGATTATGGGAGGTAGGGTAGTCTTGGGATAGTATGTTCTAATTAATGTTCTATTAGTTAAAAGATGTCAAATACTACCTGCGCTTTCAAAGAAATAATAGCTTTCTACATAAACATCTATACAATTCAGATTACATTTGTGAATAAGCAAGCAAAGAAATGTTTTTCTGGAAATGAATAAATTCCAACTTTTTATAAATAAAAAATGATGCAGTTCTTGTTCTAAAGAAAAAAAAATATGTTTTAGAATATGTTTTAGAAAATATGTTTAGAGAATATGTTTTAGAAAATATGTTTTAGAATATATGTTTTAGAAACTGGTCAGGTGCCTCAATTACCTTCTGGTAATACTTTTAGTTAGGCCTGTGGAGAATCACCTGAACCTCAGAACTCAATTAAGAATGTTACATGTTAAAATTATCTACCTTGTCTTATTTCTATGCCGTAGTCATCTATGCTTTCAGCATCTGAATATCACAGTAAGTCATAAATTAAGAAAAGTCCTTTGTTGTTGAATATGTTTACAATATGTCAACTATGAAATGTGGTGGGCCGATGTCCAGCTACTCAAATTATCATATATGCGCAATCTGCATGTACAAAATGAAGTTGTTACATGCTTAATGTGAGAACATTGACTAGCAGTTGTGCGACTGACCTAAAACAGCAGCATTAATTGTGGAAGCTATTTTGAAATTATATCCCCATAATATTGCAGGCAAACAGGAGTGTCATGCTACTGACATAGTACAGCATCACTGGTAGTATATGTAGCAAGCAGCTTTTGCATGATCTGCTATGAATCTATGGCTTAGGAAAAGTAGTCTTTGGTGAGGGAAAGTATTGCCTCCTAGGTGACACTAGTGTACCACAGATGGGCATGTCAGCCTTTGTCTAGCAGGTGAAAGTATGTGTGGGGTTAAAGAAAATAGCTCGAATAATAGTCATTGTTATCATTTATAACATTTGTTAAACCTATTTATAAACATCACGGTTATAATATTGTTGTGTTGTGCAATAGAAGCCATATAACTTATGCAGAGAATATTAGAATATACAACAAAATAATAAAAGAACACTTTGTGGCATTACTTTAATGCTCAGTTGTTAGTTCCAACACTGTTAAGACAATGGGCAGATGGGGATAGCAGTGTTTCGGCTTGATGTTAACTCAGTCTCTTATTCTGAGTTATTTTCTGATTTTTTTTAAGCATTAAATCAAAGTAGTTTTTATGGAGGCACTTCAGAAAACCTAAAATGTAAAGATATAATAATTTGCAGATTATACAAATCACTTAGGTTTTTATTACTAAGTTTAAATGAGCTGATGAGAATTTCAAGGTAATAATTGTCTTTCTGATTCTTTAACCAAATTTTTTTTAGATTGTTTTTCTGATGGATGTAACACCATATTTTATTCCATCCTCTCTGTCAAATATGTTTTAAGAAACCTTGTCCCCATACAAAAAATAAACTACACCTAAATAAAACCAAAATAACTGAAAATCAGTATATAGCAGCTAATGAAAGTCAAGGATGATTTTCAGTGTTTTTGTCTTGAGAATGTGCTTTGAAAATGAATGTGTCAAATACTGTTAGGAGAAGAAAACCCAGGTTTATGTGAAAGCCCCTCTGTATAGATACAATTATATATGTTAAAATAACATTGACAGTGATTCAGACCAGTTTGCATCACAGCAGTTACTATTATTAGCAGTTTGGGGTTTTTTCTTACTGATTTTTCTTTAATCCTTTTGATTTTCCCATTTGTTTTTTCCCAGAGGAATATGAGGCTAAGAGTTTTTGATGGATGATAGCATCTTCCTTTCCCAGCAGCCACATTCTTCATGTAGGAACAACATGCTTTGTTTAAGAAGGCTAAAGTACAAGTGAAGAAGTGTAACTCACAGACAGTGCTGAGCCTGCAACTCTAAACTGTAATATTGATCTGTCTTTAGTACAGTGTAGACAGAAATCCTATTTTGTTTTAAACTGTAAGTTTTGTATTAGCTACAAGGTTTGTAATTAGTGTTTGGTCCAAACATGGAGACAATATGATGTCATGTCTAGACAACATACAAATTAATATGAAAGAAATTGAATTGCAAATTCTATACTAATACAAATTACATCTTGTTAAATATAATCCATAACTATTAACTGATTAAATGTAGTTGTTGGTAGCTACAGGGTATTGACTTCCATCTGTGATTATTAGAGGCACAGCTTAATCACTTATTCTGCGCTGAGAAATATTTAAAGTAGATATCATATACACTGACTCTTCATGCTTGTCCGCTAAACGGAACATCTAACAGTGGAAATCATAAATGCACATTTTAAAATTTTGTGTAAAGTCTATCTTGATTTTCATAATTAGCTTCTGGTTAGCGGAAGCTTAGTTCTTGTTCTGTTGACTCTGGTTTCCCATTTTCCCTTTTGAGAAGTGCACATCTCTGTAGGAGAAATTCTATGACACTGCAAAAAGTAGTTTTCTCATATTTTTTCACGGAAACACCCCAAAAGTCAGTTTTAGGCGGACAACAAGTTCCAAAACAGACTTTATTCTAGCCAGAAAAGTGTAGCCAATAAACCAACTAAAAACAGGGTTTATACAATTATTTAGCACTCCAACAACATAAAATACAGGTTCTTATATCAGTTGAGGAGATTATTGGTGTATGACAACATAAGAATAATGAGGATCCACAACATGCACGCATTCACTCACAGTTAAAAAAAACAGAGGCCTCTCACTCAAGGGTACCCAGAAGAAATAATCACTCACCTGGGTTAGGCAAGGACTCACACTCATTCAAGAATATATCCAGTAAACAACTGCTCACCACAGGGTGAGGGTGAGGTGCTCACAAATCCTGAGAAGTCTCCTTAGATGGGGTTCCAGTCTAAGGGGAGGGCTCCAGTTCACAGACCTGCTGCTCCGAGAAGATCACTCAAAGAGGGTCTTTGGCGGGGACCCCATTTTTATAGCCTGGTCAGATCTGGCTGTGGGCTTTACAACATAGTCCGGAAGCTTCTCAGCTTCTCTGGCCACCTCCTTTGTTAAGGACCCTGTCAATCGACAGGGTCCCACCCCTCCTGCCCCCCCTGCTGGTGGAGGTGAAGTCACCCTGCCCTGGGGTAGGGGAGGATGTGACTGCCAGCACCTTCATGGAATATGAAACAATTTGAATGTAATATGCATGTCCTGGAAGGGAAAAAAAAAATCTGCCAAATTATTATATAAAGCCATACAAAATTTACTCTATCCCTTTCTTTGTCAGCTCAACTTCTTCATAATTTTAGTACACATATCTGTCAGTGTGTTGTTTACATTAGTGAATATCCAGCTCTGAAATGTAAGCAGCTTTAGTGGTATGGGATTATGTCAGACACCTGTTTATTTCTGACAACAGGTTTCACATATTTTGAATAATAACAATAGAAATATGTGGCAGTTGCACATCTCCCTGAGATCGGAGCCTTCAATAGGGCAGTTGATGGCTCCTTAGCACCTTTTGTGCCCCATTGTGCCTGTCCCAACATACACATCTAGGGTGGTGCCACGTAGATTTTTAGTACTGGTAATATGTAGAATCAATGCTTTAAAAAATCATAATAGAGATGTGTAAGAAACATTTAATGAAGAACTGTTGTTTTTACATAACTGAGGACCTGGCGCCTGACCCCAGCAGGGGGGAAGGACCGAGAGACATCGGACTATGAATCCTTAATGTAAAACACAGTCTCTTCCTGGAATAAATACTGATACCCATATGCATTCTGATATCTGTATTTACAAGTTAATTTAGGGGGAAGGGTAGCCAAAGTACCAGAAATCCATATTTTAAATAGATCGATAAGGGGAAGGGTATTGTTAGAATTAGAGGAATAAAATATGTAAACTGAGGCAGGCATCGGGTAGTCTGTAAACCCTGAAGTACCCAACCAATGGGGAACAGGGGAGGGAATTTGCAGTTGGGATTTGGGGGGGATATAAGCAAGGGCTTTTGCCCTATTATGTGTGCCTACCTTTAGGTAGAACACCCGGTCTTGCAAAATTGTTAATAAAATATGCTTTGCTGAGAGATCCTGCCTGGGCCTATTATATTGGCAAGATAATAGCTTCCTACATGTAGCAGGGGTGGGGAGAAGAAAGGGGAAGTGGGGAAAGGGGGAAGACAGAGAGAAAGAAAGAAAAAACCAAGTCACTGAAAGCCTATTCTTTGCTTTACCATAAGAGAGATGAAACCTCTTCAGGAGCTTATACTTAATTTGTTGGAATTACATTTTCATGTTACTATCTCAAAATGACAGTCTCTGAATACCCTAGCACATTATTGGTTTTACTTTCTTCTCAATATTCCATTGAAGCTCTTAGTTCAAAAACTATTGTGTTGTTCTGTTCTGTTTTATATTCTTTATTCAAGTAGTTTCAGAAAGAAATATCCTAAAATTTTATTTAGCACACACTGTGATTGATTTTATTGATTATAAGTAACATACTGGGAGAAAAATAAGTAAATTCTGTCATTCTCATAGTTTTCTACTACTTTGTGGTTTAAATATCATAAGCACATTATTAAGTTATATATTAAATATTACAATAAATCAAAATTTGACCTATGGGAAAACATAAATGCTCAGAATTTCGTATATATTTTAACCAGCTCTTATAAATGCCTTTTCTTAGTCATATGTGGAAATATGAAGTCTGGTGAAATAAGGTAGCAAGAATTATACATGAAGTCAGATAAAACCTGCAATGCAGATGAAACGTTTAAGTCACTGATGTTTTTCTTTGACTAGGTCCCTCCAGATTAACTATCTCCAGTAATTAAATAATTAATTAAAGAAGTCTGTTCTATACATTCTGTTGTTGCTCAGAATTTCTCCAGTTGACTGTGCTTGAACTTTATCTTCACATACCCTCCTAAGCTGCTACACATTCTCTATGTCAAAGCCCACAAGAGCCTTTTGTAAGTTTTCCTTCAGGTTTCCTCATTCCCAGCCTTAGCCCCTAGGCAGATGTCTAGTAATATCTGCACTTTTTTCAATTTGGTATTTCTCACTAACATCATCTAACTCTATTGAGCTTCCAGCACAAAAGCCATCACAAAGCATTTCAGAAGCAGCAGAGGTTGAGTCTGGCAAGTTGTGGAAGACTACCTAAATTTCTTATGACAGTATTAAAAACAATGGCAAAGTTTCTGCATTTCTCTTATATCTGGTAGATATATAATGTTCTCCACAGTGAAAGCATGTAACAACTAAAGTAATCCTTTGTGCATTTCAAATAAAGAAAGTGAAATTTACAGTCAAATGGTAGTAGACAAACATTTTTTTCTAAATGAAACATTTCTGTTGCTTACAGATAGTGCTTTTCATAGAATCATAGATTCACAGAATCATAGAATAGTTTGGGTTGGAAGGGACCTTCAAAGGTCATCTAGTCCAACCCCTCTGCAATGAGCTCAGACTCTAAAGAATGTATTTGGGGAATGGAAGAGTATGAGTTTCAGAACATCTTTAATATTCAGCATGCTTCCTTACAAAACAAGTTTTGATTTTTTTAATCCTGTAAAGCAACTTCTGCATGAAATTTCATCATAACAATAATATCAACAAAAATAAATTCATTTTAGAAATAAAGAAATTGAAAGATCATTTTAGATGAATAGAATTTGAGTGGGTGATGAAAACTTAGGAAGTCTGGAAAATGTGGGCAAAATTCTGAGACAGCATTGGGAGACATGACATTTACAATGTGGGTTTTCATTATGTCCAAGGTAGAAAAGGAGCAGGCAGGCTAGGTTGCCACATTGGCAATCTAGACTGTAACGTGTAGGGGAGAGCAGTGTAGGGGAAAGGGACCTGGGGGTCCTGGTGGACAACAGGATGACCATGAGCCAGCACTGTGCCCTTGTGGCCAGGAAGGCCAATGGCATCCTGGGGTGTATTAGAAGGGGGGTGGCTAGTAGATCGAGAGAGGTCCTCCTTCCCCTCTACTCCGCCCTGGTGAGACCACATCTGGAATATTGTGTCCAGTTCTGGGCCCCTCAGTTCAAGAAGGACAGGGAACTGCTGGAGAGGGTCCAGCGTAGGGCAACGAAGATGATTAAGGGACTGAAGCACCTCCCTTATGAAGAAAGGCTGAGGGAGCTGAGTCTCTTTAGTTTGGAGAAGAGGAGACTAAGGGGGGACCTCATTAATGTTTATAAATATATAAAGGGTGAGTGCCATGAGGATGGAGCCAGGCTCTTCTCGGTGGCAAACAGTGATAGGACAAGGGGTAATGGGATCAAGCTGGAACACAAGAGGTTCCACTTAAATTTGAGAAAAAACTTCTTCTCAGTAAGGGTGACAGAGCACTGGAACAGGCTGCCCAGGGAGGTTGTGGAGTCTCCTTCCCTGGAGACATTCAAAACCCGCCTGGACATGTTCCTGTGCGACCTCACCTAGGTGTTCCTGCTCCAGCAGGGGGATTGGACTAGATGATCTTTTGAGGTCCCTTCCAATCCCAAACATACTGTGATACTGTGTAATCCTACTACATCTTCACCAAGGGCAGTTCCTGCCTGACCAACCTAGTGGCCTTCTACGATCGAATAACTATATCAGTGCACAAAGGAAGGGCTATGAATGTCATCTATCTGGACTTCTGTAAAGACTTTGACGTGGTCCTTCACAACATCCTACTCTCTGAATTGGAGAACTATGGATTTGATGGGTGGACTGTTCAGTGGAAGAGGAACTGTCTGGATGGTCACACCCAGAGAGTAGTGATCAATGGAACAATGTCTGGATGGACACTGGTGACAAGTGGTGTCCCTCAGGGATCTGTATTGGGACCAGTTTAATATCTTCATTAATGACATAGGCAGTGGGATTGAGTGCACCCTCAGCAAGTTTGTGGATGACACCAAACTGAGTGGTGCCTTTGATATGTCTGAGGGGCAAGATGCCATCCAGAGGGACCTGGACAAGCTTGAGAATTGGGCCCGTGCGAACCTCATGAGGTTCAACAAGGCCAAGTGCAAGGTCCTGCACCTGGATCAGGGAAACTCCCGGTATCAATATAGGCTGGGGGATAAAGGTATTGAGAGCAACCCTGTGGAAAAAGACTTGGGGGTACTGGTGAATGACCCACCTAGTAGACGAGGGAAAGGCTGTGGATGTTGTGTATTTATACTTCAGTAAGGCCTTTGACACTGTATCCCACAGCATTTTTCTGGAGAAGCTGGCAGCTCATGGCTTGGATGGGTGCAATCTGCAATGGATAAAGAACTAACTAGAGGTTCATAGACACTGTTACACATTTGCTTGCATACTTCTGTACTTGCATATGAACATGCAAAAGTTAATATTTACAGTTGCATTCCTAGCACTTGCAAACTGTTTCCAGTGCCTCAGAAATGAGGCCCACAAAATGTCCATAAAACTGTTCTATTTCATATATACAATATCTTTTACAGTTGAGATAATTTTCAGAATCATCTGCTGTTCTCTCTCTCGGGATTACCACTTGGTGAGGTTGCACTGTGTATCCATCACTTTGTATATTCTTTCATTCTTGTTGTTACTGTTTGTTCAGGATTTTTCTTTGCTGTTCCATTAAACTGTTCTTATCCTAACCTGCCAGTTTTACCTTTTGTTTCCTGATTCTCTTCCTCATCCCACCAGGGTCAGGGGAGGGGTGAGTGAGCAGCACGTGGTTTTAGCTGCCGGCTGGAGGGTGGGCTGGGGCTAAACTACGACATCTGCATATATGGGACCTTAAGAAGAAGCAGTTTGTGAAAAACTATTCCGTTTCCTAGGACGGATTAGTGATTTGAGGTTTTGCCATTATTTGATTGAGGAAATGTCTTTGAAAAAAACCCAATGATTAGGATTAGTTTCCAAGTTTCTTCACTGAGTTAACAACCTTTCAAGACATTTCTGAAAGAAAAGCTGCATTATTGCACACATCATTTCTAATTATATAATTCTGAATAGGTACAGTGTCTTTATTATTATTTCAATGGAAAGTAAGTAGCAAAACACAGTTTTAAGGAAAAAAAGTACCATTATTTGCAAAAAGATTTTTTTTTTTGTTACAGTCAAAAAGACTCTCTTCTGCTAACAAAATGCCTATTAAATCTAACTTATATTACTACAAAAATTCTGTAGAGTCAATTCAGTAGCATTGCTCTCATGAATTTGACAGTACTGAAGCTATAAAGAGATCTTAGACATAATACACTCTTATGTTAAAGAATTACTTAATAATACTAGCATTTAAAAAGCTTATCAGGGAATATTAATAAGTTTTAAATACTCTTTATCTTCAGTAAAATACATATTTATATGCAACAAAAGGTGTTTCTAAGCAGAGAAAATATTAACTAATATGAAAACCTGTCTTCAAATGTGTTGTATAGTTATTATATGTATTATATTGTATGTAGTTTTGAATGAAATCCTAATATTTTCTCCTAAATCTCCTCTTTTTAGTGACCCTGGAAAACAGTTGGGGAAATTTTATTGTACCCTTTAAGGCAATATTAAACACTGATACTATAAAATTGGTAAATTAATAAACTTTTAAAACTACTTTTTTTTGTTGTTGTTGCTCCTTCATAAGTGTGTCACCGACTAATCATTCTTACTTGGCTTATATTGACAGAAAAATTATATATGCATTACAGTTCTTAGAAACCATTAACATATCACACGCCTATTCTAAGAATTAATTACATAAACATGAGGTTACTTATTCTACGGTCTCTACTGCCATCTAACGTCCTTTTTGTGGGCATTACAGTCTCTTACAGTCCTTTTGGTGGTCGTTTCTTCCCCTTCAGGGGTCATTTCTCATCTTCATCACATGCCTGCTAACTGAATTCTCCACGTTGGCAGCACACAAGCATATATTTAAGCAAGATTGTATAGTCTTTGGTTAATTATTACTTCAGCACCCTGCTTCAGGTTCTATTTCTAAAGACAGGTCTTGTTTCAGGAGAATATGCTGTAAATCTATGACAATCCTAACAATAGGGTGTAATTACTAAGCACAAGGTTACCTCTGGTACAAGATCTGCTTATACAAAGAACATTGTGGTTGGATAGTCTTAAAAAAATGCTACAGTCCTATATTTCCTAAGCTATATGGATCCTGTGATTTCTTAATGGTTAGAAGTACAACTTAATAACCAGAAATACAGGTATCAACACGTTTGTGCTTAAATATAAAGAGATTTAATGAACAATGCATTGGACAGAGTCATACCTCCATAAACGATTCTACAAGGATACTGCAAACATGCAGTACCAGCTGATTCGTTATATACACTTGTGCCAGTACCAATCATCAGAGCACTGGCATCGGACGCCTTAACTCGCTGTTCAGTTCATCCCCCAGCGCCAGTTCTGTTTACTAG
The DNA here is from genome assembly GCF_036013475.1 of Columba livia. Taxonomy (NCBI): domain Eukaryota; kingdom Metazoa; phylum Chordata; class Aves; order Columbiformes; family Columbidae; genus Columba; species Columba livia. The sequence goes on along the minus strand of NC_088641.1, from coordinate 10,818,864 downwards.
AAGTGGCCCCCTGAGCACATTCTATGATCATTACAAGACAATACTGCAGGATTCCTTATCTTATCAGCAAGGGAATATAAAGTAACTCCCTTACCAGTTCTGCAGCTAGGCCTTCTTGCCATCCACTCCAGATCATTCCTTGGTCATGAATTACCATTGCTGAACAGTTACAATTTGAATTTCCTCTTCAATATAATTGTCCTTCCAAATACCCAAGTCAACTTTGGTGCCTTCTTTGTCTCTTCTGTTTTCCTTCCTTCAAATCCCATCCATTCTCTTCATAAAATAAACAAAATTTATCCCTTCTTCTCAATAATGAGTGGGAAGACATTCCTCTGAACTTCTATAAATATATTTTCATTTATATAAGTTACCTGTATCTCTACCCCATTCTTATCAGTCCATATAACTCCTTGGTGGTACAAAAGGCTCCTCTGTTACAATGAGCTGGCTAAATTTATCTTGCGGCCAAGGAATTTGTGCAACACAACATAGGCCTGAAGGCCGTGCAGCATAGCATACCACAGGCCTGGGCTTACTGAGGTAAACTGTTATGTGGATCACTAACTCCTCAATGAACAATGGTCTTCTGTTCAGGATCACTGCAGTTACCCAACATGGACAGAAAAGTATTTGTAGTAATTCAGATTAATTTCAGTTTTGTAAAGAAAAAGTGCTTGCAAAAATTGTAAGCAAATACTTTGAAAAATCTCAGTGATCTGTGTTCACTCTTTCTATGGCTGCTTTTCCTAACATGGCTATGAAGAACCTCAGAGTGGTGAAACTGAAGGAATCAAATACATATTTGTTGGAGACAAAATAGATGATGGCAGGAGGTGGAACCAGGCAAACTCATTCTTAGAATTAAAACTCTGTACAGTCCTGCCTCAGTGACAGAGTAATTAATCAACTAGACCTAACTTATTATGAGACTAAACCCTTCTTTGCTAAGATGTTATGAAACATTCTCCAAAACTAAGTCTGAGTGAGCAGAGAAAATATGCAGAAAGTCTAAATGTTCCAGGAATTGCCTCTCAAACCTTGTATCTAGAGATTGAATATTTTTCTCTTTTATACACATAAATTAGAACTTCCTCATACATATAGGCTTCAGAAGATTTGCCTTGAATTTGTGCAAGAACAGAACACAGAGCTAGGATTCTGCTACCTATTTGTTTCCAGTGGTCAAATAAACACATCTTAAATAAAAGATATGTGAATTTTAAACTCTATCCGATCATTAGAAATTGAAGCTGTGTAATGTCAAGCGTGCAATTCAGAAAAGTGTATTTGTGAATGGCTTGTTTCCTGAAACTGTCTTGCATCCCATATTAGAGCACACATTTTATTCTTTCATCTTAGTGCTATTACAAGTTCTGTATCAAAAACCAGAAGTGATGTATTAATGCATTAATGGTGAGCAAATATCAGAGATAACATGGAACTGGTGGGACTTTAGACTTTACACTTGCCCTGGTTTCATCTGGGACAGAGTTAATTTTCTCCTGAGTAACTAGTATAGTACTGTATTTTGGATTTAGGATAAGAAGAATGTTGATAATACACTGATGTTTTAGTTGTTGCTAAGTAGTCAAGTACTTTTCAGCTTCTCACACCATGATAGGTGCACAAGAAGCTGGGAAGAGGCACAGACAGATCAGCTGACTCAAACTCACCAAAGGGATATTTGATACCATATGATGTCGCACTCAGTATAAAAGCTGGGAGAAGAAGGAAGGGGAGGATGTTCAGAGTGATGGCATTTGTCTTCCCAAATAATCATTATACATGATGGAGCCCTGCTTTCCTGGACATGGCTGAACACATGCCTTCTGATGGGAAGTAGCAAATGAATTCCTTGTTTTGCTTTCCTTGAGTGTGTGGTTTTTGCTTTATTTATTAAAGTCTCTTTATCACAACCTAGGAGTTTTCTCACTTTTACTCTTCTGATTCTGTCCCCCATCCCATCGGGAGGGAACGAGTGAGTGGCTGCATGGTGTTTAGTTGCTGTCTGGGGTTAAAGCACAACAACACAGTACAGGGGCAATATGACCTGGAGAAATGGAAACCAACTCTAGAAAAAAGCAAGCTTGAGTTCCAGACATGCCACGCTGTAACTTGGGCAAATCATCTAATGTGGTGGATTTACTCCAGGTACCCACCAAAGCCACACTATCACTTCCTCTCCTCTGCTGGACAGGGGAGAGAAAATATAATAATAGAATCATAGAATCATTCCGGTTGGAAGAAATCCTCAAGATCATCGAGTCCAACCATAACCTAACTCTAGCACTGAACCATGTCCCTAAGAACCTCATCTATGTGCCTTTTAAACACCTCCAGGGATGGTGACTCCACCACTTCCCTAGGCAGCCTGTTCCGATTGGTTCTTCCTTGTTTGCAAGTATCAGATCCAGCAAAGCACCTTTCCTTATTGACTCCTCAATTACTTCTACCAGGAAGTTGCCATCAATGCACTACAGAAGTCACATAAATTGCTTGAGTCCTGCTGTGTTGTCCCTCTAGAAGACCAGGGTGGTTTAAGTCCTCCAGGAAGAGGAGGGTCTCTTCTCCCAGTTGTTTGAAGTAGACTCATCTACTTCTTGATCAAGAAGTCTGGAACAGGGTCCCCAGGGAAGTAGTCACAGCTCCAAGCCTGACAGTATTCAAGAAGAGACTGAACAACACCCTCAGACACATGTTGTGAACTGTGGGGTTGTCATATTCAGGGACAGGAGTTGGATTCGATGATCCTTGTGAGTCTCTTCCAACTCAGGACATTCTATGATTCTATGATTCTAAGTCTATAGTAGATACCCACTATAACAGCACCCATGTTGATCTGCCCACTAATCTTGACCCATAAGCTCTCAGCTGACTACTGATCTGTCCTAAGGCAGAGTTCCATGTATTTCAGCTGCTCTCTCACATAAAGACCAACTCCCCCTCCTTGCCTTTCCAGCTTGTCCTTCCTAAAAAGCCTCTATCCCTCCACTGCAGCACTCCAGTCATATGAGCCATCCCACCACATCTCCATGATCCCAAATGAGGTCATAGCCCTGTAACTAAATACAGACTTTTAACTCCTTTTTCTTCTCCATCCTGCAAGCATTATTGTAGAGGCATATTAAAGAGACACTCAAGTGTGCTGAATCCCTGGAAGAGACTTGAGAACTTTCACTATAAGGCTGTTCTGGAGGCACTTCCCTGCTTACATGCCTGTGCTCAAAGGGATTCCACTTTGGCTCTGTCGTTTTGTTTCCATCAACCCAGACCCTTGGTTTGCCCACTCTGTCCCCAACTATAGTGCTTGTTTGTCGAGCAATTACTCCCTCCAACATCATCTGCAATTTAAAACTCCTCCTACCAGTTTGGCTAGCCTGTTGGCAAAGATACATTTGCCCTGTTTATTCAGGTGAAGCCCATCTCTTCCAAGTAGCTATTGACCCTCAAAGAGGGTCCCATAGTTGTAGAAACTCAACCCTTGCTGTTGAAAGCAGCTATATAATCAGTTGTTAACCGACAGGATCCATCAAGTTTTCCTCTGGCCTTTCTCCCTGTTGCAGTTTCACCCAGCAGTCAGCTAAACACCACACACAGTAGTTCACTCACTCCCCCTCCCCACTCCCCCACAGTGGGATGGGAGAGGGAAATGAAAAAAAAATCAACCCCATGGGTTAATATAAAGACAGTTTAATAAGACAGAAAGACAAAATAATAATAATAATCATAGAATCATTTTGGTTGGAAGAGATCCTCAAGATAAGCGAGTCCAACCATTAACCTAACACTGACACTAAAACATGTTCCTGAGACCCTCATCTATACACCTTTTAAACACCTTGTGGGATGGTGACTCCACCACTTCCTTGGGTAGCCTGTTCCAATGCCTGACAACCCTTTCTGTGAAGAATTTTTTCCTAATATTCAATCTAAACCTCCCCTGGCACAACTTGAGGCCATTTTCTCTCATCCTATCACTTGCTACTTGGGAGAAGAGACCAACACCCTCCATGCTACAACCTCTTTTCAGGTAGTTGTAGAGAGTAATAACGTCTTCCCTCAGCCTCCTTTTCTCCAGTCTAAATGTTTGAGCCAATGCAGGCAGGTTGCAGGAACAGAGGCCACAGATGCAACACAAAGAGCAAATTTATTTTTGTTACTTCTCTAACTAGGGAATCTCTGAAACAGCACTTAAGTTCCTAGGCAGAGGTCACACAAGTGCAGACACAGGCACTGCAGAATTCTGCCCCTGGTGAAGATCAACGAGCCTCAGCCTGTATATAAGGATTCATGTGAGTGCAGTTTCTCACACTGTTTTGATCTTTCCCTGCAGGAATCTCAAGGATGTATGATAAGGTGCCTTTACAACTTTTTTCACAGGCCTGTTATCTAAACACAGAGGTTGTCCTTGTGATTTATGTGTTTTCTACACCCCAGTTGCAGTTGCTTGAGCATATTTACAATTCTCCTCTTTGCCATTCTTGTGTTATTCCCACACATTAAACAACCCCAGTTCCCTTGGCTGCTCTAAGACTTGTTCTCTAGACTTGTTCCCTAAAACACAGTATTTGAGGTGTGGCCTCACCAGTGCTGAGTACAGGGAGACAACCACTTCCCTAGTCCTGCTGGCTGCACTATTTCTGATACAAGCCAGGATGCCTGGCCACCTGGGCACACTGCTGGCACATATTCAGCCATCTATCGACCAATGCATCCCAGGCCTTTTCCGCCAGGCATCTTTCCAGCCACTCTTCCATAAGCCTTTAGCCTTGCATGGGGTTGTTGTGATCCAAGCACAGGATCTGACACTTGGCCCTGTTGAACCTCATACAATTGGCCTCATCCCATCGATCCAGATGGTCCAGATCCCTCTGTAGAGCCTTCCTACTCTCAAGCAGAACAACACTCCCACCCAACTTGGTGTCATCTGCAAACTTACTAAGGGTGCACTCAATCCTTTCATCCACATCACTGATAAAGATATTAAACAGAACTGACCCCAATACTGAACCCTGGGGAATACCACTTGGGATAGCCACCAACTGGATTTGACTCCATTGACCAGAACTTTTTGGGCCCAGCCATCCATCCAGTCTTTTTACCCAGGGAAGAGTATGCTCGTCCAAGGCATGAGAAACCAGTTTCTCCAGGAGAATACTGTGGGAAACATCATCAAAAGCTTTACTAAAGTCTAGGTAGACAACATCCACAGCCTTTCCCTCATCCACCCATGCTGACTGGGCCTGATTGCTTTGTTGTCCTGCATGTGCCATGTGATGGCACACAGGATGATCTTCCCAGGCACCGAGGTCAGACTGACAGGCCTGTAATACCCTGGATCCTCCTTCCAGTCCTTCTTGTAGATAAGCATCATGTTTGATAACCTGCAGTCAACTGGGACCTACCTGGTTGGCCAGGTCTGCTGATAAATAATTGAAAGTGGCTTGGTGAGCACCTCTGCCAGATCCCTCAGAACCCTTGGGTGGATCCCATCTGGCCCAATAGATTTGTGCATGTCTAAGCAGAGTAGCAGGTTGCTAACCATTTCCTCTTAGATTATTTGGGCTTCATTCTCTTCCCCATCCCTGTCTTCCAGCTCAGGTGGCTGCATACTTGGAGCACAACTGGCCTTACTGTTAAAGCCTGGGGCAAAGAAGGCATTTAGTACCTCAGCCTTTCCCTCATCCTCTGTCAGTTTGTTTCCCCCTGCACCCACCAGAGGGTAGAGATTCGTCTTAGCCCTCCTTTTGTTGCTCATGTATTTATAGAAACATTTTTTTGTTCCCTTTTATGGCAGTAGCCAGATTAAGCTCCAGTTGGGCTTTGGCCCTTCTAATTTTCTCCCTGAATAACTTCATGACATCCTTGTAGTCATCCTGAGTTGCCTGCACCTTCTTGCAAAGGTCATAAACTCTCCTTTTATTCCTGAGTTCTAGCTGGAGCTCTCTGTTCAGCCAGGCCAGTCTTCTTCCCCACCCACTCGTATTTTGACACATGGGGACAGCCTGTTTCTGCGTCTTTAAGACTTCCTTCTTGAAGAGTGACCAGCCTTCCTGAACTCCTTTGCCCTTCAGGACTGCCTCCCAAGTAACTCTGTCAACCAACCTCCTTAACAGGTCAAAGTCTGCCTTCCGGAAGCAGTTCTGCTAACCCCCTTCCTTACTTCTCTGCAAATCAAACATTTCATGATCACCATGCCCAAAGTGGCCTCAGTCCATCATGTCACCCACAAGTCCTTCTCTGTTTGCAAAGAACAAGTCCAGTGGGGCATCTTCCCTAGTTGGCTCACTGACTGACTGTGTCAGGAAGTTGTCTTCCACATCCTCCAGGAGTCTCCCAGACTGTTTCCTCTTTGCTGTGTTGTATTTCTAGCAGACATCTGGTAAGTTGAAGTCCCCCACGAGAACAAGGGCTAACAATCAGGAGACTTCTCCAGCTACTTACAAAATATTTCATCTGCCTCTTCATCCTGGTTGGGTAGTCTGTAACAGACTCCCACCAGGATGTCTGCCTTGTTGCCCTTCTCCTTGATTCTTACCCATAGACTCTCAACCGTATCATCACTCTCATCAAATTCCAGACAATCAAAACACTCCCTAACACACATCGCTACCCCACTGCCTTTCCTTCCTTGGCTATTCCTTCTGAAGAGTTTATAGCCATCTATTGCAGTACTCCAGTTTTGGGAGTAATCCCACCATATTTCTGTGATGGCAACTATATCATAGTTTTCCTACTGCACAAGGGCTTCCAGCTCCTTCTGTTCGTTGCCCATGCTGCATGCATTCATATAGATGCACTTCAGTTGGTCTGTTGATCCCCCCACCTTTTTTGGGGGTCAAGCCCTAATTCCTATGTGATCATTCTCAGGTACTTCCATAGTTTCTAACTCATTAATAACCCTTTTGGCTTTGCTGCCACACAGCAGTAACAAGCCATCAGTCTCTGTTATACATTGAAGCAAGAAAACTCTGTGATGTGCACAGAAACCTGTCAGTTAATAACTACCACAGCTATATCATGTTCAATTCAAAACTGCCATTGTATTGAGCTGCACATTGGGCTGTGGTGGGTTAACCTTGGCTGATTGCCAGGTGTCCACCAAGTTGCACTCTCACTCTCCTCCCTCAGGACAGAGGGAGAAAATAAGATAAAAAAAGCTCATGGGTCATGATAAAAGGCAGTTGAATGAAAGAAAAAAAAGCAAAGGTCACACACAGCAGCAAAGCAAAGATTTATTCTTTACTTCCCATCAGCAGGCAATGTCTAGTCACTTCCTGAGAAGTACAGCCTCTGTACACATAATGGTTGCTTCGGGAGACAAACTCCTTAATAGCGAATGCCATCCCTCCCTTTCTCTTAGAGAGAAATGCTGAGAATGAATTCCATTTCCACCTTGGGAAAGAGCAGAAATAAGAAAGCTGGCTGGTAATTTTATAGGAACTTTGTTAGATCATGTTGGATCTGTTTCACAGAAACAGAATAGATTCAAGTGTTCTTAAATTCCAGGTAGGCTTCTGATACCATAAAATCGGCAAATAAAAAGCTTCTAAAACCGGAGTTTAAGATTTTAGAAACAGTATTCTTTTATTGGTGCCAGGCACTTGCGGGAATAACTCAAACAAGCGAGGGCGCCGGATAGTTTCTAGACAAAGGTTATATTCACACAGATCATACATATTCATTAAATTTCCAAGAAGTTCTTTACATATGTATTACATTTCTCAGAACCACTTAGCATATGCAAATGTATGTAGTGCATGTGCAGAGCAGTGAGTTGGTGGTCTTTTGAGTGCTGCAGGAAGAAGTAAGTAGTATTCATCACGTTGTCCTTTCAATGAACTCAAGTCCTAGGCATGCACAGTTTTTTTGTTAGTCAACTTGTAACTGCATGGTGTGGCAGTTACACATCCCCGCTGAGCCTTCAATAAGGCAGTCAATTGCTCCTTAGCACCTTTTGTGCCCCACTGTGCCTATCCCACACCTAGGGTTGTGCCAAGGTGCTGACAGTCACATCCTCCTCTGCGGCGATTAGAAACGACGCATACCAGTATGCAGACAGAAATTCACACAGAGGCAGAGATCTTGTTCAGGAAGGAGTGCAGAGCCTGGCCAAGCAGAGAGCTGACCTAGGCCTAGGCTGCCTTCTTTATTCACCATTGACAGTTTATAGGATTTACAGATACGGGCCTGGACTAAGATGTTTACAAAAAGGTGGTTTTCCACTAATTGTTATTAAAAACACACTAAACTCATGTGATGTTTGTCTCACTTGTTTTTCCACTCATTCACAGACCCGGCCCAAGGACATTCACACATCCCATGCACTTGGGGGCAGTTATCCGGCCCGAGATACCATTCTCACGAGTCTGGGCTATAACTTTTTACAATTACGAGAAATGTACTTCAAAGTAATCTGTCCAAGGCCCTTTATATATTATTATGTTAGTATTATGTCTTCGCCCATCCAGATGGTCATGTTAGTATTGATCTTCCTTTATCATCCAGGTGGCTGGAACCGCACATCTTGCTTTCCCACATTTTACTTTCCAACATTTCCCCCTTTTTTGTTTTAAACATCAGGTTCTCAATGAGCACGGTAAGGACCCTGGCTTCATTTTCTTTGCATTCTGTATCATTCTCCAGGTGATTCGGAGGACTACAAGAAAAAACATCACACAAGCATATCCAACTCCCACAAAAACCCATATATGCTCCCACAGCAGGTCCCGTTTTCAGCTTTCGAGATGGCCTTGAAATTCCTTTGAGCCTGGATAGTTCAGAAATAAATCTCCATCTAATAGAAACCCATCCACACATTAACTTCAAGAAAATCCCTCAAATCTCCCACAATTCCCCCTTTTTGTTTTTGAACCAGCCAGGCCTTGTTTACGACACACTGAATCATCTTTGAAATACACTGCAGCATACAACATATGATTAACAACAATTATTACAGTTACATATAATGTAGCTAAGCCTTACATAATAAGATCAAACAACTACTCTTCTATTTCCAAGCTTTTAAACCATTTGTTAAACCTTTTCTACTATGACAATCTTATTAACGTGCTGTTTTAGTTTGTCTAAAGTACTATGAAGAGATTCAGAAGGATCAGACAAGTTAATACAACACATTTTCTCAAATTTTTCACAACCATGACCTAGTGTTAAAAGTAAAAGATCTATAACTGTGCGATTTTGTAGAGTAGTATGCCTAATACCATCAACATCTACTATTAATTTATTTAGTATCTCAGAAGTTAGATTAGCCTGTTTAAAAGACCAATAGCTTAACTTTGATATGTCTTCTAAAAGCTTACCAGCTGCTAGACTAGGGAGAAGGAGTGCAGTAGGTACTATGGTAGGAATGTCTCATAATTTTACCTCATTTTTGCATTGACTGTCTAAGTATAATATCACCCTTTTGACTCTCCTGCTGTTGCTCAAATTGCCATTCTCCACAGAAGGTACACCACCTGCTTGCTAATAGGCTTCTAGACCACCAGGTCTGTGAGCATCTATAACACTGAATTAGGATCCATGGTTTACATCTGAAACAGTCCTCACAACTTATCTCCCTCCTGTCCATCTGCATCCGTTGAATCTTTGTTGAATCCACTTCAATCCTCAGCCTGTAATGACACAAACATAACCTTTTCCCCAGGTTATCAACTGATGTGACCTTTTCCATTGACCATTAACTAGTGATTTGACCATAACTAAGGCAGATTCTTTCTGATTTAGCATGGTTTTGGGTCATACTTGCAAAGTGTTTCATCACTGGGCAAATTTAGGCTGCACCACTTAGATATAAGTGATTCATCACATAGAATGCTTTTGACAATTAGTTTTGTGGTGTTTTCCCTACTTCTCCCCCCTTTTTGCTTAAAAACAAAACCAAAAACAAAACAGTTCAAAATCAGATACGTGCGTTGGACCTTGACTATGTACTCAGAATCACCCATCAAATTGAGAGGTTCCTCCTTAAAAAGCTCTAAGTAATTTAAAGCTGCACCAAGTTCTGCTAATTGGGTTGAACCTTCAATAATTTTTACAGAATGATGCCAATTGTTATCTTCACGCCAGACCTCTACAGCTTTATGAGACTTCCCTGAACCATCAACAAAAACTTTGCAAGCATTTGGGATAGGACCAATACAAGTATGGCCTGCGACCTGATGTTAAAGACTTGCAGGTTCTGCAGCAATTTATATTTAGGCATGCCAAAAACTGTGCTGTTAAAAAAATCAGTGCAATTTACAAGGACGTAGATTGCAAATAAAAACCAAAATTAAATTTCACAAATGGTACATATATGACAAAAGGATCATGGCCTATTAAGACTTAAATTAATTCCCTGCATTTCTTGATCAGAGTAACAATCGGTATATCAGTCTGTTAGCATTCTCATCATACGGTCCCACCATAGCCACAGGTTGTTCAGCTCTATCAGTGTAGTATTTGCTTTATCAAAACATTGGCTGTTAATACTAGTGGAAATACAGCATTCGAAATTTCCTTGGAGATTTCTCACTTGCAGCAAACAGATCTGCACCATCCAAGCAGCTTCTTGTAGGCCATGCAACTAAACAGAATTCTCAGAAAACGTTATTTGAGCTTACAATTTACTTAACAAATCTTGACCCAAGAGAGGTACAGGGCTTTCTGGCAACTACAGGAATTCATGTATTAAAACTTTGTTCCAAATTTGGCATTCCATTGGTCTCAAAAAAAGGTTTTTCTTTCTTTCTTTCCCATGATCTCAAAAACTATCACGGTGAATTTACTAAGAAGTTTCTTACAACTAGTTACCACAGAATAAGTCTATTAACAAATTTTGTTTTAATTTCCCAGTTTCATTAGAACTACGGATCTGCTAGGGATGCCTTTAAATTTCACCCTCAGACTGCTCCATTCAGTATTACAACATCGCTGCAGTGGGGGGGAGAGAAAACCCCCCTTTTTCCACTTTAAAAGCGGGCAGCCAGGTTTTTTCTTTTTTTTTCCTTTTTATTTCTCTTCTTGCTGCAGTTTAGATACAGGCAAGGCCACACAGGTGGCGTTAATTGCTGGTGCAAAGTGGGAGCTACCAGGGATCTAAGTTTATCATGCAAGCACAGGCCTGGGATATTTTGCTTTTTTATTTTCCCATTTCATTCCAGCCATAATACACTCTATATGCAATTCTAATTAGCTGAGTAATAGTTACACTCCTCAGCCCCATTTACCATTTGCAATGTCTTACAGATGTCAATGAAAAGCATATTAACCATCAATCGATTACTTTAATTTTCCTAGATCCAAATCAGGTCATATTCTAGCAAGTTTTAAATACAACCTCCACCAAGTTCACATCCATCATAGCATTCAGTTTTCTTTCCCATACCTCCAACTAGCACATAAATTCAATGTGAATCAGAGTTTAACTACTTAAATTCTTTTCTGGTTTCAAAATTATTAAATAACAATAAAAGCAATTACTCTAATGTATAAGGATGCATCCTAAGGGGGAGCAAGGTGGTATTTTAGTAGCGGAACCGGTTCTCATTTTGTAATTATCTCCCCAAACAAAACTCTTTTGGTACCAAATATAAATAAGCAAATTAAAAAGCTGAGCTCAGATGTGAAAAGCAAATACGAAGTTCAAATATGCAGATAGATCAGAGTTACACTAATTCAAGACAATATCTCGATTTTAGCATTGCACCTTTGAGCCGCCTACTGCTCAGCCAGTTGGAGGTGCCGCTGGGTCTCCCTGACAAAAGAGGTCAGTGCGCGCTGGAGCCCCATCGGCACCCGCCCCCCTGCCACCGCAGCAAGCTGGAATGGGCAAGGCTTTTATTAGCGTCTCATCTGGTGCGCTACAACTGTTATTCCAAAACCAGGATTCTTTACTTGGTGTGCATACAAAAGAGCCAAATCCATATAACAGACAAAGACCTATTTAAGCTGTAATATGCTTAAACTCAAAAACTAGCATGGTGAATATACTAAGAAGTCTCTCACAACTAGTTACCACAGAATAAGTCTATTAAAAAAAATATATATGTTGGTTTAATTTCCCAGCTTCGTTAGAACTATGGACCCACTGGCGATGCCTTTAAATTTCACCCTCAGACTCCTTCATGCAGTATTACAGTTCTCTAGCAGTAACATTGCTGGGGAGGGGAATAAAACCTCCCTCTCGACCCCATCTGAGATGGCAGGATCTCCAGCCCAGCATGGAAACAAATCAGTTCGAACTCCCCATCAAACCAACCTGGCTCCACTCCACACCCAAATCAGTACCACTCTGACCCAGAGAAGCACTGAGCACTCTGACCCCCAAAAGCTGACCAGTGTGAAAGACCAACTTCAGCAAGGAGGTAAAATGATGAGCTCTCTCCCCAGACGTGTCAAAACCTAGGAAACAAGACTGAAGCAAAAAGAAACAGCACCAACAACCCCTGATTCAAAGCTGAGAAGCAACACCGTGCCACAACAAGGATGGATCACAATATTCCAGGAGAAAAAAGACAGTGGGGGGAGTAAAGCCCCCCTTTCTCCACTTAGCAGTGGGCAAACAGGTTTTTCTTTTTCTTTCTTTCTCTTCTTGCTGCAGTTCAGATGTAGCCAAGGCCACGCAGCTGGCGTAATCGCTGGTACGAAGTGGGAGGCTCTGGTAAACTGCTCGGGTGCAATGAGCTGAGTTTTTCAGGCCTGTGTGAAGCTGCAAGATATTTATAATCAAACTGTACAACACAGGCCTGGGATATTTTGCTCTTTTGATTTCCCATTTCATTCCAACCATAATACACTTTATACGCAATTCCAAGTAGGTCAGCAATAGTTACATTCCTTAGTTCCATTTACCTTTTACAATTTACAGATGACAAAAAACAGTATATTAAGCATCAATCCATTATTCCATTTTCCTCAATCCAAATCAGTTCATATTCTAGCAACTTTTAAATACAACTTCATACAATACCAAGTTCCTATCTATCATAGCATTTAGGTGTTTGTTTGTTTTTCTTTTTTTCTTTTTTCTTTTTTTTTTTCTTCAATGCAAAGCAGAGTTTAACAATTTAAATTCTTTTCTGGTCTCAAAATTACTAGATAACAATATAAGCAATTACTCTAATGTGTAAGGATGCATCCTAAGGGGGAGCAAGGTGGTATTTTAGTAGCGGAACCGGTTCTCATTTTGTAATTATCTCCCCAAACAAAACTCTTTTGGTACCAAATATAAATAAGCAAATTAAAAAGCTGAGCTCAGATATGAAAAGCAAATACCAAGTTCAAATATGCAGATAGATCAGAGTTACACTAATTCAAGACAATATCTCGATTTTAGCATTGCACCTTTGAGCCGCCTACTGCTCAGCCAGTTGGAGGTGCCGCTGGGTCTCCCTGACAAAAGAGGTCAGTGCGCACTGGAGCCCCATCGGCACCCGCCCCCCTGCCACCGCAGCAAGCTGGAATGGGCAAGGCTTTTATTAGCGTCTCATCTGGTGCGCTACAACTGTTATTCCAAAACCAGGATTCTTTACTTGGTGTGCATACAAAAGAGCCAAATCCATATAACAGACAAAGACCTATTTAAGCTGTAATATGCTTAAACAGATACCTACAAAGAAAACAGGTTAATAAGGAAAAGTATCTCGCAGAGTGCAGCAAGTTTTCTATGACTTGTGTGTTATCAGTTAATTCTCTCCCAGCTTGTTGAAGTTCAAACCATTCCGCCTGTAAAATTGTCTGAAATGATTCAATGATCTCTTGTAGAGTTTTACTTTTGTCCCGCTCTTCTCGCTTTAAAAGCAACAAAGTGTTATATTTCAAGGTTCTGTTCTCTGGACACTTTTCCCAATCATCGAACTTATATAACAGCCACCATTAATTACAATATTTCACAAGTTCCTCCTTCCTCATATTTCCAAGTGCTTTCCTATGTTCTAAAACACCTCCCAGTACTAATTTCTTGGAACGTGACTGAAAACAGTCGTTCCCGACCCCATCTCGTAAGTAAAAACCATGAGAAGAGGGAGGGAGGGGGGGGAAGCACGGAGTGGCTTGCGGCGCGAGGGGGAAAAGTGGGGAGAAGGCTTATAATGCGCTTATACAAACAATATCACCAAGAAGCAATTGTAACAACAACCAATAAAACAATTAACTCACATTCCTGACAAGCTGCTTGATTTTCAGAAAGGCAATACACAGAAGCAGGTATTCCGTCATGTTCTGGTGGTTGTTATGGTTTGTAAGTAAATGGAAAGGAGAAAGAAAAATCGCCGTGCTCCATAGGCTTTTCACGGCATTTTGCATCACCCCTTTGTGTTCTGCTGTCTTAGTCATGAAGGGGTTACTGTGTGCTGTATAAGCATCATTAAAATCAGGCAAAGGAGGTGCTGAGGGCAGAGTTTTAGACTCCTGACCCAGCTCCTCACAAATTCCATCCTTATCTGTGATGGCATTAATGATGGATATAAAACTGACTCTTTTTTGAGATCTACAGAGCCTGACTCAGAAGGATGAGTGCTGTCAAGACTCAAATCATTAGCAACCTGCTCATTTGTGTTTTTCTGTCCATCCTCCCCTGTTTGCCCTTTCAGTATGTGCTCTGCCAACTGCAACTGCGATAGTGCAGAGTATACAAATCTCCAAGTAATATGTAAACTATTGGGAACTGAATTATTTTGTGCATGTAGCTGTTCCCCGACCTGTTTCCAAATTTTACTGTCAAACGTCCCCTCACTCGGAAACCAAGCACAATTCTCTCTCACCCATACCAGGAGCGAAGCTACCTGCTTCTCAGAAGTACAATACCCAGAAGAACGTAATAGCTGCAGTAAAACCTGCAAATACAATTTATGTTCCTGAGAAGCGGCTTGCCCCATACTAACGCAATCCCGCAGCTCTCTCATTCAACGAGGACTGCTTGTCCCTATCTATACCGTAGGGATTAACGTGGCCAGAAATAAAATTTACTCACCCGTCGGATTGCGTGGTTGCCACCAAACACACTGCTCGATGAAGAGCTTCCAGGGGTCACACACTCACAAGGGGCACCATTTGTGGCGATTAGGAACGACGCATACCAGGACGCAGACAGAAATTCACGCAGAGGCAGAGATCTTGTTCAGGAAGGAGCGCAGAGCCTGGCCAAGCAGAGAGCTGACCTAGGCCAAGCAGAGAGCTGACCTAGGCCTAGGCTGCCTTCTTTATTCACCATTGACAATTAATAGGATTTACAGATACGGGCCTGGACTAAGATGTTTACAAAAAGGTGTTTTTCCACTAATTGCTATTAAGAACACACTAAACTCATGTGATGTTTGTCTCACTTGTTTTTCCACTCATTCACAGACCAGGCCTGTGGAGGGGTTTCGTTAGAAGGAGATATGTTGTTGAATTAGTCAGGCCCAAAGGAATCTCAAGGCCACTTTGAGAAGCTGAGAACAGAATCTGCTGTGAGAAAGAGGGGCGTTTCTTCATTAACAGGGCCTCAGCATGGCGTGAGTCGTCGGACCTATCATCGGTGGGGCTCCAGCGTGTGGACTGCCCATGATACTAATTTAGCAAATCCATGCTTGGAGCGTGGATTCGTGATTAGAAAATAGTTGCGTATATAAGGAGACTTGTTTCTGTAATAAATGGCTTTAGCGTGATTCACATTGAATCGGAGTGCTGAGTCCTTTATCACTCCTACATAGGCCCAAGGATATCCACACATCCCATGCACTTGGGGGCAGTTATCCGGCCCGAGATACCATTCTCACGAGTCTGGGCTATAACTTTTTACAATTACAAGAAATGTACTTCAAAGTAATCTGTCCAAGGCCCTTTATATATTATTATGTTAGTATTATGTTTTTGACTGTCCAGATGGTCATGTTAGTATTGATCTTCCTTTATCATCCAGATGGCTGGAACTGCACATCTTGCTTTCTCACATTTTACTTTCCAACATCTACGTATGTTACTTTCTTCATATTTAAGTCCTCTCACAGGGAGAATATGTAGGAGGAGCTTAATTACGGCTTGTTCTTCACAAAATACGTTTTGCTCCATAACTTCACTCTTCCCTCCTCCTGCCCCCAGCTGCTCACCTTTTCCGACGAATTTATTCCCGGGGTGTCCGTACACCTCCGTCCGGTCTTCAGTCCAGCTGAACCACCTCCGGCTGGGCCGCTCCAGGCTTTTCCCCAATTGCAGTGAGACGCTATTCAAAGTATCACATCAGGGTCACCATTTGTTGGAGCGAATAAAGGACTCAGCATTCCAATTCAATGTGAATCACGCAAAGCCATTTATTACAGAAACAAGCCTCCTTATATATGCAGCTATTTCCTGATCATGCATCCACGCTCCAAGCATGCATTAACTGATTGGATATCATCCATGTTCACAAGCTGTCCATACGCCCGAGTCTCACTGCTGATAGGTCTGTTGATATACATCATATAGCTGCTCTGTTGTTGCAGAACTGTTTTACTCCCACGGCGGGTTCTGTTTTCAGCTTTCTGAGGTGGCCTTGAAATTCCTTTGGGCCTGGCTAGTTCAATAACAAATCTCCATCTAACAGAAACCCATCCACAGGTTTCAAAGTAGAATTGTGATTTACATCTCTGTGTTCAAGACCCAGAATAGAAATAAAAGTTAAATTGCCTTGAACTACCACTCTATCCTCTCGTTGTTAATAAAACAAGTGAAACTTCTCTGACATCATTAAACAGCTGTGAATTGGCTTGTTAGAAACACATACAGGAGTGGTCTCAACAAAATACTGTTGCGTTTGATTAAATTTAATCCAATCCTTGTTTTCCATCAACTGACCTTCTGGTGGTATCCATGCATCACCTACCCAGTGCCTGTCATTGTTGGAGAGAGGAACTTTAGGATCCCACCATGTTATAGGTCCAAAAAGAGGTGGATCCACTATGTAAACTCAATATACATGCTCTCCCTCTACAGCTGGAATCATGCCAAAACTGATCATCACAAAACAAAACCTTACTGCATTGTTGCAGGAGATGATAGCCAAATAGGCTAAGAAGGTGTTAACTGGAGTGAGGGGGTGCCTGCGGCTGCTATCCTGCCATCCAACATGAATCAAAGAGTACACTAAAAATCATACAACCTTATCTCTAAACAATCCATTACATTTGGTGTGCATCTACTTAAGCTAAGTGATTAATATTGAACTTGAATTGGGCTCATCCACTGACCTGTGAGTAGTAAAACCATTGCCATACAGCTCACTTATTTAGCAGGGAGAGTTCAAAGTGGGCTCATCCAGGCCGTCGTATTTATAGAATGAAGTGATTGACGCGTAGTCTAATTGCATACAGTAGGAAAAGTACATACGAGACTCCCTGTGCCCACAAGCCACTGGTGTTCCATGTGCCATTCTGCTTCCCTGTGGGTCTCCTGGAGGGAGTTCTTGGCCTGGCTGTGGCTCAGGCCTTTACCTCCTCTGGACCCTGGACCAAAGTGCTGCTGGTTTGGCTGGGGGGGGGTCAAGTGCATCCGCCATAGAGGAGAAAGAACCTGTGCTCCCAATTCCCTCACCAACTGTCCCAAGGCCCTGAAGTTTCTCTTAATCTCTCTTGGTGTCCTGGTTTTGTTTAAAACAAGACCAGTTCCTCTTTTAGTGAATTTTCCTTTCAGCTAAGTTCTTCTAAGTAACTGCAGTTTTCTGAATTTAGCTGCATGGTTTTTTTTTCCAGATGCTGCGCTCCGGAGCTGATAAAGGTAGCAATGGTATGCAGAAGAGGCCCAGGTTTTGATTTATTGCTATGGCAGCCAAGGTTACTGATAAATTTTGCACATCCTGTAAGCGTAGAAGGGCATATTTGCAAGGAGGGGCAGACAGAACAGGTGACTAAAATTGACCAACTGAGTATTCCATCCTTAGAACAAACTCTGATCGTGCAACTGCTCCATAGATTCATGTCCTTTATCTTTAAGCCACTCCCTAACAATTCCCCCTCTTTCTTTTTGTACGAAGAGAGTTTGTCCCAATGCGTGCTCAAACATTCTTTTAATACAAGATAAGGCACAACTTAGGCACAAAAGTCCAATAACTACAACAATCAGAATAACTAACAAACCTTGCAAGAGGCCTTCGATCCATCCTCCCAGTCCCAGCCACTTTGTGAGGCCTTCCAGGCCAAACAGCCCTACGTCTTCTTTGATTTTCTGTGAGTGATCTATTAACTGCTTAATTTCACAGTATCACAGTATCACAGTATGTTTGGGATTGGAAGGGACCTCAAAAGATCATCTAGTCCAATCCCCCTGCTGGAGCAGGAACGCCTAGGTGAGGTCGCACAGGAACATGTCCAGGTGGGTTTTGAATGTCTCCAGAGAAGGAGACTCCACAACCCCCCTGGGCAGCCTGTTCCAGTGCTCTGTCACCCTCCCTGAGAAGAAGTTTTTTCTCAAATTTAAGCGGAACCTCTTGTGTTCCAGCTTGATCCCATTACCCCTTGTCCTGTCATTGTTTGCCACCGAGAAGAGCCTGGCTCCATCCTCATGGCACTCACCCTTTATATATTTATAAACATTAATGAGGTCCCCCCTTAGTCTCCTCTTCTCCAAACTAAAGAGCCCCAGCTCCCTCAGCCTTTCTTCATAAGGGAGGTGCTCCACTCCCTTAAACATCTTCGTTGCCCTACGCTGGACCCTCTCCAGCAGTTCCCTGTCCTTCTTGAACTGAGGGGCCCAGAACTGGACACAATATTCCAGATGTGGTCTTACCAGTGCGGAGTAGAGGGGAAGGAGGACCTCTCTCGATCTACTAGCCACCCCCCTTCTAATACACCCCAGGATGCCATTGGCCTTCCTGGCCACAAGGGCACAGTGCTGGCTCATGGTCATCCTGTTGTCCACCAGGACCCCCAGGTCCCTTTCCTCTACACTGCTCTCTAATATGCAATTTCCCAACCTATACTGGAACCTGGGGTTGTTCCTGCCCAGATGCAGGACTCTACACTTTCCCTTGTTAAATTTCATTAGGCTATTCTCCGCCCAACTCTCCAGCCTGTCCAGGTCCCACTGGATGGCAGCACAGCCTTCTGGTGTGTCAGCCACACCTCCCAGCTTAGTGTCATCAGCAAACTTGCTGATAGTACACTCTATTCCCTTGTCTAAATCGTTAATGAATATATTGAATAATATTGGCCCCACTACTGACCCCTGAGGCACTCCACTAGATACTGGCCTCCAACTAGACTCTGCACCATTGACTACCACTCTCTGGCTTCTCAACTTAGCTGTGAGGATGCTGTGGCAGACTGTGTCAAAGGCTTTACTGAAGTCAGGGTAGACCACATGCACTGCTCTGCCATCGTCCATCCACCTTGTTACATTCTCATAAAAGGCTGAGGTTGGTCAAGCATGACTTACCCTTGGTAAAGCCATGCTGACTGCCCCTAATAACCCTCTTATCCTTGATATGCCTTGAGACATATTTATGCCTTGAGACATGCCACTAACTGCACTCATCTCTTGAGTTGGCAGAGCTTCCCTGCCCTTCCTGCTTGCCCTTTCACACAAACTGCCATGCTAACTGCCTCATCTCTTTTTGCTGGCCCTGTTCAATGTGCTCCTGGTCTCCTGCACTCCCTAGGGACCATTTAAATCTCCTGGCAATGACCTCTCTCGCATCTAGCGATATCTGCCACTTCTTGGCACGAATGCCACAGCCACCTCTTCCTCAGGTTTCCCTGCCTCCAGGAAGCCCACTGTTCACCCCGGTCTAGTGCTCAGCTGTGGAAACTAGCTGATCTGGTGCTCAGCCATGGGAACTAGCTGCAGCCGCTGCTGTGTGCCTCTCTGACTGACTGCTCAGTCACTGGAATGTTATTTGTTAGGATAAGCAGAAGAGGACTGAAGTACAATAAGCTCACTCCGAGTAGATGAGAAGATGAATCTAGGGCAGGAACTGGTTCAGGCTGACCATGTGTCACAAAGGCACACCAGAAGTCGATTTTAGGCTGACAAGTTCTGAAACAGACTTTTTTCTAGACAGAAAAACGTAGTCAATAAAACAACTAAAACCAGGGTTTATACCAATTATTTAGTACTCCAACAACATAAAATACAGGTTCAGGTATCAGTTGAGGAGATTATTGGTGTACGACAACATAAGAATAATGAGGATCCACAACATTCATGCATACGCTCACAAGAAACAAAACCAGAGGCCTTTCACTCATGGGCACCCAGAAGAAATAATCACTTGCCTGGGTTAGACAATGGCTCACACTTGCCTGGGTTAGGCAAGGAGTCATTCAAGGATATATCCAGTAAAGAAAAATAAACACTCACCACAGGAGAAGGTGAGGCGCTCTCAGTCCCAGGAACTCTCCTTAGACAGCACCCCAGTCTAAGGGGAGGGCTCCAGTTCACAGACCTGCTGCTCCGAGAAGACCTCTCAAAGGGCGTCTTCGGTGGGAACCCCATTTTATAGCCTGATCAGATGTGGCTTTGGGCATTGCAACATGGTCCAGGAGCTTCTCAGCTTCTCTGAGCACCTCCATTGTTAAGGACCCTATCAATTGACTGAGGGTCCCACCCCTCCCACCTCCCCAGCTGAGTGGAGGTGAAGTCACGCTGCCCCAGGGTAGGGGAGTGTTGGACAGTAAAATGTGGGAAAGCAAGATGTGCAGTTCCAACCATCTGGATGATAAAGGAAGATGAATACTAACATGACCATTTGGATGGTCGAAGACATAATACTAACATAATAACATATAAAGGGCCTTGGACAGATTACTTTGAAGTACGTTTCTCGTAATTGTAAAAAGTTATACCCAGACTCATGAGAATGGTATCTCGGGCCGGATAACCGCCCCCAAGTGCATGGGATGTGTGAAAGTCCTTGGGCCGCACTGGTGAGACCACATCTGGAATATTGTGTCCAGTTCTGGGCCCCTCAGTTCAAGAAGGACAGGGAACTGCTGGAGAGGGTCCAGCGTAGGGCAACGAAGATGTTTAAGGGAGTGGAGCACCTCCCTTATGAAGAAAGGCTGAGGGAGCTGGGGCTCTTTAGTTTGGAGAAGAGGAGACTAAGGGGGGACCTCATTAATGTTTATAAATATATAAAGGGTGAGTGCCATGAGGATGGAGCCAGGCTCTTCTCGGTGGCAAACAATGACAGGACAAGGGGTAATGGGATCAAGCTGGAACACAAGAGGTTCCGCTTAAATTTGAGAAAAAACTTCTTCTCAGGGAGGGTGACAGAGCACTGGAACAGGCTGCCCAGGGGGGTTGTGGAGTCTCCTTCTCTGGAGACATTCAAAACCCACCTGGACATGTTCCTGTGCGACCTCACCTAGGCGTTCCTGCTCCAGCAGGGGGATTGGACTAGATGATCTTTTGAGGTCCCTTCCAATCCCAAACATACTGTGATACTGTGATACTGTGAAATTAAGCAGTTAATAGATCACTCACAGAAAATCAAAGAAGACGTAGGGCTGTTTGGCCTGGAAGGCCTCACAAAGTGGCTGGGACTGGGAGGATGGATCGAAGGCCTCTTGCAAGGTTTGTTAGTTATTCTGATTGTTGTAGTTATTGGACTTTTGTGCCTAAGTTGTGCCTTATCTTGTATTAAAAGAATGTTTGAGCACGCATTGGGACAAACTCTCTTCGTACAAAAAGAAAGAGGGGGAATTGTTAGGGAGTGGCTTAAAGATAAAGGACATGAATCTATGGAGCAGTTGCACGATCAGAGTTTGTTCTAAGGATGGAATACTCAGTTGGTCAATTTTAGTCACCTGTTCTGTCTGCCCCTCCTTGCAAATATGCCCTTCTACGCTTACAGGATGTGCAAAATTTATCAGTAACCTTGGCTGCCATAGCAATAAATCAAAACCTGGGCCTCTTCTGCATACCATTGCTACCTTTATCAGCTCCGGAGCGCAGCATCTGGAAAAAAAAACCATGCAGCTAAATTCAGAAAACTGCAGTTACTTAGAAGAACTTAGCTGAAAGGAAAATTCACTAAAAGAGGAACTGGTCTTGTTTTAAACAAAACCAGGACACCAAGAGAGATTAAGAGAAACTTCAGGGCCTTGGGACAGTTGGTGAGGGAATTGGGAGCACAGGTTCTTTCTCCTCTATGGCGGATGCACTTGACCCCCCCCCAGCCAAACCAGCAGCACTTTGGTCCAGGGTCCAGAGGAGGTAAAGGCCTGAGCCACAGCCAGGCCAAGAACTCCCTCCAGGAGACCCACAGGGAAGCAGAATGGCACATGGAACACCAGTGGCTTGTGGGCACAGGGAGTCTCGTATGTACTTTTCCTACTGTATGCAATTAGACTACGCGTCAATCACTTCATTCTATAAATACGACGGCCTGGATGAGCCCACTTTGAACTCTCCCTGCTAAATAAGTGAGCTGTATGGCAATGGTTTTACTACTCACAGGTCAGTGGATGAGCCCAATTCAAGTTCAATATTAATCACTTAGCTTAAGTAGATGCACACCAAATGTAATGGATTGTTTAGAGATAAGGTTGTATGATTTTTAGTGTACTCTTTGATTCATGTTGGATGGCAGGATAGCAGCCGCAGGCACCCCCTCACTCCAGTTAACACCTTCTTAGCCTATTTGGCTATCATCTCCTGCAACAATGCAGTAAGGTTTTGTTTTGTGATGATCAGTTTTGGCATGATTCCAGCTGTAGAGGGAGAGCATGTATATTGAGTTTACATAGTGGATCCACCTCTTTTTGGACCTATAACATGGTGGGATCCTAAAGTTCCTCTCTCCAACAATGACAGGCACTGGGTAGGTGATGCATGGATACCACCAGAAGGTCAGTTGATGGAAAACAAGGATTGGATTAAATTTAATCAAACGCAACAGTATTTTGTTGAGACCACTCCTGTATGTGTTTCTAACAAGCCAATTCACAGCTGTTTAATGATGTCAGAGAAGTTTCACTTGTTTTATTAACAACGAGAGGATAGAGTGGTAGTTCAAGGCAATTTAACTTTTATTTCTATTCTGGGTCTTGAACACAGAGATGTAAATCACAATTCTACTTTGAAACCTGTGGATGGGTTTCTGTTAGATGGAGATTTGTTATTGAACTAGCCAGGCCCAAAGGAATTTCAAGGCCACCTCAGAAAGCTGAAAACAGAACCCGCCGTGGGAGTAAAACAGTTCTGCAACAACAGAGCAGCTATATGATGTATATCAACAGACCTATCAGCAGTGAGACTCGGGCGTATGGACAGCTTGTGAACATGGATGATATCCAATCAGTTAATGCATGCTTGGAGCGTGGATGCATGATCAGGAAATAGCTGCATATATAAGGAGGCTTGTTTCTGTAATAAATGGCTTTGCGTGATTCACATTGAATTGGAATGCTGAGTCCTTTATTCGCTCCAACAAATGGTGACCCTGATGTGATACTTTGAATAGCGTCTCACTGCAATTGGGGAAAAGCCTGGAGCGGCCCAGCCGGAGGTGGTTCAG
Source organism: Columba livia (assembly GCF_036013475.1). Lineage (NCBI taxonomy): Eukaryota > Metazoa > Chordata > Aves > Columbiformes > Columbidae > Columba > Columba livia. Next base: position 10,795,385 of record NC_088641.1, on the reverse strand, counting down.
CTGGACTGAAGACCGGACGGAGGTGTACGGACACCCCGGGAATAAATTCGTCGGAAAAGGTGAGCAGCTGGGGGCAGGAGGAGGGAAGAGTGAAGTTATGGAGCAAAACGTATTTTGTGAAGAACAAGCCGTAATTAAGCTCCTCCTACATATTCTCCCTGTGAGAGGACTTAAATATGAAGAAAGTAACATACGTAGATGTTGGAAAGTAAAATGTGAGAAAGCAAGATGTGCAGTTCCAGCCATCTGGATGATAAAGGAAGATCAATACTAACATGACCATCTGGACAGTCAAAAACATAATACTAACATAATAATATATAAAGGGCCTTGGACAGATTACTTTGAAGTACATTTCTTGTAATTGTAAAAAGTTATAGCCCAGACTCGTGAGAATGGTATCTCGGGCCGGATAACTGCCCCCAAGTGCATGGGATGTGTGGATATCCTTGGGCCTATGTAGGAGTGATAAAGGACTCAGCACTCCGATTCAATGTGAATCACGCTAAAGCCATTTATTACAGAAACAAGTCTCCTTATATACGCAACTATTTTCTAATCACGAATCCACGCTCCAAGCATGGATTTGCTAAATTAGTATCATGGGCAGTCCACACGCTGGAGCCCCACCGATGATAGGTCCGACGACTCACGCCATGCTGAGGCCCTGTTAATGAAGAAACGCCCCTCTTTCTCACAGCAGATTCTGTTCTCAGCTTCTCAAAGTGGCCTTGAGATTCCTTTGGGCCTGACTAATTCAACAACATATCTCCTTCTAACGAAACCCCTCCACAGGCCTGGTCTGTGAATGAGTGGAAAAACAAGTGAGACAAACATCACATGAGTTTAGTGTGTTCTTAATAGCAATTAGTGGAAAAACACCTTTTTGTAAACATCTTAGTCCAGGCCCGTATCTGTAAATCCTATTAATTGTCAATGGTGAATAAAGAAGGCAGCCTAGGCCTAGGTCAGCTCTCTGCTTGGCCTAGGTCAGCTCTCTGCTTGGCCAGGCTCTGCGCTCCTTCCTGAACAAGATCTCTGCCTCTGCGTGAATTTCTGTCTGCGTCCTGGTATGCGTCGTTCCTAATCGCCACAAATGGTGCCCCTTGTGAGTGTGTGACCCCTGGAAGCTCTTCATCGAGCAGTGTGTTTGGTGGCAACCACGCAATCCGACGGGTGAGTAAATTTTATTTCTGGCCACGTTAATCCCTACGGTATAGATAGGGACAAGCAGTCCTCGTTGAATGAGAGAGCTGCGGGATTGCGTTAGTATGGGGCAAGCCGCTTCTCAGGAACATAAATTGTATTTGCAGGTTTTACTGCAGCTATTACGTTCTTCTGGGTATTGTACTTCTGAGAAGCAGGTAGCTTCGCTCCTGGTATGGGTGAGAGAGAATTGTGCTTGGTTTCCGAGTGAGGGGACGTTTGACAGTAAAATTTGGAAACAGGTCGGGGAACAGCTACATGCACAAAATAATTCAGTTCCCAATAGTTTACATATTACTTGGAGATTTGTATACTCTGCACTATCGCAGTTGCAGTTGGCAGAGCACATACTGAAAGGGCAAACAGGGGAGGATGGACAGAAAAACACAAATGAGCAGGTTGCTAATGATTTGAGTCTTGACAGCACTCATCCTTCTGAGTCAGGCTCTGTAGATCTCAAAAAAGAGTCAGTTTTATATCCATCATTAATGCCATCACAGATAAGGATGGAATTTGTGAGGAGCTGGGTCAGGAGTCTAAAACTCTGCCCTCAGCACCTCCTTTGCCTGATTTTAATGATGCTTATACAGCACACAGTAACCCCTTCATGACTAAGACAGCAGAACACAAAGGTGTGATGCAAAATGCCGTGAAAAGCCTATGGAGCACGGCGATTTTTCTTTCTCCTTTCCATTTACTTACAAACCATAACAACCACCAGAACATGACGGAATACCTGCTTCTGTGTATTGCCTTTCTGAAAATCAAGCAGCTTGTCAGGAATGTGAGTTAATTGTTTTATTGGTTGTTGTTACAATTGCTTCTTGGTGATATTGTTTGTATAAGCGCATTATAAGCCTTCTCCCCACTTTTCCCCCTCGCGCCGCAAGCCACTCCGTGCTTCCCCCCCCTCCCTCCCTCTTCTCATGGTTTTTACTTACGAGATGGGGTCGGGAACGACTGTTTTCAGTCACGTTCCAAGAAATTAGTACTGGGAGGTGTTTTAGAACATAGGAAAGCACTTGGAAATATGAGGAAGGAGGAACTTGTGAAATATTGTAATTAATGGTGGCTGCTATATAAGTTCGATGATTGGGAAAAGTGTCCAGAGAACAGAACCTTGAAATATAACACTTTGTTGCTTTTAAAGCGAGAAGAGCGGGACAAAAGTAAAACTCTACAAGAGATCATTGAATCATTTCAGACAATTTTACAGGCGGAATGGTTTGAACTTCAACAAGCTGGGAGAGAATTAACTGATAACACACAAGTCATAGAAAACTTGCTGCACTCTGCGAGATACTTTTCCTTATTAACCTGTTTTCTTTGTAGGTATCTGTTTAAGCATATTACAGCTTAAATAGGTCTTTGTCTGTTATATGGATTTGGCTCTTTTGTATGCACACCAAGTAAAGAATCCTGGTTTTGGAATAACAGTTGTAGCGCACCAGATGAGACGCTAATAAAAGCCTTGCCCATTCCAGCTTGCTGCGGTGGCAGGGGGGCGGGTGCCGATGGGGCTCCAGTGCGCACTGACCTCTTTTGTCAGGGAGACCCAGCGGCACCTCCAACTGGCTGAGCAGTAGGCGGCTCAAAGGTGCAATGCTAAAATCGAGATATTGTCTTGAATTAGTGTAACTCTGATCTATCTGCATATTTGAACTTGGTATTTGCTTTTCATATCTGAGCTCAGCTTTTTAATTTGCTTATTTATATTTGGTACCAAAAGAGTTTTGTTTGGGGAGATAATTACAAAATGAGAACCGGTTCCGCTACTAAAATACCACCTTGCTCCCCCTTAGGATGCATCCTTACACATTAGAGTAATTGCTTATATTGTTATCTAGTAATTTTGAGACCAGAAAAGAATTTAAATTGTTAAACTCTGCTTTGCATTGAAGAAAAAAAAAAAGAAAAAAGAAAAAAAGAAAAACAAACAAACACCTAAATGCTATGATAGATAGGAACTTGGTATTGTATGAAGTTGTATTTAAAAGTTGCTAGAATATGAACTGATTTGGATTGAGGAAAATGGAATAATGGATTGATGCTTAATATACTGTTTTTTGACATCTGTAAATTGTAAAAGGTAAATGGAACTAAGGAATGTAACTATTGCTGACCTACTTGGAATTGCGTATAAAGTGTATTATGGTTGGAATGAAATGGGAAATCAAAAGAGCAAAATATCCCAGGCCTGTGTTGTACAGTTTGATTATAAATATCTTGCAGCTTCACACAGGCCTGAAAAACTCAGCTCATTGCACCCGAGCAGTTTACCAGAGCCTCCCACTTCGTACCAGCGATTACGCCAGCTGCGTGGCCTTGGCTACATCTGAACTGCAGCAAGAAGAGAAAGAAAGAAAAAGAAAAACCTGTTTGCCCACTGCTAAGTGGAGAAAGGGGGGCTTTACTCCCCCCACTGTCTTTTTTCTCCTGGAATATTGTGATCCATCCTTGTTGTGGCACGGTGTTGCTTCTCAGCTTTGAATCAGGGGTTGTTGGTGCTGTTTCTTTTTGCTTCAGTCTTGTTTCCTAGGTTTTGACACGTCTGGGGAGAGAGCTCATCATTTTACCTCCTTGCTGAAGTTGGTCTTTCACACTGGTCAGCTTTTGGGGGTCAGAGTGCTCAGTGCTTCTCTGGGTCAGAGTGGTACTGATTTGGGTGTGGAGTGGAGCCAGGTTGGTTTGATGGGGAGTTCGAACTGATTTGTTTCCATGCTGGGCTGGAGATCCTGCCATCTCAGATGGGGTCGAGAGGGAGGTTTTATTCCCCTCCCCAGCAATGTTACTGCTAGAGAACTGTAATACTGCATGAAGGAGTCTGAGGGTGAAATTTAAAGGCATCGCCAGTGGGTCCATAGTTCTAACGAAGCTGGGAAATTAAACCAACATATATATTTTTTTTAATAGACTTATTCTGTGGTAACTAGTTGTGAGAGACTTCTTAGTATATTCACCATGCTAGTTTTTGAGTTTAAGCATATTACAGCTTAAATAGGTCTTTGTCTGTTATATGGATTTGGGTCTTTTGTATGCACACCAAATAAAGAATCCTGGTTTTGGAATAACAGTTGTAGCGCACCAGATGAGACGCTAATAAAAGCCTTGCCCATTCCAGCTTGCTGCGGTGGCAGGGGGGCGGGTGCCGATGGGGCTCCAGCGCGCACTGACCTCTTTTGTCAGGGAGACCCAGCGGCACCTCCAACTGGCTGAGCAGTAGGCGGCTCAAAGGTGCAATGCTAAAATCGAGATATTGTCTTGAATTAGTGTAACTCTGATCTATCTGCATATTTGAACTTCGTATTTGCTTTTCATATCTGAGCTCAGCTTTTTAATTTGCTTATTTATATTTGGTACCAAAAGAGTTTTGTTTGGGGAGATAATTACAAAATGAGAACCGGTTCCGCTACTAAAATACCACCTTGCTCCCCCTTAGGATGCATCCTTATACATTAGAGTAATTGCTTTTATTGTTATTTAATAATTTTGAAACCAGAAAAGAATTTAAGTAGTTAAACTCTGATTCACATTGAATTTATGTGCTAGTTGGAGGTATGGGAAAGAAAACTGAATGCTATGATGGATGTGAACTTGGTGGAGGTTGTATTTAAAACTTGCTAGAATATGACCTGATTTGGATCTAGGAAAATTAAAGTAATCGATTGATGGTTAATATGCTTTTCATTGACATCTGTAAGACATTGCAAATGGTAAATGGGGCTGAGGAGTGTAACTATTACTCAGCTAATTAGAATTGCATATAGAGTGTATTATGGCTGGAATGAAATGGGAAAATAAAAAAGCAAAATATCCCAGGCCTGTGCTTGCATGATAAACTTAGATCCCTGGTAGCTCCCACTTTGCACCAGCAATTAACGCCACCTGTGTGGCCTTGCCTGTATCTAAACTGCAGCAAGAAGAGAAATAAAAAGGAAAAAAAAAGAAAAAACCTGGCTGCCCGCTTTTAAAGTGGAAAAAGGGGGGTTTTCTCTCCCCCCCACTGCAGCGATGTTGTAATACTGAATGGAGCAGTCTGAGGGTGAAATTTAAAGGCATCCCTAGCAGATCCGTAGTTCTAATGAAACTGGGAAATTAAAACAAAATTTGTTAATAGACTTATTCTGTGGTAACTAGTTGTAAGAAACTTCTTAGTAAATTCACCGTGATAGTTTTTGAGATCATGGGAAAGAAAGAAAGAAAAACCTTTTTTTGAGACCAATGGAATGCCAAATTTGGAACAAAGTTTTAATACATGAATTCTTGTAGTTGCCAGAAAGCCCTATACCTCTCTTGGGTCAAGATTCGTTAAGTAAATTGTAAGCTCAAATAACGTTTTCTGAGAATTCTGTTTAGTTGCATGTCCCACAAGAAGCTGCTTGGATGGTGCAGATCTGCTTGCTGCAAGTGAGAAATCTCCAAGGAAAATTTGAATGCTGTATTTCCACTAGTATGGGCAACCAAAGTATCAGTAAAGCAAACACTACACTGATAGAACTGAAACAGGACTTTGATCCGGTAAGGGAAAACAATATCCAAAAAATATGAGAGCCAAAATGGAGTTAGTAACTTTGATGAATAAATTTATGACAACCTTACAAGTTAACTGCATTCGATTGGGCTTGCAGATTTGTTTATTTATAACTACAACATAGAAACAACCTGTGGCTACTGTGGGACAGTATGATGAGAATGCGAACAGACTGATATACTTGGAATGGATTTTTTGCCCAATTCTTTTCATAAAACTATTACTGAGCCTCTGGAATTGATTGTTACTCTGATCAAAAAAGGCAGAGAATGGATTCAGGCTTCAGTAGGCCGTGATCCATCTGTCATATATGTATCTTTTGTGATAGCAGATTTTGATTTTTTTTATTCACAATCTCTGTCCTTGCAAATTGCACTAGCTGATTTTCTTAACAGCATAGCTTTAGGCATGCCTAAATGTAAATTGCTTCAAAATCTGCGTGTCTTTGATATCAGACCACAGACCGTACTTGTATTCGGTCCTATCCCAAATGCTCGCACAGTTTTTGTTGATGGTTCAGGGAAGCCTCATAAAGCTGTAGTGGTCTGGCATGAAGATAACAATTGGCATCATTCTGTTAAAGTTACTGAAGGTTCAACCCAATTAGTGGAACTCGGTGCAGTTTTGCATGCCTTAGAGCTTTTAAGGGAGGAACCTCTAAATTTGGTTTGTGATTCTAAGCACGTAGTCAAGGTCCTACAGCACATCCCCAGCGCTTCTCTTAAAGAAAACTCGCAACAGCAACATTTTGATATGTTTGTATCATTGCAAATTGCATTACAGCTTCGCAAACACCCACTGTTTGTTACTCATATACCCTCTCATACAACTTTAACAGGTCCCATAACTGAAGGTAATGCACTTGCAGATTCTTATATTGTAGCTACAGTCCGCTTCCAGTCTGCCAGGGCTTCACATGCTTTCTTCCATCAGAATGCTGCTGCCTTAAAAAAGATGTTTGGTCTCACTCTCGAGCAAGCGAGAGACATAGTGCGCTCTTCCTCGGAATGTTAAGGTCTGATTACAAGCTCGCCTTCCCTTGGAGTTAACCCTCGCGGACTCTCAGCTAATGCCATTTGGCAGTCTGATGTTACACGTTTCATCTTTTGGCCATTTGAAATATGTCCTTGTTTCTATAGATACTTTTCCAGGTATGCTTTGTGCATCTGTGCATACAGGTGAGAAAAGCAGAGGTGTTCGGCGTCACTGAACCCGCTGTTTTGCTATGGCTGGGAGTGCCACAACAGATTAAAACTGACAACGGTCCTGGATACACTTCTAGATCCATGCAGTATTTTTTACAGCAATGGGGTGTTTCACATGTCACAGGTATTCCACATTCTCCCACTGGACAGGCTATCATTGAACGAGCACATTCCACAGTGAAACGGGTGTTATTAAAACAAAAAAAGGGGGAATATGACACCTCAGGAACAATTAGACAATGCCATATATGCCTCCCTCCTCTATCGCAGCTGTGGAAAAACACTTCCGTGTTCCAGATTCACTGTCTCAAAGACCAAAGGTTTTATACCTGGATCTCCTGCACAACAGTCAGTGGCAAGGGCCTGTAGAACTAATCACCTGGGGAGGGGGTATGCTTGTGTTCTTTTTCCAACAGGACCAAAGTGGTTTCCTGCAAAATATGTTAAACCTTTCTACGAGCTGGACAAACATGATGCAGGACCTAATGCCAGAGATACAGCATCTGTCCCTGCAGCAGAGGGCAACAAAGAAATAGAAGAGACCAAAGGAAGAGGCACTAGCATATCAGAATGATACAGATTTACATTATGTGGACTGGGGACTAACTGGCGAAAAAACTTTCAATGCATTTGTTTTCCTTATTAGTACAGCTAACCAGCTTTCTCCAGTATTTGTTAATAACTGTAATTGCTGTAATTTGAATTATTCTGTTCTATTGTAGGTTGATTTGCAACAAGAAAATGACACATAAGGTATGATGATCCACAGTGGGCATTCAAACTCACCAACAGAATGCCCCCTTTTGACTTCGGAGGCAAGAGGTGACTGTAACACAACTCCAAAGTAGTTTGTCAGATGACTGTGGTCACAGGCTGGATTGTGAGGCAGTACACATTCCCCTGAAATCTGGAGCTTTCAATTAGGAGATTGATGGCTCTTTAGCACCTTCTGTGCCCCACTATGCCTGTCCCCACATATGTACACCTAGAATGGTACCAAGGTGTTGTCAATAAACTTCACCTCTACCAACTGATGGGTCAGGAGGGGTGGGACCCTTGGTCAATTGACAGGGTCCTTAACAAAGGAGGTTCCCAGACTAGCTGAGAAGCTTCTGGACTATGTTGTAATGCCCACAGCCACATCTGGCCAAACAATGAAATGGGGTTCCCGCCAAAGACACCCTTTGAGTGGTCTTCTCGGAGCTGCGGGTCTGTGAACTGGAGTCCTTTCCTTAGACAGGAACACCATCTAAGGAAACTTCCTGGGATTAATGACACCTCACTTCTTTATTTGAGTGAGTGACTGTTTCTTGTGAGTACCCTGAAGTAAAAGGCCTCCAGTTTTGTTTCTTGTGAGTGACTACATGTACGTTGTGGATCCTCATTATTCTTATGATATTGTATTTAAATAATCTCCTTAGCTGATATCTGAACCTGTGGGAGATTTGAGGGATTTTCTTGAGGTTGTTTTGTGGATGTGTTTCTATTAGATGGAGATTTATTTCTGAACTATCCAGGCTCAAAGGAATTTCAAGGCCAGCTCGAAAGCTAAAAACAGGACCTGCTGTGGGAGCGCGGCAGTTCTACAATAACAGGGCCTCAACAAGATGTAAATCAACAGACCTATTAGCAGTGAGACTCGGGGGTGTGGACAGCTCGTGAACATGGACAATAGCCAATGAGCTAATGCATGCTTGGAGCATGGATGCGTGATCAGGAAATAACTGCATATATAAGGAGGCTTGTTTCTGTAATAAATGGCTTTGCTTGAATTCTTATTGGATTGTGTGGAGTCCATGAGTTTTCGCCCTCACAAGTGGTGATTCTGACGTGATCCATAAGGAGAATTTATGGAAGGGGGATGACTGCTGCGAGGAATGAGCCCCAGCTGGAACGGCTTGGCTGGACCGTGACCGGGACGTAGTCTGCGGGCTGCATGACTCCTGATTGATTGCTACAGAAGTGACAGAGGAGGGATAAAGGATCCGATATCGTTGCAATGGACACCCAAAGAGGTGAGCAGATGGGGCAAAAGGAGATGGGACAGAATATTTTTAAAGAAGAAGAAGAAATACTGCAGCTCCTTTCGCATATTCTCTCTAAGAGAGGGGTGAAGTATGAGGAGAGTAACCTCAAAAGACTATTAATTTGGTGCAGAGGCAATGGGTTTCCTGCTGATCTGTTAGGAGCTTTTCAAACAGAGACTTGGGAAAAAGTGAGAACTGTGTTGTGGAAGGCAATTAGTCGCCATGAAAAATATATTCTTGGCCTTGTAACCGCCTGGAAACTGATAATTACTACAGTGAAGCAATTAAAACCTGAAAAGACTGTTATGAGCATTAGTGACTCAAAACTTCGACTTGAACTTTGGGATGATATAGGGCAGAAGTTATGGGATAAAGTCAGCAATGGAGATAAAGAAGCTAAATCATTAGCAACTACATGGAAGCTTATAATTACCACCTTAAAAGATCTTAAGGCTGAATGGTCTGCTGCTGCCGGAATTTTTGCAGCGTTGCAGCCTGATAAGTATTCTGAAAGTCGCTGTGAAGTTTACCTGGTTCATGTCTTTGATACCCTCCCTATTCCATCCCCTGCTGTGATTTCGGCACCCCCGATAGTTCAGCAGTCCAGGGCTGGGGGGAGGAAAAATGCCGAGTAGGTGGTCTCCTGTACCATTGCCCAACCCTGGTGAGAACAAGTCCAAAGGATTGAGTCGGACAATTTGCCCAAGGAACCTGTGAAATCTGAGAATGCTAAAGTCATAAACAAGTGTACTATCTGTCTTTTTACCAATTTGTATCTGCCTTTTAACCCTCCAGCTTCCACGAGAGAGCAGAAGGAGTCACTGGATAAGAACTGGACAACAGAACTGTGGGACAGATTAGATCAGCTAATAGCGAGTGAATCCAGCAGTCGGCAATACGGTCATGCTGATCATGACAGAAAAGGGGGTGCTCCTGGGGACTCAGGTTATACGAATAATTATGATGCTAGAAAGTATTGGCGAGAATGTGCATGAATTTAATACATGAATTCTTGTAGTTGCCAGAAAGCCCTATACCTCTCTTGGGTCAAGATTCATTAAGTAAATTGTAAGCTCAAATAATGTTTTCTGAGAATTCTGTTTATTTGCATGGCCTACAAGAAGCTGCTTGGATGGTGCAGATCTGTTTGCTGCAAGTGAGAAATCTCCAAGGACATTTCGAATGGTGTATTTCCACTAGTATTAACAGCCAATGTTTTGATAAGGCAAACACTACACTGATAGAACTGAAACAGGACTTTGATCCAGTAATGGAAAACAATACCCCATAAATATGACAGCCAAAATGGAGTTAGAAACTTTGAGGAATAAATTTATGACAACCTTACAGGCTGACTGCATTCGATTGGACTTGCAGATTTACATGACATTTTGACAGTAATTTCAAAAACCAAGCTAAAGGTCTTAATTAAGCAGCCATTGACTAAGAATTGATAGAAATCACTTGGAATATTTTGACTGAACAGAATAAAAAACTGCAATCAAATCTCATATTTCAGGTAATAATCTGATCACACACAGATCAAAAGCAGATACTCTCCAACTACAGCCAAACAACAAAAAAATGATTTTTAGTTTTACAACTATGTCAGTGTTTTGTTTGGGATCAACATGCAAGCAAAGATTAGTGATGTGTACATTTACTTCCAATTTGTCAAAGCTCAGTTAAAGCTTAAAATTTGTGAGAAAACCCAAATGTCCTAATTCTGGGTTTTGTGTCTTTGTGAAAGGCCTTGCTTTATATTTTTCTGTGTGTACTGAGAGGTGGTGTTCTTGGGAACACTGGAGAAGCATGCCTGCCCATGCCCGGGCCCGCTGCCCTCCCCGATGGAGCTCTCCTGTGAAACGCTGAGAACCACCCAGCAGGTGAGGGAGGCGGTAAGAACTGGGTAAGAACCTGTTGCTATGGAAATCGCGGGTTGCGCTTCTGTGCATGCGTGAGGGAGCGGTGCGCAGGCGCCTGAGGTGTTGCCATGGCGACCGAGACGGGGCCTGTTGTGCATGGGAAGGGCCGGGCCTAGAGACCCTGTGACTCTTTGTGGGGACGGCGGTCCGAGCTCTCTTTAAGGGTGGGGGCTTCCCATGGCCCCTCCTTCTATTTTCCCCTCCCTTTGCAGGAGGGAAGTGCTTCTTGTCCTGCCCACTCCTCAGGGGAGTGCAGTCCCCTCCGGCTTTCCTCAGCCTTCCCCCCGGTTCTCCTCAGCCCTAGTCCGTTGCGTGATCATGGGCAGGAGCGAATACTGCAAAAATACAGCGAAAGTCCGTATTCCTTCCTCCCTCAGCTCCCTTTTCCATCAGACAGGGCTGTACGGTCCCATCGTGCCTTCATCCCATGGATGAGTCAGGCTCCAGGAAACCCAGAAGTAGCAGAATTTTGCTACATTTCTTAACCTGTTCTTTTGCTTCCATCTGCTGGTCAAATTCAAGTGGAATAAATAGGCGGCAGGACTGCTGAAAACCCTTCCCAGAAATGTGTTAGATGCTCTGTATGCATCCAAAAATCCCTGTTCTCACTGTACATGACAGGATTGCTCACAAAAAAAAAGCAGTTTTAGGAGGGGTTCTGAGACTGAGCTTTAGGTTATGTCAGCCTCTTAGATGAGTAGATTATATATTTACCCAGGAATGGAAGGCTTCAGCACAGTCTCCAAGCTCTAAAGCAGATTCAACTCCCAGCTACTGAGAATGGTGTGGTACTGAAACAGTGTTAATGTGCAGAAGGAAGATGGGAGAAAAAGGGGTCGAATTTGTAACCTCACCAATAGGGATTTGGATGGCCCCGATCTCGGGGATGGTTTTCACTACTAAATGCAGAAACATTTGTGGAAATAGCACCTGAAGCTCAAGAAATCTTTCCCCTGAGCTGGGTCGGTTTGCTTTGTAAGCTGATTTCTCCACAGCCTTTTGGCAGGATGGACATGAAGATCAGATTTTATATTTTGGGTACAGAGTAGAAGGAGGTGTTCGTATTGCCCAGAGGGGCAAAAATTTGGAACCTGCTTTGTTTAAGCCAGTCAGTGATTAAGGAACAACCTGAAGCTACCAAGAGGATTTCTTTTATTCTTTCTCTAAACTTGTTGACTGCTGTGGAGTGAGCCTAGATACTTAGTTTCTGTTTTCTGAATTCCAGTATTCCAATGCAGTATTGAAAAGTTAAACTGCTACATCTTACTTTGTAGCACTAAATAATTACTGTAATTCCTGGTTCCCCAGCTCTGTCCTTATCTGCATTGCATTTTTCCATTAATCTGTTCTGTAGAATGGAGGTTATTATTTTCTACCAGTTTGGGGAAAAATAAATTCCTATATGCATTACAATACTGTGGCTGTTTGTAACTACCCAGTGTAGTCTTACAATCAAAGAAATTTGTTTTGTGAGGCATTTCACTGTTCTTAATTCTTAAATATTTCCTTTGTTCTGTAAATTACTCTTGAAAAGCAATATTATTGTAATCTGCAGTTGAACTTTGCAAATTCATGCAAATGAGTGAGAGAATTAATGCTTATTAATTAATTTGTAAATTCAGCATCCTTAAATTGTATTGTTTAATAATTCACCATACTTTGTGTCCATTCATTTTTATGTATTCATAACACATATTGCTTCAAATTAGTGAAGCCTCGGCAGTGTAAAACCTGGCTTCAGCAACATTCATGTTAGAAGAGGGAGATAATAGTGGTCTGTGAGCGTCTCTTAGCATCAGAGAATTAATTAATGAAAGACAGAATGTAACTATTGCAATTTGGGGAGAAATCAGGTTTCTGTTTTCAGTGCACCACACTCAAATTCTAAAATGTCTTTGGATTTTAAATGTAACACTTCTCAAATGCTTCCTAGTGTTACTAGGAATGGTAGTGTTACTACCATTAACTTCTGTGGTGAACTTGCTGTATGTCTGTAATTATGAAAGCTATTTGTGGTCCTTCTTGAGAAACTTTGCCAACTCTCTTGTTCACAGCAGGTTTGTATAATTTGGAAGAGAGGAGAGTAAAACAGTGCCTTTTCTTTGTGATGGGAAATTCCCACGGGTGCTGATGGAGCTGGCCGAGGTCATTGCTAGACCACTCTCCATCATCTTTGCCAAGTCTTGGGAAATGGGAGAGGTGCCTGAGGACTGGAGGAAAGCAAATGTCACTTCAGTCTTCAAAAAGGGCAAGAAGGAGAACCTGGGTAACTATAGACAGGTCAGCCTCACCTCCATCCCTGGGAAAGTCACTGTTTCCCTTCTCTGCTTGTGTTTCTCAAAAAAAATACTGTCAGCAAGCCAATAATTGGACATCAGCCTTCTAAAAAGCCTGGCAAGGCTACAAATATAATGTGCAAGGGGAGAGGGAAAGCTGTGGGGATACGGGGTGGTGGAGGGAGAAAGAAAACTGGGAAAGTCCATCATGTCTCAGCTGCTCTTTCTGTCCTGGCACATGATCTTGAGGAACCTCATAGGTAGAAGCTGTTCTGGGATCCCAAAGGAAAAAGAGGGAAGCAACACTGCCTGTGTATTACAATAAGATCTTTCCTTTTGTGATTGCAGAGCTACCTGCTTGCCTCCTGTCTGAATTTCTGTTCTCAGGTCCCTCTGAACTCATTTTATTGACTGCCTCGGTTGGATGCACACAGGTACAACGTTATAGCACTATAGTTCATATTTCCAAGCTTCCCACACCATGGCTTTGTAACTTTTTTATTCATTCTATCAAATATATTAGTGCAGAAATATAGGGTCAAATGATAATGAAACATTATAGGGTTAAATTCAAGGCCAGACTGGGTAAAGATGTCCCTGCTCATGGCAGGGGGTTGGACTAGATGAACTTTGAACTTCCCTTCCAACCCAAACTATTCTATGATTCTATAATAATTCTATTATTCTAAATTACTCTTTTAGTAGGTCCATTAATTTGATGGAGTTACACAAGAGACCAGGTTGATTTATAATGTAAATGCATTTTAGTAAAAGGTAAGGAAATGACTGAATGAACAATTGCATTTAAAGATGCATGACTCTAATAGAGTTTAATTTTAAATGGCTGCAAAGAAAGGAATACTTACCACTCTTTCATGAAGCTAGAAATAAATAAAATGCACTATAAGTGTTGGAGCTAATTAATTAAGTGCTCAACTATTTTTTTTTCAAAACAAGATCACACTTAAGTGCCTTAAGCTTTTATTAATTGCATGCACCCCAAAATCCCCTATAGTAACTGAAAATTTAATTACATACGTTTTTTGTTCTTTTAAGAATGGAAGCTTATTAAACTTTAATCACTTAAACATCTGTGGCAGAATGCAAACCCCCCTCTCTCCCTCTTCCTTCCTTTGATATAGAAGGTGTAGGCACATCTCTCTCTCTCTCTGCTGTTGTTTGACCCCAGAGCCCGCTGGCCAGGGTCATTAAGAGAGAGGAGAAGGGAGCGCAGAGGTGCCAAGGAGTCGCTGGGCACCCACGGCCAGTGTGGGGGATGCTTGGAAGCTTCAGGGGCACCCCACAGCTAGAGTGGGGGTGCAGAGAAGCTTCTGGAAAGCCTACAGTCAGATCTGATCAGGCTACATAAAACGGGATTCTCGTCGAGGCTCCGCCCTTTCTGTGTGGACCTCTTGGAGCACGAGCAAGATGCTGTGGCCGAGAGCCCTCCCGGGACAGGGATGCCGTTTGCCTCATCTGTAGGTGAGTGCTTACTCTGTGCTCCAATATAAGCACGTGTATTTTCTTTAATTCCTCACAGGATCACGAGTGCTTACTCCGTGCTTCAATATAAGCATGTGTATTTTCTTTAATAATTCCTTGCCAGATTCAGGCAAGTGTATACTTTTCCCGGACTCAGGGACGGCTCTGGCATTGTTTTTGGTGAAGCCACGTGTATGCACACTGTGGATCTCTAGTGGTATTAGTTGCTGCACCTTTAATAATTCTCTGGCATTGTTTTTGGTGAAGCCACGTGTATGCACCCTGTGGATCTCTAGTGGTATTAGTTGCTGCACCTTTAATAATTACCTCAGCTGATATTTGAACCTGTATTCAAGTCACTTTGGAGAGCTAAAACCCCATCTTCCACCGGCCAATCTGCTGTATTTTTTTTACCGAATAGAAGTTTGTTTTGGACCCTGTTGTCCCCTAACTAACTTCGGGGTGCCTCCGTGACATTTTTGGCACAGCAAAGCAGGGTATCAGATATGGAGGAATTATTTAGAGGATTGAGTAATATATCTGCAGTAACCTGGCGTCTTGCAGTAATGTGGATTGCGGTGTGTTTCAGTCTGGCCATTTGCTTAAAGGTAGCACAGGACGTGTGTAAACTTAAGCTCCAAATGGAGGAAAACCTTTTGCGGCAAAGCGAACAATCTGACTTTTTAAAGCAGGACCTTTCGCGGCAAAGCGAACAGTCTGACTCTCTAAAGCAGGACCTTTTGCGGCAAAGCATATGATCGGATTTTTTAGAACAGAGATTTGGCTTGTTAGAACAGAAATTGTTTTTTTGGAACACACACTTTGTTATAAATAAGAGCCAATAAATCGATTTTGAGTCAATCAATCGATTTTATTTAGCAAGCGGTAATTAAGCAAAACAGCGCTGGGTGACCGGGGGAAGCTCAGTTCCGCCAACAGGCACACACAATCAACCTTTCGTATGTGCTTATATATGTTATACATTCGTTTACGTGCTGGGAATTTCCGTCTCTGGAACTTTTGTTATCTGTTGCAACATCCGGGCGCTTTGTTATCTGTAACACCATCTGGGAGTCCTATTATCTGTGGTACCATCCGGGAGTCCTGTTTTTTATGACACCATCCGGTAGTCCTGTTATTTATGGCACCACCTGGTAGTCCGTTATTTATGGCACCACCTGGTAGTCCTGTTATTTATGGCATTGGCTTTAACTATTACTACAAGGTTCTACAAAACATAATCAAACTTACACAAACACAGTTACTGCTTACAATAATATGCATAATACAATTGAATCCTACTCGATTTGTTCAACATTAACAATTTTGACCATCACTTATTACAATTCCCCCCTTTTTTTTTTTACTCATTTATTTGTTGATCAAATCGAGTTACCGCTTTTCGGGCTAGTAAGGTTATTTCAGCTTCTTCATCAGTTCCATGTTTCTGTAGCAACATAAGGTGTACCTGCTCTACACGGTTTTTAACTAGTCCAATAAGTCGATTTAGGATACAGGGTCCAAAGGTTAGGGTGAGTAATAATATCATCAAGGGTCCAGCTATTGTGGATAGCAATGCAGTTAGCCACGGGGACTGAATAAACCAAGACTCGTACCACCCTTTTGCAGCTTCTCTTTCCCTTTTTCTCTGTTCCAGTCTCTCCCTTAATTTTGCCATCGAGTCTCGGACTACCCCTGTGTGATCTGCATAAAAACAACACTCTTCCTTCAAGGCTGCGCATAGTCCACCTTGCTGTAAGAAAAGGAGATCCATCCCTCTCCTGTTTTGCAACACCACTTCAGATAGCGAGGTTAGAGATCTCTCTAAGGCGGTTATGGAGTTTTCAATTCTCTCTAGGTCCTCATCTATCGCAGTCTTCAAGGAATTGAATCCTTGATTTTGTTGAACAAGTGAAGCTATCCCTGTTCCTGCTCCGGCTACCCCTAACCCTAGCAACGTGGCTATAGTAATGGCTGTAATGGGTTCCCGTTTGGTACGATGGAGCCCTGTATCCCAAATATCATACATTACATTTTCTTGATGATACAATATCCTTGGGATGATGGTAACTAACATGCAATACTCTCGGGAACTGTTGAACACCTTTAAAGACACACATGGAGTAAGTCCCATCCTAGAACATATCCATTTTGTTCCATTCGGGGGAATAATATATCCTGTGGTTTCATTAAGGCTCGGTACGATATTCCCACAAAGTGGTCTCTTGGAATTTGGTACTTTACCTATACAAGTCCCTATCCCAGTTACATGTTGCATAGTTATCCCTCTTTTCTGCTTTTCCCAAGGACATTGAATAGGCACAGACTCCTTGCTTATGGTATACCAACGATTATCCCCTATAGCTTCATAAAAGGGTGGATTAACATTATAACACAACCAGCAACCCATGGTTAAGTTGGGTTGCGTATAGTTTAGAGTTTGATAAGCAGCCAGGATAATTCCCCATAGAGGATTCAAAGATTCTGGGGCTTCAATATTCAGAGATTTCAAGGCTTCAGTGACAGTTTCCTCTATTACTATTATATTCTCCTTCTCTACTGTCTTTGTCTCCCAACCCAGAGGGGGAGGGGATCTTACTACTGGATTGGGACCTATCGCTCGAGAGGTCAGTTTAACTTCTTCTTTCTTTATGAGAAACATGCCTCCTCGATCAGCACCCGGTTGATAATATCGCATTCCCCAGGTTTTTCCAACAAACCATCCACTATGTTCAGGATCTGTTACATTAAGGAATATATATTCACAGTTGCCATCGGGTGGGGTGTACCCGCGGGGAGCTAATTGTAGGCAACTCCTTTCTCCTGAGGGAGGAGTGCACCCTGCAGGTCCCCATCCAACCCTTAAGAACTTATCAGTATTTGCCCGAGGAATTGGCCAGTTTGAAGCAATCGTTTCACACCCCCAGTAAGTGCAGTAATAATGTCCTGGGGTATTACAATACGAGGGCCCTGTGCTGGGGCACATATAAAACCCTATTTTGTTAAAGCATGGCTCAATTTGAACTAATTGGCATAAGGTTGTAGTAAAAGAAGGTGACCCTGATGTGGTCTGTTGTTGTATTATCGTTTGGTCCTCCCATCGATAGAGAGTCCATTTAAAAGGTTGGTGGGAACTCCCCTGGTTTATTGCTATTATTACCGGTAAGGTAAGGAGGATTAGGGATAGCGACCCGGCCCCTGGTTGGCTGAAAATCAGCCAGTGGAGGTTCATTTTGTTGAGGGTTGTTCTGCTTAAGGAGATGCTTTATTTTAGAAGTCTTCGGAGGCACTTGCCAATCCCCACAAGGATACCCCTCTGCCTTGCACTGGGCCTACTCTGTTGCTTCAGAGTAGCCGGGTAAGTTATCTTCTCGGCAGCAGTTGTAGTCTTCAGGGGACTGCCTCCTAAATTCTCTCCTTGTTCTGTCACAACCCACTTTCCAATACTGAACCCAATAGGGCTATTTTCAAATACAAGGGTTTTGCCACTGTCCCGAATCCTCACAGGGTTTGGAACACTTCCTCTTGGTTATTTCCCAAATGTCTGGACTTATCGGTGATTATTAATATCCCAATGGTATCTAAGGTTTTTCCTCTACACTCATTACACCATCGTTCAACATACAGAATTTTTTTTTTTTTTTTTTTTTTTTTTTTACTGCTGTATCCCGCACCCGTTACACACACGACGTACCCACAGATTGCATTGCTTACATACAGGACATGCGATGGGCGACTTATGTAATTCCTTACAATTGTCCATAAAAAGCCTAGTGTTCAGGGCTATGCGTCACGTGTCTGTTTCCTCTTGAAGGTCAGCTTCAACTCATCCGGTTCACCGGTGACTTCCCAGTCTGTATGTAGGATAGGACCTTTTACTCGGCTAGCGTGTGTCCATCCTCTTTCCGCGGTGTGGACTGCGGTATCTGTAGTGAGTAAAACAAGGAAAGGTCCCTCCCAGCGAGGGGTTAACGATGATTCCTTCCATGTTTTTACGAGTACTTGATCTCCTGGCTTAATACTATGTATTGCTACATCTAAAGGTGGTCTTTGAACCACCAGGCCTCGCTTTAACAGTTCTTGCCTCCTTCTCACGAGTTCTATAAGATATTCTTGTAACATCTTTTCTTCCACTTTAGGGTGTTCAATTGGTTTCTCCAAATCATAGGGCATTCCATATAACATTTCAAAGGAGGAAAGTCCTGTATCGGCCCTCGGTTGTGTCCTTATATTCAAGAGGGCTAAGGGGAGGCACTTTACCCAGTTCATTCTGGTTTCTATCATTAATTTGGTCAGGTGCTTTTTAATTTCTCCGTTCATCCTTTCAACTTTTCCTGAACTCTGGGGGTGCCAAGGAGTGTGATACTCCCACTTGGTTCCCAGAGCTTCTAATGTTTCTCTAATTATTTTGGAAGTAAAATGGGGTCCTCTGTCCGAATCAATAACTGACATGATCCCATATCTAGGTATGATATGCTCTAATAATATTTTTACTACTGTCCTCACAGTGTCCCGAACTACCGGAAAGGCTTCGACAAAGTGAGTTAGGTGATCTACCAAAACTAGGAGATACTTATACCTGCCTACCTTCGGTAATTCCGTAAAGTCTACCTGAATCCTTTCAAATGGCTTCTTGGCCAGTTGCCTTCCCCCAGGGACTCTTTCCCTAAGACACTGTTTATTTATCCTTTGACAGGTTAAACATTCTCCAACGATTCTTTTTGCTAAATCATACACTCCCAGGGTCATATATTTATTAGCGAACTGATCTACCAGGGCCTGTACTCCCCAATGGGTTTGCCTATGAAATTCTCTTAAAACTCGCCAAGCTACTCCTTTCGGGAGCATTTCCCTCTCATCAGGTAACCACCACTTCCCCTCTTGTTCGACTACTCTCATTTGCCCCAATTTCTCCTTTTCCTGATTTGTAAATCTCATAGCATACCTAGTTTGTACAGAGTCTTGTTCAACTGCTTTTATCACCAGTAACGCAGCTTTCTTAGCTTCCTCATCTGCTAAATTATTCCCTCTTATTCGCGTGGAGGTTCCCTTCCGATGGCCCTTTACATAAACTACCGCGATTTGTTTGGGCCCTCTTAATGCCTCTAAAGTTTGCTTTATTAAGGTCTCATGTATTAATCCTTTACCCTGAGAATTCATTAGTCCCCTCTCTTCCCAAATTTTTCCAAACGTGTGAACCACCCCAAATGCATATTTAGAATCTGTAAATATTGTTCCTCTCTTATCTTTTAACAACTGTAACGCCCTCAATACTGCGAACAGCTCACAAGCCTGCGCCGACCATCCTGAGTTAAGGGGACCTGACTCCTTAGTTATCCAGCTATTTCCATCTATTATGGCATATCCTGATTTCCTCTTTCCGTCCACTACCCACGATGATCCATCTACAAACAGTTTTTCTCCACATAGCAACTCCTCTTCTTCTAAATCCTCTCTTATTTTGACTTGATATTCTATTACTCTGATACAATCATGGGAAAGAGATTCGCTCGGTTCCCCATACAAAAATTGGGCTGGATTCTGCAAGTTAGTGGTTTCAAGCTCTAACTTAGGAGAGTGCAATAGGATCCCTTCATATTTCAATAACCTAGCATCCGTAATCCACTTGTCAGCTTTCTGCTGCAATACCCCTCGTATATTATGAGGTGTGTATACCTTTAATTCCCCTCCCATAGTTATTTTTCCAGCTTCTTCAACTAGGAGAGCAGTAGCAACTATGGCCTGTAAACAGGTAGGCCAACCGCGACTAACTGGATCTAATAATTTGGAATAATATCCTACGGGTTTCTTTTTACCTGCCCATTCTTGCATTAGGACCCCAAAGGCCGTTCCACCCTCCGTGTTAACAAATAAGTAAAAAGGTCTTCGGGCATCCACCAGACTCAGTACTGGGGCATTTACTAAATCAGCTTTTAAGTTTTCTAATTGTTTATCATCTTCTGTACTCCATTTCATCAGACCTTCCCCCACTAACTTCTGATATAAGAACTTAACCTTGTTACTGTAATTTTCAATCCATTGTCTACAGTAGCCGAAAAGACCTAAAAGTTGTCGCACCTGCCTTTTATTCTTGGGAGGCTGGAGGGATAAAATAGCATTTACTCGATCTGGATCTAGCCTCTTAGTCCCTTTGCTCAACCAGTGCCCTAAATATTTTACCTCTTCCTCGGTAAATTGCAGTTTAGATCTTGATACCTTTAAACCCTTTAGACTCAAGAAATTTAATAACTTAATGCTGGTGCTTCGCACACTATCTTGGCTTTTTCCAGCTATTAATAGATCATCTACATATTGTACTAAAACCACTCCAGGTTCCAGTTCAAAATTCTCCAAGACTTGTTCCAGGGCCTGCCCAAAGAGGTTTGGAGATTCTGTAAATCCCTGTGGAAGAACCGTCCATCTAAGTTGTTGCTTCCGATGGGTATCAGGGTTCTCCCACTCAAAGGCAAAATAGTCACGACATTCTTTTCTCAAAGGACAGGCCCAGAAGGCATCCTTTAGGTCTATTACACTATACCAGGTCAATTCTGGGGACACTTGGCTTAATAGGTTATAAGGGTTGGCCACCACCGGAAATCTAGTTACTGTTCTTTTATTTACTTCACGGAGGTCTTGTACTAGACGATAGGACCCATCTGATTTCTTTACAGGTAAGATGGGGGTATTGTGGGGCGACATACATGGTTCTAGTAACCCTTGTTGTAACAATCGATCAATTACCGGTTGCAGCCCGCGTTTCCCATCCTGTGATATAGGGTATTGTTTAACACGTATCGGTACTTCCGGATCCGTTATTGTCACTGTAATTGGTGGAATATCTAATTTCTAACCAACTCGGGAGTGTACCATACTTCAGGATTGATCTTAGCTTCGTCTTCGGTTGTTAAAGCGTACAGTTTTACTTTCAATTCTCGATCTTTTACCTCCAAACTAATCCCCAATTCGACGATTAAATCCCTTCCTAATAGGTTATATTCAGCTTCAGATACTAATAAAAAGGACCCTACCCCTATCCAGGATGGGGATTCTACTTCTACTCCTTTAATTATGGGTACAGAAAAGGGTTCTCCTTTTGCTCCTATTACTTGTACTTTCTCCAAGGATGGAGTGCATCCCCAGGGTACAGTTTGGACAGTAGATCTTTCTGCCCCTGAATCTACCAGGAATTCCATCTCCTGGTGCTGGGGACCTAACTTCAATTTTATCAAGGGCTCTGTTGTTTTAGAAGTCCCCAGCAAATAGAGCCCCTGACACCCCTACTCAGCAAAATACATTTTCTCATCCTGTATACGTTTCCTACAGTTCCTTCGCATATGTCCCTTCCTCTGACAGTAAAAACATTCGATTTCCTTCAAGTCCTTCAGTCCGACTTGACTTCCCTGAGGTGGCCCATTCCCACCTATGCGTGGTGGCCCTCCCTTCTGTGGAGCCGTCCTCTGTCCCTCTCGAACTGCCGCTACTAAAATTTTAGCTTGCCTCTTCTGAGTCTCTTCCTCCCTTCTTACATAAACCTTCTGTGCTTCCCTTAGCAACTCATCCAACCCTTTCTCTTGCCAATCTTCCAACTTTTCTAACTTCTTTCTAATATCCGGCCATGACTTCGCCACAAACTGTGTTTTTAAAAGAGCTTGCCCGACCGGTGTCATAGGGTCTATCCCGGAATAGAGCTGCAAGCTCTTTCTTAGTCTTTCTAACCATTCTGTGGGAGTTTCATCTTTCTTTTGTTGTTCATTAAAGGCTTTATTTATGTTCTGCCCTCGAGGGACAGATTCCTTAATCCCTTGGACAATTATAATGCGAAGATCTCCCATATGTCCCCTGTGTTCCGGGTTTTGATTATCCCAGTTAGGACGCTGCTGGGGCCACTTAATGTCAGCACCCGGCCCTTGTTGGTGTTGCTGGTCCCAAACTCTCATCCCAGCCCTCCGAACCATTTCCCGCTCTTCTGCGGTAAATAGTATCCCTAAAATAGCTTGCATTTCATCCCAGGTATATAAATTAGGTCCTAAAAACTGATCTACCCTTTCCGAAACTCCTAAGGGATCTTCTAACAAATTCCCCATTTCCTTCTTAAATTCTCTTACATCCCCCGAATTTAGAGGCACTGACACAAATCCCACCCCGGGTTGTGGACCTCCCATCGCTATTTCTCGTAATGGGTATAGCCCTGTTTCTGATGATGCTTGCTGTCCTGCCCCTGATGTCATTTGCTGCCTAGCTTGACTCCTCGTGATTCTTCGGGTTCCCCTAACTGACCCCGAAGAATCGGAATCCTCCTCAGAAGCCGAAGGCATAGGGGGAGAGGAGGGCCTTGGATTCGCTGCTGGCGGGGGATCATAGGGAGGGGGAGGGGGTGGAGGTTCCTCGGGAGCCCTCTTTTTGCGGCCAGATTTTTTTTCGCTTATGGTAAAAATCCCAGCGCGAGTCGCAGGAGGTAGCCAACAACGCGCATATTCGCTCTCCTCAGGATCAAAGGGCTCCTTATCATTTACATAAAAATTTAGGGCCTGACAAATCCAATCTTCAAATGAACCAAAAATTGGCCAAAATAAATGATCTGGTCTAATCTGCTGGTTTCCCCAGACATGCATGCAATAATAAACCATTTTTTCCCTCTCTTTGTTTCGTGTGCAAGCTGCACCTTCCCAATTCTTGAGCATAAGGCCCAATGGGGAATCTTGGGGAATATCCGGTAACCTCTCCTTGGGTCCCTTCCCCATGGGATCAGAAGGCTTGCTCTTCCTCTGTCCCATCTTCCGGAGTGTCTTCTTTCACACACACACACGCACCCCTCGTTCGTGGCTCACGCCCTCGCGGGCAATGAGAACCGCACTACTAGAGAGTCCCGCCCTGCCTTACGGCAGGGTCCACACTCACTTCGCTTCCTCCCCAAGCGGGGGGGGCGTCTCGTTCATGCACACTCCAGGATACCCACCCCAACCGAACGGAATTGCTTTCTATACTTACCCTCCCCGGGGTCTTCGTCCGGTTCTTCGTGCACAAAGGTTTACGGGGTTCAGTTCTTTTGCCTAATTACCTAAATTTCGGGTTCGGAGGTTAAGGTTTCAGGGCGATCCTCCGTCCACTCCAGGGCCGTCTGAAAACGGGACGGGGCGCCTCCCTGAAGTTTAGGAGTCCCTCCCAGAGATCCTTAATCCGAGTCACGGCACCAAAATTTGTTATAAATAAGAGCCAATAAATCGATTTTGAGTCAATCAATCGATTTTATTTAGCAAGCGGTAATTAAGCAAAACAGCGCTGGGTGACCAGGGGAAGCTCAGTTCCGCCAACAGGCACACACAATCAACCTTTCGTATGTGCTTATATATGTTATACGTTCGTTTACGTGCTGGGAATTTCCGTCTCTGGAACTTTTGTTATCTGTTGCAACATCCGGGCGCTTTGTTATCTGTAACACCATCTGGGAGTCCTATTATCTGTGGTACCATCCGGGAGTCCTGTTTTTTATGACACCATCCGGTAGTCCTGTTATTTATGGCACCACCTGGTAGTCCGTTATTTATGGCACCACCTGGTAGTCCTGTTATTTATGGCATTGGCTTTAACTATTACTACAAGGTTCTAAAAAACATAATCAAACTTACACAAGCACAGTTACTGCTTACAATAATATGCATAATACAATTGAATCCTACTCGATTTGTTCAACATTAACAATTTTGACCATCACTTATTACACACTTGAGTGTTAATTAATACAAGAGCTCCCCCTAGCGTCCCCAAGTTCAGGTGTGCCCCTCGGCCCCCTCGCTTCTCGACAAAGATACTGATTCTGAAAACAGTGTTGATGAAGGGGGAGTAGAAACAAAGGACGTGCGTCCTCTTATTAGAACTGAAACATATACGGAAGGACGAGGCAAAAATCCATGCACGACTACCCATAGCACGCCATATTCAGGATTGGAGCTAGGAGATTTACAAACTAAATTCTCACGCAAGCCGAGTGAGACAAAGACTGAATATCTTCAGCGCGTTTCACTTACCGGGGGTGATAGAATATTACTGAGGAAGGACGAGGCCACAGGCTTCTGGGGACCAGGGGTATTTTTAAGTGATGGTCTGGACAGTAATCAGCCCCTCACATCTCGGGTAGCTTACTGGGCTGGTGGTATAGATCCCAGGGAACGTGGGGAGCCAGTTACAATTGTTATAAAAGGTTTATCAGATCTTGCTGAGGGAGTTCAAAAGGCCGCTTGTATACAAGCAATGTATGAAAGAGGCCGACAGTCCCCCTCTATGGCGGCGCCGGTCCACCTTCGGCCACTTATTAAAGGACTACTAGATGCCTTAAAAATATATGTCCAGTCCCTTAAGGAGAAAATTCAGGGGGCTATCGATCGTAATAAGCAAAATCCCCAAAGCCCTCCTGAGCATATATTAACCTGGGCGGAAATTTTACACAATGTGGCGTGAGATGGGGTGGGTAGACCCGAGCGGTAGCCCATGCAGGAGCCGGACGGTCCGGAAGACGAGCCGAGCCGAGCCTCTTCCGGGGCCGCCCCCCCCGCGTCCCAGTAACCGGAGCGTTTTGGCTGCCGGTCACATCAGAGCAGCGGCGTGCAGCGGAGCAGCCTCTGGCGCCGTGTGCTTGCTCTGGGGGTTCCTCGAATGCTGCTATATAAGCTTCCCACTGAGCATATACAGGAGCTGGTGGAATATTTATAGGAAAAATCAGAGAACAAAGAGGAGGCACCGGTAACCGCCCCCCTCCCTGAGGACAAACGAAACATTAACCCTTTCGTATCCTCACAAAGGGAGTCAAAGGAGCCAAAAAACTAGTAGAAGCGTATTGGAACCAGGACCACCCAACCCGCTTTGTATTTTCTTGTCAACGGTCCAGTGATAAGGACCCATACATACATATCCCCGTCGGTTCAAGGCAGATAAGTGTGAAATTTCTAATTGACACAGGCGCACAAATCAGTGTTTTGAACAGGTGGTAAGCTGACACACTCGGGATTAAACCATCAAGGAAAGCCATCAATATAGTAGGGGTAACGGGTGTAGCAGAGATGTCCTTTAGCTCGAACCCACCTTTTGCTGCCTGGGGAGAAGCGGGTGATGGCTGTGGAAGTTGACCTGAGTCCTTATAAGGCAAACATATTGGGATTTGATATTTTGGCAGGTAGATGGTGGTGCTTACCTAATGGGGAGATTTGGAGCTTTGGAAGCCACAGAGTGGAGGCAGCCCTTATTAGAATATTGCCACTTACCTCTGCAACCTTGCAGCTCAAAGGAACTACTGTCATTAGGATTTTGCAAATTGCTCCTGCTCTACCTACATCTAAAATAACCTGTACTCCACAATACCCCCTGCCGAATGCGGCAAAACGGGGCATTACGGAGGTTATTAATGATCTTGAAAAAAGACAAATAGTTAGCCGCACCCATTCTCCCTATAATTCTCCAGTTTGGCCCATTTGCAAGCCTGATGGGCAGTGGCGCATAACTATTGATTATCAAAAACTGAATAATAACACCACACCCCTAACAGCTGCCGTCCCAAACGTATCCTCGGTGGTGACTGTAATACAAGCAGCAGCCCACCCATGGATGGCTGCCTTAGATGTCAAAGATATGTTCTTCATGATCCCCCTAAGGGAAGAAGACAAGGCACAGTTCGCTTTTACCTGGGAAGGGAAGCAATACACTTTTAATCGGCTTCCTCAGGGGTACAAACACTCTCCTACTATTGCCCACAATGCCCTTGCTGCACTCATTGACACTGTACAGGCGCCCTCAGGCATTCGCATATGTCAATATATAGACGACATCCTAGTGGGCGGAGACAATAAGGAACAGGTGGGGCAAGTAGCAGAAACTCTTTGGATTAGATATTCCACTGTCCAAGTGCCAGGGTCCCAGTCAGGAAGTTAAATTCCTAGGGACTTGGTGGATAGGGGGAGCCATAGCAGTACCTGATGATGTCCTAGCTACTATAGAAAAGGGGCACACCCCAAACAGCAAAGCGGACTTGCAATGCCTGTTGGGTACATTAGGGTACTGGAGAAAGCATATCCCAGGATTCTCAGTGATTGCCCGTCCCCTATATGACCTACTCTGAAAAAAAACAAGAAATGGGATTGGACTCTACAACATACAGAGGCCCTTAATGTTCTAAAAGATGAACTTAAAGCCTATCAGAAATTGGGCCCACTGCATCCACAAGACCCATTTGAGAGTGGAATGGGGGTTTGCAGAACATGCTTCCTATTGTGGTATATTCCAAAGGGGGCTAATAGGGCAATCTAGACCTTTGTTGTTCTCTTCCACCGCATTTAAGGGAGCTGAACAACAATATTCGGAGTGGGAAAAGGGGCTTCTCTCACTTACCCGAGCAGCTGATATTTGAACCTGTATTCAAGTCACTTTGGAGAGCTAAAACCCCATCTTCCACTGGTCAATCTGCTGTACTTTTTTTTACTGAATAGAAGTTTATTTTGGACCCTGTTGTTCCCTAACTAACTTCAGGGTGCCTCCGTGACAACATCTATTGAAATACCAGTGGCTATAAACAACATGCAATTCTAAATACTAATTAAACAGGAAGGCTAAATCACTGTAAAGCTAAACTGAATTTTAAGTAACTTTGCACTCCTAAGTACTCCTATTTTTTTAATGCCATATAAGATTTACCATTTCCTCTCTAAACACAGCAGAAGTCCTGGGAAGTGTTAGTATCTGTACTGTGGTAGGCACGTTGTTTTGCGGATATATTTGCAGTGGGGGTTAGTCCCTAGAGAATAAACTGGAGTTCAGGAAAGGAGACCAGCACGGGCAGAGAGCGGTTTAAGTGGACGGTTAAAACTGCTGGCGGCACCGACACATGCAGAGGTACATCTGTAATACCTCTTTGAAAGGGTATGTGGTAGAGTAAGTCTGGTGAAAGGCAGGGAGATGTGGCTTTGTGGGGCTGGTCAAGAAAACAATGATCTGTGCATTACTGACTCATAAGATTTATGATTTGGTAACAGTTACATGTTGAAAGGTCCTTAATTTTTCTTTCTTTTATACAAACTTCACAGAACTGGGACTAGAGATATTGATATCTCTGTTCTGTTTTTCACATCCAGTGTAATGCAGGTCTTTGTCACTTGATCAACTGATTAATGGCTTAATTAATTTGCTTTGGACAGATGTCTGACTTCTCAAAATTAACCATCACTGTTTGCATTCTTATCAACACAAGATAAGACAGAATGAACGTCTCAGTCTAAACTATTTTTGATGACACTCATGGTATCACAGTATCACAGTATCACAGTATGTTAGGGATTGGAAGGGACCTCAAAAGATCATCTAGTCCAATCCCCCTTCCTCCAACCTGATATTCTATGATACTATGATCCTGATTTTAAATGGGGCTCTTTTTAATGTAAAGGTTCACTTCTGCTTGGTCAACACAACAAGAAGAACATTACTATGTTAAGGTTGAAGTGGGTTCCTCATATAATACATAGACATGATTTTATCCTATACTGCCCAAAGCAAGTATCTACCTAGAAGAGTATTTGAGATGTTGCCCATCACTATATCACTGTTTATACTAGAATTTAAAATGCCTATACTGTGAGATCTTTTGACTGCTCTACCTGCTTTTTTTTTTTTTCCAGGTTGGTAAACACACTGGGAGGTATAATATTACATTGAAAATAGTACGGTCAGATATTGTTTTATCTCAAGTATCAGTACTGTGTTATACGCACTGCTGTATACAGAGCAGAGGGAGCAGGTGGGTCTAATTTAGTAAAGGCACACTAAAGAGGTAAATTGGTTTTACAGTACGTTGCTCCACCTCAAAACACATTTGCTTGTAGGAATAAATGATTCTCCACTATCTTCAGTTTGCTACAATGATACTTTAGATTGAATATTGCGAACAATTTTTTCCGGGAAAGGACTGTTGGGCTTTGGAACAGGCTGCCCAGGGCAGTGGTGGAGTCACCATCCCTGGAGGGGTTGAACAGACGTGGAGATGAGGTTTGGACTTGATCTTGAGGGTGTCTTCCAACCAAAATGATTCTATGATTCCTTCCAAGAAAGGATAGGGTAATTCTCTTTCCATATGGATTTTCCTTATATGCATCTTGTGGGATTTAAAAACTTAAGCCTTGGTCAGTAGTAATTCTTCAGCTTCCTTGTGTGCTGGGCACTGGCAGAGAGCAGCAAAAGTCGTCGCTGCAGATGCTGGGGCTCTGTTTCCATTGTGAAGGGGCCAAAAATTTGTGGGTTTGTCTCCTTCAGGTCCCTAACACTTGGGCTGGGCTTTTTCTCGGGGATGGATGCAGGCAGTGGTTGATTGGCATAGAAGAGAGGAAAACTGGGGGTAGAAGTGGGAGTCTATATGCATTACTGTGCAATGTAATTAGGAATATATACGTGCTATGGAAGCAGTGTAAATACTGTTTTTTCCCTATCCCCTGAGTAACTGCCAGTCTTTCATGCTCATGCTGAGTCCTCATAAATAATGCCAAATGTCAGCATACTAAAAGAGAAATAAACTAATTTATTTGCCTAAATGTGCCTTTGGCCATACCTGCTTTTCCTGTGGTTCCAGCTTCACATCCCAATGAGGCAGACTGGAGTCGATATGCTGATTTCTAGAGCTTTCTTTGTAGCAACTTCTGCTATGACCCTAAAATCTCAGGGTTTCTCTGCAAGCACTCAGCATATATGGCATGTTTTATCAAACTAAGACTTTGTTCCAGTATCTTATGAGATTTCTGTTTCCACTGTCCCTTTTACTATATTTGATGTTGCACTTTATGCTCCCCCAGATGTAACTTCGCTGAATGGTGGCAAAGATATTTTACGCTGCCTTGTTTTTATCACTGGAAAATTTGTGAATGACTTTGGGTTCTCCAATATGTGTGAAGAAATCCACGGGGCTGAGTCTGTACTGAAATTTCTGCATGTTGAGACCTGATTTTGGTCACTCCTGTGTTAAAATTGGGCAAGTCTAATGTTGTCCTAAACTACTAATTCTTCAAGTACTCTGTATTTTACTTGTGTTTATGTATCTCGGTCCATGAATTGGGAGGTTCCAACAGTCTTTGTGGTGTAGTTATACAAATCTCAGACCTTTTTTCCATCCCCTCTTCTCCAAGCACTCGGAAAATGGGTTTCTAGTTACTGGAGCACAAGATTTTCTTGTGCAGCCCTTGGAGATGCTGTGCATGAGGTTTGCAAGAGTCCTAACCTGAAATTTTCAGCATCCTGGACATGTTGAAGATCTACAACCATAGTAAGGGAAGTTATTTTTTCAACCTCAAAGTAATTTGTTCTTCTCTAGGAAAAGTTTTCCACCCATCCAGTAGCCCTGATAATATGCAAGAAAAATTACATTGAAAACCACTCTACTTCTGTTTATTAACAGTGAGTTGTTTTACAGTTCTTACATGCTGTTGTCTTAATTTGTTTGTTTCCACAGGCTACATTTAGATGCTGTTTACAGCAATAAAAAATATTACATTTGATCTAGAGTTCTGTCTTAATTCATAGGATGATATGTGAACAGAGGCTCGTCGAAAAAATCTGCTCATTCTAATTTTGAATTATTTAATGAATGAAGGGTGTGTTTTTTAAATAATAGCACTCTACATTTCTGCATTTGTGTGTGTCTGACCTCCCATAATGTGCCTTTCTGTCCTCTGTTGCGTGGATGGACAGCATGACTCTTTTGTTTGATGTGAGAAAGAGGTAAACTACTATTACATATCTTGACAATTTACTTTGCTAAATTGTTTCAATTCCTGGGGCAAAAATGTCCTATATAATTTAAAAATACTTTAGAGCCATCAGCAAAGGGTTTTAAAATAGAGTTTATGCTTTTATAATATTAATAAATGGAGTTGTGGATAGGTTAAAAATACTATTACTTACTAATGTTGTGTGCTTTTTCTCTCAAAAATCGAAATAAGATAATGACTCTATCTTTTTGGTCTTTGTTTTTTTGAAATTACTAGGTATTTTGATGCTGCAAATGCCTTGGAACAGGAGACAAAATTAAGTTTACGTGGCTTTGAAGTTTGTGACAACATTGATCTTGAGACAATTTTGATGGAATATGAAAGCTATTACTTTGTAAAATTTCAAAAGTATCCTAAAATTACCAAAAAGGTCCTGGACACTGGTATGTGGCTTTTGTTTCTCAAAGCTTAGAATGTATATTTGCCTGATATACTCACTGCACTTCTTGTCTATGTCAGCATTTAATGTTTGAACTCTCTTGCAGTTGCAGAGCTATAGTTCTAGCACATAGGACGTAACAATTGAGATATGGGTCTTTGAGCCCTTCTGCTCTTCCTTCTCTCTTTATGTAGAGGAACAAGAAGGTGATATTTTTCTGTCTTTGAAACACTGTTTTGACACTGGAAAATGCCATGTAAATGCAAAGTATTATGGCATAGATATATTCACTTTCTTTTCATGGGAGAGAACAGTAAGTCTGTTCTATTTTGGATTTATTATTTTTTAAATTAAACTGCTTAAA
Organism: Columba livia; assembly: GCF_036013475.1. Lineage (NCBI taxonomy): Eukaryota > Metazoa > Chordata > Aves > Columbiformes > Columbidae > Columba > Columba livia. Next base: position 10,764,199 of record NC_088641.1, on the reverse strand, counting down.
TGAAATACTATGTCTTAGCTAATGTCCAATCTAATGCTTTAATGTTTATCACCACTCATCTCATTAACTATTTATTTTGCACATTTTCATATACTAAAGGTAAAGTGCCAAACAAGTAATACATTTCTTTTTTTCCAAAGAACCTAAAGTCTGATGTATAAATGAATTATACAGAATAAGGAAAATCAGAATATGCACATTCTGTTTTGGCCATGAGAGCCTCAATGGTTTTATACTTGAGTACAAAATATAACTTACAGAAGCCATAAGAACAACTGTATAAGAATCAGTTATGAAGATCTCAGAGGGTACAGAAAACACCAACATCTCTACCTATTTGTCTCGTAAGAAAAATATAATCATCAAAGAAGGGGATGAATAGCCAGGGAACATCTTTGGGCAATTGTCATTGTTTCATATGGCTGCCAGCAACCTTGAAATCACAGGTAAATTAAACATTATATCAATATAATAAAATTACCTGTGTAGGTGAAATTATTTTGAAAGGTATTAAAGCCTCTAGTAGGAGGTCAGTAGTAGCTGCATTATCTGCATGAAAAAAATTTACGGCTAGAACATATTGATGGGTGCTAATACAAAGAGGAGCAGCCTTGCAGGATGAAACCCAAGGGATTTGTCAAGAAAGAAAATGTATTACAAAGCAGTTTTTACATCATACTTTGTCAAACTGAGTGGTAGCCATGATTCAGATGAAAAAAAAAATCCCAAAAATCTACTCATAGACATAAGTTCTCAGTACCATTTTTGGTCAGTAAAGCTACTCAGACATGGGGTACTCTCTCATACCTAAGCCCAGAATTGCCACCATCCTGGCAGGAAGATATCATGCTTTTTCCTTGAAGCCTGAACAGCCCCCTTCTGCTTGTATCTCCTGTGCACCAGTACAGGTTAGGGGTTGACCTGCTGGAAAGCAGCACTGCAGAAAAGGACTTGGGTGTTCTGGTGGACAACAGGTTGACCATGAGTCAGAAACAAGCCCTTGTGGCCAAGAAGGCCAATGGTACCTGGGGTGCATTAGGAAAAGTGTGACCAGCAGCTCAAGGGAGGTTGTTCCATCCCTTCTGCTCTGCCCCGGTGAGGCCGCATCTCGAGTTCTGTGCCCAGTTCTGGGCTCCCCGGTTTAAGAAGGACAAGGAATTACTGGAGAGAGTCCAGAGGTGGCACACAAAGATGCTGAGGGGTCTGGAGCATCTTTCTTATGAGGAGAGACTGAGAGAGCTGGGTCTGTTCAGCCTGCAGAAGAGAAGCTGAGAGGGGATCTTATCGATGCTGATAAATATCTCCAGGGTGGATGTCAAGAGGATGGACCAGACTCTGTTCAGTCGTGCCAAATGACAGGATGAGGGGCAATGGGTACAGACTGAAGCACAGGAGGTTCCATCTGAATATGAGGAGAAACTTCTTTACTCTGAGGGTGCCAGAACCCTGGAACAGGCTGCCCAGAGAGATTGTGGAGTCTCTGTCTCTGGAGACATTCCAAATCTTCCTGGACGCGATCCTGTGTGATCTGTTCTGGTGACCCTGCTTTAGCAGGTGGGTTGGACTAGATGATCTCCAGAGGTCCCTTCTAACCCCAACCAGTCTGTGATTCTGTGATTCTCTTGAAAAGCTGCTGCCTGGTAGTTTGCAACCTGCCTTAAATTTTGCCCATGGTCAGATTACGGTATATGCAGGCCAAACAAAATGATCGTTGTGATGCTCCTTCCTACAAAATTCTTTGCAATACTCTCAGCAGGTCCTGCAGAACCGACTCATTTCCATGCTGAACTGCAGGTTTTAGGGTTTTAGATGTACCCACAGGATTGCAAGTTTCACTCATGGGCTCTGCTGCCTCTAAGTAAACTGTGTTCCCCAGCTTTTTTCAATGAAACAGCTTTTTGGGAAGGATTATTTTATGTAAATGTATGAGAATCTGGGTGTAAGTGCATTGTACAGAGAACACTGATGTATTTTGGAACAACTACCCTGTTTCCCTGAAAATAAGACAGGGTCTTATATTAATTTTTGCTCTAAAACTTATTACTTTTTTACATGTATTGCTGCCTGGACACTATTTAAATTGACTTTTTTATGAACTGTAAATAGGGCTTATTTTTGGAGTAGGGCTTATATTTCAAGCATACTCAAAAAACCTGAAAAATCATACTAGGGCTTATTTTTGGGAAAACATGCTAGTGTGATACAAACCCTCAGCTTTATGAGTTCACATTTGGGCTTTGTGAGTTTGACATTTTGAGAAAAAAAAAAGGCTTTTCTTTGACAGAAATTGTTTCAAATGATATAAGTGAAAAAAAATAACGTAGTTTGGTAACCACCATTGCGATATGACATTTATGCTGTCTTGGCATGTTGAACATGATAAAATACTATTAAGAAGAGTGAGGTAAATTCTTATTTCCCAGTTCAGCAATGAAAAAATTATTGGCATTAAATAAGCATTCTGTGTGATTTATTAAATTAGTTTATTGTGCTTGATCTAATTTCTGGTAGTGTCCATTTTACTGTGAGAATGATTCTGGTTTTAAAATGTAAGCAAAGAAATCAAAGACTGAATGAGCCTTAAATTTAACAAGTGTGAAGCCAAACTGCTCTCTCCAATATCCATTTGTTTTCAGAAGGTTTTTGCAAGCTTGCATTGCTTATAATCATGTTGTTCCTGCTTAGACATTGTTATTTCTAAGGTCATTAATGTGTGTTCAAAAATATGTTTGACGGGGAAAAAAAAATCAAGTTGCTCTTTTTTAATCTTTAATTATTTTCCATTTTAATATTAATTTTGCCACAGTGGAAAATAAACAACAGCTGAGAACTAGAGGAAGACCAAGAAGGTAAGAGAAATGTGTGGGTTTTCTTTTTTTCTGAGCAGAAAATTTTCCTATAAAAGCAATATACAGTGTGGTTAAAATAATATTGTGAGACCATAAGAATACTAAAGCCTAGAGTCATGCTGCTGACTGTGTGGTGTATTTTTCTGTATCTTTTAGAGGAAAATAAAGACTTATTTCCCAAAGGGAGATGCAGACAATTTACAAAGTTTCTAAGGTGGTGTGTTTGAAAGCAGTAATCACTGAATTTTGCTGTGATTGAAACTGTTACTTTAACTTCAGTGGCAGCAAAGTTGCCCCAAAAGTGCTTTATTTGAAAACTCTGCCTTTTAATCTTTTGGTATTTTGAAGGCAAAAAGTTGTGGAAGCCTTTCAGAATATATATAATTTGTTTTAATTCTAGGGCAGCAAACTCTTCTCAGAATCTTCCAAGGCTTAAACATCAGACAGTGCAACGACCATTGTCAAAAACTTCACTTGGGACTACAACAGAATTTAAATCATCCACCAAGGAGAGCCTCAAACAGGTTTAAACATGTTTTATCTTGGCAGCATTACAGTTGAAATTAATGTGATTTGGTTTGTTTTGTTTTGTTTTTTATATTGAGAGGCTATAGGCAGCAAGAAAATGTGAGTTACACAATTAATAATTGTGTAACTAATGGGTTTTACTAATTATGCAATTTAAGGATGCAAGACTTCAGGACAATATGCTTTCTGGCTGTGAGATGAGAAACAAGTCACAGGCAAAAATTAGAGGAAAGCAACCAGTTTTCCCATTAACACCAGTAGATTCATCCTTTAGCACCAGAAAGCCAGACAAACAAACAGAGTAGAAAGCCTGGTGTCAGTTGTAAGCATCTCCATAGTGCATAAGGTGTTTGAGATTGGGAGAGTCATTTGGCACCATAATTTTCAGTTTTGTGAGTCTCATTTTGGTAAGACTGGTGTGAAAATTACTTTATTACCACCCCTTACAGAGGAGGGAGCAGGACAGCAGGTTGGTGAGGAAGCACTGTGTCTGTTATAGCTTTTGAGGAACTGTGTGAAGGAGTCTCTTTATTTTTCTTTTTAAGTCACTGTCCATATTCCTGCAGAGGGTTGATCTTCTCTCTGACCAGTTCTCTCACTCTTTAAAAAAAAATTAGCTTTTCCATGAAATTATACAGTTCATCTGGGCATGTATGAAGAGGTGGCACAATCTCTATAATGGAATTATATCTGCAACTCATTTACTTGGCAATACATGTATTTTAAAATTGATTTTTTTCTTTAGAATAACAACAGTGCGGTTACTCTGGAGCAATCTGACTTTGGCTTAAGCATCTCGGCAATCAACAAATTTGGAGGAGACAGTGTTCACCCAAGAAGGGTTGTTGTAAACCTAATATGTGATTTATGATAGAAATGTGTATGTAGAAAAACACATGGAAGTTTTCCACAAATACCAAATGCGAGGTTTTTGTGCCTATTTTTATATAAAATGTTTTTATATAATTAGCTGAAGGGTCAATTTTATTATTTGGCTGGTAATTCTTTGCATAGGAGGCTCTGCTTGCATTAAATAGCATTTCAAACATTGTCAGGGAGGAAAAAATATTTCTGTTTTTAAAACCCAGTGGTAACAGCTAAAATTGAAGATAAATTTTGAATTCCTGAATGACATGATAAGAGGCTCTGCAGTTAAATTGTTGCACTGACTGAGGAGATGTGTATTTTTTTTCCCATTGCTAGCACAGATTCTGCAGTCAGATTTGCTGTTTCTAGGAGTGTATGTGCAGTAAGGAAAGTCGTTGTAATGGAAAGCAAAATTTGGTCCAATGCAGTTTTAACAGTAGAGCTACCATCATCGTAAAGCTTATCACATTATTTTCTCCTCTAGGGCCAAGTAATCGACTACCATGGGATAGTTCAGGATGCTCTCAAAGTATCATCAAATGGAATAGCCTTGAACAGCCTTAATTGTGATCCAGATCCATCAGTAAGTGTTTCTGTTCTTATTTCCATCCAATGAATAGGAACATCAGTTTTACTTAACCAGGAACAAAATAAAATGCCGCAAGGATGTTGTCTTTGTTTCCAACTGCTAAAAAAGGGCTTAGAATTCTGAGTGGCGTATTTCCTTCTTGGATAGACAGTCATACTTGATATTGGTCTAATTTTTTGACAGGTATTTACTTTTTGAAAATGAAAGTAGGCAACAAATACAAATGATATCTTATGATTCACAAAAAAAAATGCAGAAACCCACAGAACTTCTGAGGGTGAAACTCTGGTTCCTTTGAATTTCATATGTTATTTAGTATTCACTTCATGTGAGACAAGAACAGAGTTTATATTGTTGAGAGAAATTTTCAGTAATCATTCCTTGACACAAGCCGTAAACACAAGTTTACCCGGTTCGTGTCTTTGATACCCTCCCTACTCCATCCCCTGCTGTGCTTTCGGCACTCCCGATAGTTCAACAGTCCAGGGCGGGGGGAGGAAAAATGCCGAGTGGGTGGTCTCCTGTACCATTGCCCAACCCTGGTGAGAACAACAAGTCCAGAGGATTGGAGTCAGACAACTTTCCCAAGGAACCTGTGAAAGCTGAGAGTGCTAAAGTCATAAACAAGTGTACTATCAGTCCTTTTACCAATTTGTATCTGTCTTTACCGCCTTTTAACCCTCCAACTTGCACAAGAGAGCAGAAGGAGTCACTGGATAAGAACTGGGCAACAGAACTGTGTGACAGATTAGATTAGCTAATAGCGAGTGAATCCAACAGTCGGCAATGCAGTCATGATGATTGCGACGGGAAAGGGGGTGCTCCTGAGGACTCAGCTTATATGAATAATTATGATGCTAGAAAGTATTGGCAAGAATGTGCACTGTTCCGAACCCCCCTGTTACCAACGATTCTCCAGCACCGTTCAAGCCTGATGACTCGAATAAGGATGAGGGTCTACAGCATTTTTTTTTTTTTTGAGAAGTTAACAGGAAAAAGAGTATGTGTACATGTTGCCCCGAGATCAGATAAAAACCATGAAAGACTCAAGCAAAATTAGACCTATGCAATGTAACAGCTATAGATCATTTAGGACGGAACAATGGGGACTGGTTGAAAGGGGCAGGTATCCCACAACTCTTGGAACAGACACTAATTGACACACCACAATTACAGGCACTATTAGTTTCTGAAATCCTCAGGCAGTCAACAGATCTTGCATATCAAGCTATAGTAGAGGTGTCTGAAACCAACAAAGCAGCCAAATCTTTTATAACTACTATCAGGGTCCCAGTGAGAATTACATGCAATTTATTGACCATCTTCAAGAGGCTATCAATAAACAGGTTGAAAACTTAGAAGTTAAGGAAGCACTGGTGTTGAAATTAGCAGTAGAGAATGCTAATGTTTGCTATCAACGTGTTATTTGCGAGTTTTACAGTACATATTATATGCTTCTGTGTATTGCCCCTCTGAAAATCAAGCAGCTTGTCAGGAATGTGAGTTAATTGTTTTACTGGTTGTTGTTAGAATTGTTTCTTTGTGGTATAAGTACACCGTAAAACTTTCTCCCCACTTTTCCCACTCGCGCTGCAAGCAGCCCTTTGCTTTCCCCACCTCCCTCCATCTTCTCATGGTTTTTACTTACAAGATGGGGTGAGGAATGACTATTTTCAGTCATGTTCCTAAGAAATTGGTATTGGGAGGTGTTTTAAAACATAGGAAAGCACTTGAAAATATGCGGAAGGAAGATCTTGTGAAATGTTGTAATTAACTGTGGCTGCTGTATAAGTTAAATGATTGGGAAAAGTGTCCAGAGAATAGAATCTTGAAGTATAACACTTTGTTGCAATTCATGTTGTTTTTAAGGCGAGAAGAGTAGGACAAAAGAAATCCCTACACGAGATCATTAAATCATTACAGACAGTTTTACAGATGGAATGGTTTGAACTTCAACAAGCTGAGAGAGAGTTAACCGGCGGGTGCTGGTTGGGCTTCAGCATGCACTGATCTGTTTTGTCAGGGAGACCCAGTGGCACCACTACCTGGCTGAGCAGTAAGCGGCCCAAAGTCGCAATGCAAAAATTGAGATGTTGGCTTGAATAAGTGTAACTCTGATCTATCTGCATATTTGAACTTGGTGTTTGATTTTCATATCTGAGCTCAGTGTTTTGGTTTGCATATTTATATTTGTTGCCAAAGGAGTTTTGTTTGGGGAGATGGTTGCAAGGTGGGAACCGGTTCCACTGCTAAAAATCCACTGCTAAAAGTCCACCTTGCTCCCCCTTAGGATGCATCCTTATGCATTAGAGTAATTGCTTTTATTGTTATCAAGTAATTTTGAGACCAGAAATGAATTTAAATTGTTAAACTCTGCTTTGCAAAAAAAAAAAAAAAAAGGAGAAAAAAAAACAGAAAAAAATAAACAAACAAAAAAAACCCCAACCAACCAACCAAACACCTAAATGCTATGATGGATGTGAACCTGGTATTGTATGAGATTGTATGAAGTTGTATTTAGAGGTTGATGGATTATGAACTGATTTGGATTGAGGAAAATGGAATAATGGATTGATGTTTAATATAATGTATTTTGGCATCTGTGAATTGTGAAGGGTGGATGGGGCTGAGGAATGTAACAACTGTTGAGTTAATTGGAATTCTGTATAAAACTCAACTCGTAACCGAGGAGTTTGCCAGAGCCTCCCACTTCGTACCAGCGATTACGCCAGCTGCGTGGCCTTGGCTACATCTGAACTGCAGCAAGAAGAGAAAGAAGAAAAAAAAAAGTAAAAAAACCTGTTTTCCCGCAGGGAAGCAGAGAAAGGGGGGGTTTACTCCCCCTGCTCTGTCCTTTTTTTTTTCTGGAGTATTGTCATCCATCCTTGTTGTGGCACTGTGTTGCTTCTCGGCTTTGAATCAGGGGTTGTTGGTGGTGTTTCTTTTTGCTTCAGTCTTGTTTCCTAGGTTTTGACACATCTGGGGAGAGAGTTCATCATTTTACCTCCTTGCTGAAGTCGGTCTTTTCACACTGGTCAGCTTTTGGGGGTCAGAGTGCTCAGTGCTTCTCTGGGTCAGAGTGGTACTGATTTGGGTGTGGAGTGGAGCCAAGTTGGTTTGATGGGGAGTTCGAACTGATTTGTTTTCATGCTGAGCTGGAGATCCTGCCATCTCAGATGGGGGCGAGAGGGAGGTTTTATCCCCCCCCCCCCCCGGCAATGTTACTGCTAGAGAACTGTAATACTGCATGAAGGAGTCTGAGGGTTGAAATTTAAAGGCATTGCCAGTGGATCCGTAGTTCTAATGAAGCAGGGAAATTAAACCAATTTTATTTTTTTTTTAATAGACTTATTCTGTGGTAACTGGTTGTAAGAGACTTCTTAGTAAATTCACCATGCTAGTTTTTGAGGTCGTGGGAGAGAATGAGGCTGTTTTTTGAGACCAATGGAGTGCCAAATTTGGAACAAAGTTTTGATACATGAATTCTTGTAGTTGCCAGAAAGTCCTATACCTCTCTTGGGTCAAGATTTGTTAAGTAAATTGTAAGCTCAAATAACGTTTTTTGAGAATTCTGTTTAGTTGCATGGTCCACAAGAAGCTGCTTGGATGTTGCAGATCTGCTTACTGCAAGTGAGAAATCTCCAAGGAAATTTCGAATGCTGTATTTCCACTAGTATTAACAGCCAATGTTTCGATAAAGCAAATACTACACTGATAGATCTGAAACAGGATTTCGATTCGGTAAGGGAAAACAATATGCAACAAACATGACAGCTAAAATGGAGTTGGAAACTTTGAGGAATAAATTTATGACAACCTTACAGGTTGACTGCATTTGTTTGGACTTGCAGATTTGTTACATGTACCATTTGTGAAATTTAATTTTTTTTATTTGCAATCTACATCCTTGTAAATTGCACTAGCTGATTTTCTTAACAGCACAGCTTTTGTCATGCATAAATGTAAATTGATGCAGAACCTGCAAGTCTTTAACATCAGGTCACAGGCCATACTTGTATCTGGTCTGATCCTACATACTTGCACAGGTTTTGTTGATGGTTCTGGGAAGTCTCATAAAGCTGTAGTGGTTTGGTGTGAAGATAACAATTGGCATCATTCTGTAAAAATTATTGAAGGTTCAACCCAATTAGTACAACTTGGTGCAGCTTTTTAAGGAGAAACCTCTCAATTTGATTTGTGATTCTGAGTACATAGTCAAGGTCCAACGCAAGTATCTGATTCTGAACTGGTTTTTTTTTGTTTTTGTTTAAACAAAAAGGGGGGAGAAGTAGGGAATACACCACAAAACCAACTGTCAAAAGCATTGTATGTGATGAATCACTTATATCTAAGTGGTGCAGCCTACATTTGCCCTGTGATGAAACACTTTGCAAGTATGACCCAAAATCATGCTAAATCAGAAAGAACCTACATTAGTTATGGTCAAATCACTAGTTAATGGTCAATGGAAAAGGCCACATCAATTGATAGCCTGGGGAAAAGGTTACGCTTGTGTCATTACAGGCCGAGGATTTAAGTGGATTCCACAAAGATTCAACGGATGCAGACGGACAGGAGGGAGATAAGTTGTGAGGACTGTTTCAGATGTAAACCATGGATCCTAATTCAGTGTTATAGATGCTCACAGACCTGGTGGTCTAGAAGCCCATTAGCAAGCAGGTGGTGTACCTTCTGTGGAGAATGGCAATTTGAGCAAACAGCAGGAGATCCAAAAGGGCGATATTACACTTAGATAGTCAATGCAAAAATGAGGTAAAATTATGAGACATTCCTACCATAGTATCTAATGCACTCCTTCTCCCTAGTCTAGCAGCTGGTAAAGCTTTAGGAGACATATCAAAGTTAAGCTATTGGTCTTTTAAACAGGCTAATCTAACTTCTGAGATACTAACTCAATAGTAGGTGTCGATGGTATTAGGCATGTTACATTTCAAAATCGTGTTGCTACAGATTTTTGTTGTTATCGTAAGGACATGGTTGTGATGAATTTAAGAGAAAGATGTTGTATTAACTTGTTTAATCATTCTGGATCTATTCATAGTATTTTAGACAAACTAACCCAGCATGTTAATGAGATTGTCATAGTAGAATTAGGGTTTGACAAATGGTGGGTAGTTGTTTGATCTTATTATGTAAGGCTTAGCTACATTATATGTAACTGTAATCATTGTTGTTAATCATATGTTGTATGCTGCAGTGTATTTCGAAGATGTTTCCACGCGTTGTAAACAAGGCCTGGCTGGTTCAAAATGAAAAAGGGGGAATTGTGGGAGATTTGAGGGATTTTCTTGAGGTTGTTGTGTGGATGGGTTTCTATTAGATGGAGATTTATTTCTGAACTAGCCAAAGGAATCTCAAGGCCAGCCCAAAGGCTGAAAAACAGCAGTGAGACTCGGGCTCATGGACAGCTCGTCAACATGGACAATATCCAATCAGCTAATGCATGCTTGGAGCGTGGACACGTGATCAGGAAATAACTGCATATATACGGAGGCTTGTTTCTGTAATAAATGGCTTAGCTTGAATTCATATTGAATTGTGTGGAGTCCACGATTTTTCGCCCTCGCAGCCTAGTACTTAGGGTTAAATAATACAGTTTTTATCCCTTAATGCCACTATTCCATTTTAACTGAGGTGATTTACTTTGCCAGAGGTGGTTACCCTAGGGAAGAAGAACAGAAGTTTTGCTAACAGGCTGCAATTTATGTTGCAGGACATTTATCTCCATAATCCAAATGTGAAGTGGGATGACATTATTGGACTGGTTGCAGCTAAAAGGCTGGTCAAGGAAGCAGTTGTTTATCCCATAAGGGTAAGGCACTAAAAAGTGTTGAGAAAAACAGTGTTTGGCTCTTTAGCGTTTTCCTTGTAATTACAGTGGTGTTTTAAAGTTCTCACTATTTCTTTGCTTTTGTAGGCAGTTCATTTTAGAACTAATCCACTTCCTGTTTCATCTGATAATTCCATACGCATTCTCCTATAGGAAAATGGCCTTTCGGTATTAAAATTATAAGTTTAGGGTCCTATTTTTTGCACCTTTGGCAATGTAAGAGGTACTGGATTTGGCCTATTTTAATTCAATGGAAAATTACTTATAGGAGAGAATATCAAACCAATTGCATTTGAAGAATTCACTTAATTTCAAATGGTAAATATAGTATTCTTCTCAGTACTCAGATCATATATATTATATTATTTTGGAGGGTTTTTCCCCCCTCTCTTTAAATTTCTTAGGTTTCCTGAATGCATAAGAGCAGTGGGGCTAGGGTTTAGAATCTCTTGTATTTTGTTATACATGATACATTTTTAATCCCTGAATTACTTTTCGGCTTCCACAGTACCCCCAGCTGTTTACAGGAATTCTATCTCCTTGGAAAGGATTATTACTCTATGGACCACCAGGTATGAAGAGCTTTATACCATATCCATTTGTTTATCACTACTTTTTTGTCCTGTGGATAAATCATTGATGCTAATTAGATCAAATGCGTTAATAAAGAACATATTCTGTAAAGTGAAATAAAAGGAGGCAATGGTGGATGATTAAATCTGTCTCTCACACTCAAACCTGTCCATTTGCCTTTCTCACAACCCTTTACTATTTCTACAGCTTGTGCTGTCACCACAAGCATGATGGGGAGGGGACAGAGGGCACAAGTACCACCTGAGTCAGTTTACAAAGGCTGTTGCTGCAGTAAACTCCATTTGTTCCTGCAACTGTTTAAATTTACTTGCCACAAAAGGCATCTGACCATTTCAGCATGTAGTACTTCAGAATTTCAGGAATGCATTTGCAGTTCTGTATTACCTGAGTTACTCCAGACAGTCCTGGAAGGGCCATAAAATGATCCGAGGCTGGAACAGCTCTGCTGGGAGGACAGGCTGAGAGAGTTGGGGGTGTACAACCTGGAGAAGAGAAGGCTCCGGGGAGACCTTATTGCGGCCTTTCCGTACTTAAAAGGGGCCTGTAAGAAAGATGGGGACCCCTTGCGATAGGACAAGGGATGATGGTTTTAAACTAAAGGAGGGGAGATTCAGGCTGGACATGAAGACAAAATGTTTTACACTGAGGGTGGTGAGACCCTGGCTCAGGTTACCCAGAGAGGTGGTGGATGCACCTTCCCAGGAGACATCCCAGGCCAGGCTGGACAGGGCTCTGAGCAATCTGATCTGGGTGAAGATATCCTTGCCCATGGCAAGGGGTTGGACTGGATGAGCTTTGAAGGTCCTTTTCAACCCAAACTATTCTATGATTCTTTCTATTTTCATGTTTTATCTGACCGATAATAGGATGAAGGGAATTATTCTGTAGATAAGGTTCTTAGGGACATGGTTTAGAGGTGGACTTGGCAGTGTTGGGTTAATGGTTGGACCTGATCATCTTAAAGATCTTTTCCAATAAAAATGATTCTATGATTCTATTCAAACATTTGCATTGTATTTCTTGAGAGACTGAATTTCTTCAATGTTTTTGTTTGTAGGTACTGGAAAAACTTTGCTGGCTAAGGCTATTGACACAGAATGCAATACAATGTTTTTCAACATATCAGCATCCACCATTGTCAGCAAATGATTCAGAAAAACTTGTCCGGGTAAGAATTATTTTCTTATTCATTATACTTTAGCAAACATCAGGTTCCCACTTCAAGAAATGCAGTTTACCATGAAAATGGAAAGTGAGTATTCCTCTGATCCTCATAATCTTTCTCATCTTGGCCAAATCATGTGACACTGTTCGTATCTAGTTCTTAAAATGTGCATTACATCACTTCTGCAGAATTCTCAAGATAGATTCTTGCTGTGGAATTTTAGTTCTGTAATGTAAGATGAAGCAGATGTCCTGAAGGCAGCAAAGATTTTTGACTCACTGAATAAGAGACAGGCAAGCAGAGTTCCTAACTATAATACAACAGTGTTTGCTTAGTGACCCCTTCAAAGCACTTTGCATCTTTTCTGCAAGGGCTGGGTTCTAGGCTCCCTAGAAAATGTTATTTAGATTCCTAAATTTGCTACTATTCTTAATCTTCAGGGCACAGCATTGGAAAAAAAAAATCCATTGTCACATACAGAGGTAATGTTGTTTTAAGGAAACTAGTTTAATGGCAAATGGATAAACGTATTTTTGCATATAGACTAGTAACTAGCATGCATGGTTCAGCTGTGGTACAAAAAAAATCAGGGATTCAGGTGTAGCGTCCTTGCCCTAAGATGCCCATTGTAATCTCTCTGTAATTTCCCCTATTTCAGTGTAAGAAATCCACAAACTCTTAATTTTCCTTTACGTTCATCTCTCTAATTGGCACCCAACGTGGGGTGGAGAAAGGGTTAAAAATTTGACACTAAAAAGGGATAAATTTGGAGATTTTTGGCTTTTCTACTGCTCTGACGTACCTTACACTTTTCCTGGCACAGTGCCAACTTATAAAGTTGTGATACTCGTGGGTCTGTGTGCTTTGGACATTATCTGGTAGTATTAAGGCAGAGTGAATTACACTGGTTTAAAGATGCTGTGGCATAAGTTGTATGAGCTACTTTCTACATTGAGTTCTGTGGTGCCTTACCTGTGTTGGGCATATTTTACGAATCGATGCGTACATTTTATAACAACAGGAAACTGGACGATAGTTATGGTTATACTGTGTGGTTTGGCACTGGTTTACTTCATTATACTGCAGCCGATAATGAATTTATAATCATTTCTGCTTTACCTTGAAAAACCTCCGGGAGAGATCAAAGAGCAATACAGCTATGTGTTTGCTAATTGGATGAGCAAATCTATAGGGAAGCTGACTAACAATACCTTTGTTTTTTCGTTAAGAGATTAGAGATGTTTTTGAGAGCTTTGAATATCCTTGGAGTTTTGATAGAACTTTGTTGGTATTATCAGGCTTGCTGAATGTGTGTCAGTTCATGCTAGTGATAAGAGAGATGAGGTTAAATAGGAGGATTGCATCTTTTTTGAGTCATGAGACTTGTGTTGCATCTGCTGGAGCATGGGCAAAAGGCATGGCTGCCTGCTCCAATCAGAGCAAGGCAGCTAAAGCTACAGCTACAGCCCCTGTAGCTGCTGCTGCCCCCCCCGAACACAGACACTGCGGCTTCTCAAGCAACTGCCAAGGCAGCTCCAGCTCCCACACAGAGCAAACATGCCAAGGTCGCTGCCTCCTCGACCGCAGATACTGTTACTTCTCCAGCCTCAAAGGCTAACAAGGCCCCTCCCTTCTCACACAGTGGGCACTGTTGCTGTTGTAACCATAACAAACACTGTGATTATGCCAATGCCAGTGACAGTCATTCAGACTCTGGAAATAAATCAAAAGATGGAAAGCTCATATCAGCATCACTTGCCGGTTGTAAGAAAGTCACAAGGAAGACTACTTGTGCTGCAGCTGATAGCAAAGGGCCAGCAGATGATGGCACAGGGCCAACATCAACCCAAGGGGCATCATCATCAGTGTAGGGAGGAGAGGAAGTGACCACCACTTGGTCCTTTTCTCCAGGTGAGCTGAGAGATCTGCGAAAAGACTTTAGTCACCGTGAAGGCAAGAATATTGTAACCTGGCTGCTCCAATGCTGGGATAATGGAGTTGGAACTATAGAACTAGAAGGTGGGGAAGCCAGGCAGCTGGGATCTCTGTCAAAGGTTTCCACCATTGATAGGGCAATTTCAAGAGAGCACAACGCCACTACCTTCTGGACCTGACTCCTGACAGCTATGAGAGTAAGATTTCCCTACAAGGAAGATTGTATATGCACACTAGGGAAATGGAATACTATGGAGAGAGGTATCCAGTTCCTGAGAGAATTAGCTGTATGGGAGATCATCTATTTTGGGCCAAAAAGTCAAGAGAGAACAGACCCAGATAGAATCAATTGTACATGACCTATGTGGCACAGATTTGTACAAAGCGCACCACATGCATATGCTGTCATTGGCATAAATGATCTGGACAGCTGGAGATAGATAGTTCTGACGTGATTGAGCAGCTTTGGGACTTTGAGTACAACCTTGCTGGTTCTCTACAGGCTTGTGTCTCTGCTGTAGAGAAACAGTGAAAAATCTGATGACTGGTTTGAAAAGCTGTTGCAAGAAATCAAAGAACTCAGAGAAGACACGTACCATTCACGACCTGTACAAACCTATGTTTCAGCTATTAGGAGAAGGCATTTCCAATCTCAAGAGAGAGGACGGAAGCAGTCCATAAAAAAGAGGTTCACTGTAATTCTTCCTACATGAGCAGGGAGAAAACATGAGTAGGTGGCATGGAAGACCTACCTCAGAACTTCAAGAACGAGTACGTGAGATAAAAGGAAAAACTCCTAGGAAAATGGCTGTTCCAGTTTACAGAAGGGGCAGAAGAGATTCTGATGCTCTTGAAGGAACCTCTAATTCACAACCAGAGACTGTGCATAACAGAAATTAGAGGTGCCCTGCCTCCAGCCAGGCGGAGGAAAGGGATAACAGAGTTTATTGGACTGTACAAATACGATGGCCTGGTACAACACACCCCCAGGAGTACAAGGCTTTAGTGGACACTGGTGCACAGTGCACAATAATTCCTTCAAACTATACAGGAACACAATCCATTAATATTGCTGGAGTGACTGGGGGATCCCAGGAACTGATTGTTGTAGAGGCTGAAATGAGCCTAACTGGAAAAAACTGGCAAAAGCATCCCATTGTGACTGGCCCAGATGCTCCGTGCATCCTTGGCATAGACTACCTCAAGAGAGGGTATTTTAAGGACCCAAAAGAGTATAGGTGGGCATTTGGTATAGCAGCTGTGGACACTGAGAAAATTGAACAGCTGTCTGATTTGCCTGGTCTTTCAGATGACCCTTCTGTTGTAGGACTGCTGACGGTTGACGATCAGCAGGTGCCAGTTACTACCATGACAGTGCATCGCCGGCAATATCGCACCAATCGAGACTCTTTGATTCCCATCCAGAAGTTGATTTGTCAACTGGAAAGCCAGGGTGTGATTAGTAAGACTTGCTCACCTTTTAACAGCCCAATTTGGCCAGTGCCTAAGTCTAGTGATGAGTGGAGACTAACAGTAGACTATCACAACCTAAATGAAGTTACGCCACCACTAAGTGCTGCTGTCCCTGACATGCTAGAATTGCAATCATCGTATGGGGCTACACAGCAAAAGAAGTCTTCGAGAAAGGTGAGAGAATAATTCAGATTCTTTTGGATACTGGTTTTGCCATAAACTGAAGCAAGGTCAAGGGACCTGCACGAAAGATCCAGTTTTTAGGAATAAAATGGCAAGATGGCCGTCATCAGATCCCAGTGAATGTGATCAACAAAATTGCAGCAATGTCTCCACCTACTAATAAAAAGGAGACACAGACTTTCTTGGGCGTTGTAGGTTTCTGGAGAATGCATATTCCTGACTAGAGCCAGATTGTAAGCCCTCTCTATCGAGTGACTCGGAAAAAGAACTATTTTGAGTGGGGCCCTGAAAAATGGCAAGCCTTTGAACAAATTAAGTGTGAGATAACTTATGTAGTGGCCCTTGGACCAGTTCAAACTGGACTAGATGTTAAAAATGTGCTCTACACCGCAGCCGGAGATAATGGACTTGCCTGGAGCCTCTGGCAGAAGGCATCAGGAGAAACCTGAGGTTGACCCTTAGGTTTCTGGAGTCAAGGATACAAAGGATCTGAGGCCAACTATACTCCAACTGAAAAAGAGATACTAGCAGCATATGAAGGAGTTCGAGCCACTTCAGAAGTGATTGGTACTGAAGCACAGCTTCTCCTAGCACCTCAACTGCTGGTGCTGAGCTGGATGTTCAAAGGGACGGTTCCCTCTCCACATCATGCAACTGATGCTACGTGGAGTAAGTGGATTGCACTGATCTCACAACAAGATAGAACAGGAAGTCCTAATCACCCTGGGATCTTAGAAGTGATTACAGACTGGCTAGAAAGCAAAGACTTTGGGATGTCTCCAGATGAGGAGGAAGTAACACGTGCTGAAGAAGCACCACCGTATAATACACTTTCAGAGACTGATAAGCAGTATGCACTGTTCACAGATGGATCCTGTCGTCTTGTAGGAAAACATCAAAGGTGGAAAGCTGCTGTGTGGAGTCCCACGCGACAAATTACAGAAGCCACTGAAGGACAAGGTGAATCTAGTCAATTTGCAGAAGTGAAAGCCATCCAGCTGGCTTTGGACATTGCTGAACGAGAGAAGTGGCTAGTACTGACTCAAATACTCTCTATACTGACTCATGGATGGTAGCAAATGCCTTGTGTGGGTGGCTACAGCAATGGAAGAAAAGCAACTGGCAGCACAGAGGTAAACTCATTTGGGCTGCCACACTGTGGCAAGACATTGCTGCTCGGCTCGAGAGCCTGCCTGTAAAAGTTCGTCATGTAGATGCTCATGTGCCTAAAAGTCGAGCCACCGAGAAACATCTAAACAACCAACAAGCGGATCAAGCTGCTAAGATTCAAGTAGCTGAGGTGGACTTGGACTGGCAACATAAAGGTGATCTTTTCCTAGCTCGCTGGGCCCATGATGCTTCAGGGCATCAAGGTAGAGATGCAACATATAAATGGGCTCACGATCAAGGGGTGGACTTGTTTATAGACACTATTTCACAGGTTGTTCATGAATGTGAAACTTGCGCCGAAATCAAACAAGCGAAACAGTTAAAACCTGTATGGTATGGGAGGCGATGGTTAAAGTATAAGTATGGAGAAGCTTGGCAGACTGATTATATTACACTTCCACAAACACGTCAAGGTAAGGGCTATGTACTTACAATGGTGGAAGCAACCACTGGATGGTTGGAAACATATGCTGTACCTCATGCTACAGCCCAAAATACTATCTTGGGCCTTGAAAAGCAAGTCCTTTGGCGACACGGCATGCCAGAAAGAATTGACTCAGACAACGGTACTCATTTCAAAAAGTCTTATAGACAATTGGGCCAGAGAACATGGTATTGAGTGGGTATATCACATTCAATATCATGCACCAGCCTCTGGGAAAATTGAAAGGTACAATGGTTTGTTAAAAACTACACTAAAGGCATTAGGTGGTGGAACCTTTAAAAACTGGGATTCACATTTAGCAAAATCCACTTGGTTGGTCAACACTAGGGGATCAACCAGTCGAGCGGGCCTGCCCAATCAGAAATTCTACAGACTGTAGAAGGAGATAAAGTCCCTGTAGTACACATGAAAAATATGTTAGGAAAGGCAGTCTGGGTTACTCCTGCCTCAGGCAAAGGCAAGCCCATTCGCGGGATTGTTTTTGCCCCGGGATCTGGCAGCACCAGGTGGGTGATGCTTAAGGATGGAGAAGTTCGGTGTGTACCTCAAGAGGATTTGAGTTTAGGTGAAAATATTCGATACTGAACTGCATGATGTGAATTGCCATACTAACAGTGTTTAATAAGTGTCTTTCAGATCAAGACAGTGATGATGAAGCCAGAGCTAGCTTCTTTGAGTGGTGCCTGACAACTTCTTCGAAGTTGATGTCTTTAACCCAGAAACCATGGGCATGAGATGCACTAGATATACCATTTTTCCTGCCCTGGGAGACTGTTGTGATAAATGAACTTAATGAACTTTTCAAAAGGATGGTCCATGAACTAAGAGAATGATGAATTATACCTGTGTCTGTACATATGTATATATATGTATGGCAGTAGTAATTAATTAGAATGTATCTATAAGACCATGAGCCAGCACTGTGCCCTTGTGGCCAGGAAGGCCAGTGGCATCCTCGGGTGTATTAGAAGGAGGGTGGTTAGTAGATCAAGAGAGGTCCTCCTTCCCCTCTACTCCGCCCTGGTGAGACCCTATCTAGAATATTGTGTCCAGTTCTGGGCCCCTCAGTTCAAGAAGGACAGGGAACTTCTGGAGAGGGTACAGCGCAGGGCAACAAAGATGATTAAGGGAGTGGAGCACCTCCCTTATGAAGAAAGGCTGAGGGAGCTGGGGCTCTTTAGTTTGGAGAAGAGGAGACTGAGGGGTGACCTTATTAATGCTTATAAATATATAAAGGGTGAGTGCCACGAGGACGGAGCCAGGCTCTTCTCGGTGGCAAACAATGATAGGACAAGGGGTAATGGGATCAAGCTGGAACACAAGAGGTTCCACTTAAATTTGAGAAAAAACTTCTTCTCAGTGAGGGTGACAGAGCACTGGAACAGGCTGCCCAGGGAGGTTGTGGAGTCTCCTTCTCTGGAGACATTCAAAACCCACCTGGACATGTTCCTGTGCGACCTCACCTAGGCGTTCCTGCTCCAGCAGGGGGATTGGACTAGATGATCTTTTGAGGTCCCTTCCAATCCCAAACATACTGTGATACTGTGTGATACTGTGACCTAACCATGCCTTGAATCGTATGGAATAAGGGGTGGAATGTCCTTGTTTTGTTAAAAACAAGACCAGTTTCTCTTTTAGTGAATTTTCCTTTCAACTAATTTCTTCTAAGTAACTGCACTTTTCTGAAGTTGGATACATGTTTTAGTAGACATAGCAATGGTATGCAAGGTCGCTGATAAGAATGCATGTCCTGTAAGCAAGGAGGGGCAAACTGAACAGGTGACTAAAACTGACCAACTAAGTATTCCATCCCATCCACATGATACTTCATATAAAAGTGGGAGATCACAAGGGTCTTGTTCTCTTCGACTATGGCTGGCATCTGGGGAGGACCTGGTCTGCTGTCTCTGCAACCTGAGGCCTAGTGACAGACCCTGCATCCTTGAATCCAGTTCTGGTTTGCTGCAGAGTTCAACCCAGGACTTCCGGGTGCTTGCCCTGCAGCTGCTGGAGCAGTGCTGAGCTTTGCCAGGGAATTCAAGATTGGTTTTGCATATTTTGTATTATTTTCTCTATTTTATTAGTAGCATTAGTAAAACATTTTTAACTTTTTCCAACTTACAAGTCCTCTCTCTCTTTGCCTCTCTTTGCCCTCCTATTGCATTTCCTTAGTAGGGAGGGGGGGAAGCTGAGGGGGGGAAAACAAAGCATCTGCCACAGTTTATTGTCGCCCTGCAATCAAATGGTGACACCAGTAAACAACAATGTTGCGTGGAGATTAACATGAAGAAAAAAATAAACCTAAATATTTTCTTTGGATTCAGTAATAGTGAATTCTCTTTAATGCACTGAAGAGTCCATTTAAGTAATCATTAGAAAGCTTTATTTTAATGCTTAGATGTTAGCTAAAGGAGCTTAATCATGCTTTGAACTGGGGCAAAACTGTGACAAGGGCTCAGTTGCTGTGAATGACACTGTATAAATAAAGGTGATTAATGCACTGAGCAAATAATATTTCTCTGAATCTTGGTAGTGGTGAACACGAAGGAAGTTGGTGGATGAAAACAGAATTACTGGTGCAGATGGATGGCTTGGCCCAATCTGATGATCTTGTATTTGTTTTAGCAGCTTCCAATCTGCCATGTTAAGAGATCCAGAGAGCACATTTTAAATACATTTGCATGAGCTTCTAAGCACAGATAAAGATTTTATTTAGACTTTTGCAGAAAAAAAAAAGCCTCAATATTTGGTTAAAGCACTTAAACATTAATTTGGAGCTTTTACTTTTAAACTCTACAATTCTTGCTATTTGTGCCACATGAGAATAATCCATAATAAAGTCAACATATGCTGGTGCTACCAGCTGCTAATATTTAAAATGGGCTATTTGACTTTATAGGCAAGTTATTTACTATGTTTAAGCTAAGAAGGGTTTCAGCCTGGAACTGTAAGGTGCTTAAAACATCTAGTGCTTAGAAGGATACTCCATAAATAGGAATGTTGGATTTTCTTGGTATCAAATGTGACTTTAAAAGTTGACAGACAAAATTCTTTAGTTTCTTTAACATAATTTAAAATAGAAGAATAAACAGATTAAGATTGGAAATAGGACATTTCATCATGCTGGTTCTCAAACTGGGCAGGACATGTTTTGAGAACAAGACAGAAGGGAGAGGATCAGGTAGGGAGGTGACATGTAGTGTAACAACACAGCTGTCATTTTTAATATTTTTAACAGTCTGATTTGTAGCTCAATAAACATTTCCCAGAGTAGGAGCCAACACCTGTATGAGGAACTGAAGCACATTGATAATGGGCTTGTTTTTAAGTTAGTTTTCATAGGCCTGGAACTAGTCTGTGGATTCCTGCCTGTCTCAAGATTCTGTCCCTGGGCTACCAATCCATGAAATCATCAGTGGAAGAACATCCAGAGAGACCTCAACAGTCTGGAGGAATGATCCCACAGGAATCTCCGTGAAAGCTTGAGTGTGTGTGATCAAACACTGGTTGCTCAGGCAGGTTGTGGAGTCTCCATCCTTGGAGATGTTCAAAACCTTGCTGGATGTGGCCCTGAGCAACCTGCTTTGTCTGACCCTGAGTTGAACAGGGGATTGGATTAAATGATCTCCAAGAGATGCTTTCCAACCTCAGCCATTCTGTGATGCTGTAAATTAAAGCAGGGGCCTGATCTAGGTACCACAAGAGTAATTCAAATTATTTCTTCTCAGTGTAAGAAAACCCAAGGGAGGGTTCTTCTAGGTCAGGCATAGTGGCACAGTTGCTTCATAAAAACAGGCAGTGCGTTACCCTTCAGTATCCCTAATTAAAATTAGATAAATTAAAATAAATACCTGAGAAGTCACTTCAGAATCACTTAGTTCTTCTCTGATGTAAAAGCTGGAGTTTCTGCCCATCACAGGAAGAGATCCAGTCCTCCTCCTTCTACAAACCCGTCTTTCCCTCTACGTTTTATTTCCTAATGCAAATCCTTATGTTTCCCATACAGTCAAGGAAGGATCCTTCTGAAAGCCACCAGGCAGACACCTTACCTGCTAAAATTCAAGTGCCAAAGAGGCAACATATTCAGAGGCTTCCATCTGCCTCTCTTGTTGGCTTGCCCAGGGCTTTCAGGCTCTTTAGCTAGGAGAATGGCTGTGTGGGCACCTAAAATTTATGTAGAAATTAGATGTACAAGTTAGACCGGTTCCCACCCTGGTCCAATAGTGGGAGTACAAAGCCATTGCTGGCTTTTATGGACATAATAGCAGAGCCTGTGTGTAGATTTGGAGGATTTATGCCTTGGACATACCCATGAATTTAAAACAGGACAAAATCCACCCCATTTTCTGTTACAGCATCTACGTGAAAGGAACTGAACAGAATTTGATTTGTGTTGCAGTGGTGTGAGAAAATGGTGAAAAATAAATAGCTACTGTGTGCGTGAACAGTTAAGTTTGAAAGAGAATGAATACATTAATAATACATTTGTTTCTTTATGGTCTGTTAGTAATACACTATAAATGTTTATGTTTATTGTAGCATTGTTGCTCTTTTAGAAAGAGAAATTCTGAGCAGTGCATTGTATCTTTCCGTGGTCTCTTAAATTCTCCTGTGAGTAGCTAAGCTACACATGTAATGCTGCAGCATGGCAGTAGTAAAAAGGATCAGATGTCTTTAGAGGATCCGTGTCTTCCTACTCTTGCACACAGGTTTAAAAGGCAAAATTGTGTATGTGAAACCCACCGTGGAAGAGTTCAGAGATGGCAACTGGTCTGAAGGTCACTGTGTGGCTGGTGATCTTGGAGATGTGTTAACGTAAGCATGAGGCTGATCTCGCTTCTGCGGAAAGAGATTCCTGCACATGCTGTGTTAACATGTGTGTCTGATGCAGCCAATAAACTATCTCTGGAAAGTCATGCAAAAATTACAGAATATAGTTTTGAGCATTTTACATATTTGATTTTTGGATCATTTTGCAATGATGAAGTGCTAATTTCTGCAAAATTGCTTCTTGGAAACAACAAAAGTGACACAGCTTTTGTAAAGTAGATCCAGAATGACAAGATTTCTGTTTTGGGGGAACTGTTCTCACAGAAAGCTGGAAATCTGTGTCGGTAGGAGGGTGACAGCTGAGCCATTGTGAGAAGCCACCTCCCACTTTCGAAAGTTTTATATCTGAAAGCTTAGAATTTCCTTTTGGACGTTCTCAGCATTGCTCATAGGCAGGTTATTTTTTGTCCTCTGTCAAGGTTTGATTGCAGGGTGACAATAAACCGTGGCAGATGTATTGTTAACCCCCTCTCCTCCCCCTCTCCCCCTTTAGCCCCCCTTTCCCCTCTTCCCACTAAGGACAGGCAATTGGAAGGGAAAGAAGGACCAGGAGAAGAGAGTTGGAAAAAATTAAAAATGTTTTACTAATGCTACTAATAAAATAGAGAAAATAATACAAAATACACAAAACCAATTTTGAAAGTCCCAGCAACTGCTCTGGCAGATGTAGGACCGGCACCCGAAGTCCTGGACTGGACTCTGCAGCCAACCAGAACTGGATTCAGTCTGTCACTAGGCCTCAGTTCACAGGGACGACTCGCAAGGTCCTCTCCTAATGTCGGACATAAGGAAAAGGGATGAGATCCTTGTGATCTCCCACTTTTATACGAAGTATCATGTGAATGGGATGGAATACTTAGTTGGTCAGTTTTTGGTCACCTGTTTCAGTTCACTGCTCTCACGGGACGTGCATCCATCCTTATCAATGACCTTGCATTCCATTGCTATGTCTACCAAAACATGTATCTAGCTTTCAGGAAAGTGCAGTTAGTAAGAAGACTTTAGCTGACAGGAAAATTCACTAAAAGAGAAAATTGTTTTTAACAAAACCAGGACATCCTCTCTTAAGCAAATCCAACCTATGACTGTAATGCCTAGGTTGTCTGGCAGAAACGTGCCTACCACAGACAATGTGGTTTAAAATGTGGATGAGTGTGTGCTTAGAAAGGTGTTTGAGGGGGATAAGAAGCTACTGAAAGCCATGAGCACATTACCAAGCTGAGTGATGCAGCTGATGCCTGAGGAACAGGATGCCATCCAGAGGGACCTGGACAAGCTGGGCCCATGCAAACCTCATGAGGTTCAACAAAGCTAAGTGCAAGGTCCTGGGGATGAAGGGATGGAGAGCAGCCCTGCGGAGAAGAACTTGGGGATCTCTGGTGGATGAAAGATTGGACATGAGCTGGCAATGTGCACTTGCAGCCCAAAAGCCAATCATATCTTGGGCTGCATCACCAGAAGCATGGGCAGTAGGTCAGGGGAGGTGACTCTGCCCCTCAGCTCTGCTCTGGTGAGACCCTCCTGCAGTGCTGCATCCAGCTCTGGGGTCCTCAGCACAGGACAGATATGGACATGTTGGAGAGGGGCCAGAGGAGCCACAGAAATGATCCAAGGCTGGAACAGCTCTGCTGGGAGGACAGGCTGAGAGTTGGGGGTGTTCAACCTGGAGAAGAGTAGGCTCTGGGGACATCTTATTTCAGCCTTTCTGTACTTAAAAGGGGCTTGTGAGAAAGATGGGGACAGACTTTTAGCAGGGCCTGTTGCGATAGGACAAGGGGTAATGTTTTTAAACTAAAGGAAGGGAGATTCAGGCCGGACATGAGGAAGAAATTTTTGGTTGCCCAGAGAGGTGGTGGATTCCCCATCCCTGGAGACATCCCAGGCCATGCTGGACAAGGCTCTGAGCAACCTGATCTGGGTGAAGATGTCCCTGCTCATGGCAGGGATGGGACTGGATGAGCTTTGAAGGTCCCTTCCATCCAAACTATCCAGTGATTCCATGAAAATACCAAGTACTACAGTCTGAGGTTGTGGATTCACAACACAGAACCTTTGTTCTTGCAAATATTTGGTATTAAGCTGGATTTCAAGAGATTTGTTAAACTTGGGTATCTATTGATCATGAAAAAAATTAATACCAAGCTGCTTTTAGATGAATGAAAAGAAGCCTAAACAAAGCTCTTTACACTGTCCTAAGCTGTGCTGCAGCTATTGGTCTTCGTCTCCAGCCAGTGCTTCCTGTCCAGCCTCACTTCCTGCCGCTCATCAGCAAGGCACTTTCTACTGACAAATTACTTGCTGAAATGATTCAATGTAATTAAATAAAATTAAGGCCTCGTTAGTGAAGAAATAAAATGATCCTTAACCACATAGGGAATGTTTTGGAGAGGCTGAAGGACCTGGGGGTTTCAACCTGGAGAACAGGAGGCTGAGGGGAGACCATCTCGCTCTCTGCAACTGCCTGAAAGGAGGTTGGAGACGGGGGGTCAGATTCTGCTCCCAAGGAACAAGTGACAGGATGAGAAGAAACAGCTTCAAGTTGCACCAGGGGAGGCTGAGATTGGATCTTGGGAACAATTTCTTCCTGGAAAGGGTTGTCGGGCATTGGAAGAGTCTGCCCAGGGCAGTGGTGGAGTCACCATCCATCCCTGCAGGGGTTGAACAGATGCAGAGATGTGATTCTCAGGGACATGGGTTAGTGCCAGGGTTGTGTTAACAGTTGGACTCTATGATCTTGAGGGTCTCTTCCAACCAAAATGATCCTATGATTCTATTAGTGCATTTAATTCAACTTCCATTGCAGTGCTGCTTTCTTCTCCCTCCCCAGCCTCAGTGTGGGTGAAGCTTTGGTAGAGGCTGAAAGATTCTTCCCTTCTGACCAAGCTGTGTCCTGTTAGAGCCATGAACACGTGGTGGCGATGAGTTCAAGAGGTGGGTCATGAAATCCAAATCAGACCTGGGATTACTCTGTAGCGAGCGTTTCCTTCACTCTCAGCAGTTCACAGTGTGTATGATGGAGGAGAGCGAGGCAGGAGAATGGAGAAGAACGGTGCAGGGAAGCCCAAAGAGGAACAGGAGAAAATGTGGAGTTAGAACAAGCCCTCAGGTTGTGGCACTGCCTAGAAGGATGGGAGGTGGGAAGGATGAGAAGGTCGCTCATTCTTGGTGCCTTTTCCTCCAGAGCACTGTGGTGACGATCGCATTAGGCCAGGATTAATTACAGACCATTCAGTCCTTGTTGCTGCTTCTGGGTTCACCTCCGCTGAGGTCTCCTAGTTTCTGTGTGAAACACATTTGTTTTCCTTCTTCCTTCTGGAAATGAAAATCATTGTCTTGTTTAGCTTCATGAAATTTGGGAGTGATAACATGGTGTGATGCTTTGGGATGTCAACCTGGAGGAGCTCCAAAAAGTCACTCTTTTACAGCTCCTGTACAGCTTTGTGTATCTTTTCATGAGCATTTCATAATACTTTTATCGGCTATTATTTCAGAGAATATTTTTGTTGGCTCAATGCTTATTATTCCATTCTGGTTGATGTCAGCCTCGCATTTGGTCACTAAAAAAGCAATTTAGCTGTCATGGTTTTGTTAAAAACAATACCAGTTTCTCTTTTAGCGAATTTTCCTTTCAGCTAAGTTCTTCTAAGTAACTGCACTTTTCTGAATTTGGTTGCATGTTTTTCAGACACTTCACTCCGGAGCTGATAATGGTAGCAATGGCATGCAGAAGAGACCCTGGTTTAGACTTACTGCTATGACAGCCAAGGTTACTGATAAATTTTGCATGTCCCATAAGTGAAAGGGGCATATTTGCAAGGAGGAGTGAACAGAACAGGTAACTAAAATTGATCAACTGAGTATTCCATCCCATACACGTCATACACCCTATAAAAGTGGGAGATCAAGAGAGTCTCCGTCTCTTCAAACATGGCCGGCATCTGAAGAGGACCTTGCCTGTCATGCCTGCGATCCAAGGTCTGTTTCCAGACCCTGCATCCCTGAATACAGATCCAGTCCAGACCAGGACTTCCAGGTGCCTGCCCTGCAGCTGCTGGAGAAATGCCGGCTGCACCGTGGGCAGCGCTGCACTGCCCCAGGAAATTTAAGATAGGTTTTGTATATTTTCTCTATTTATTAGTAGCATTAGTAAAGCATTTCTAACTTTTTCCAACTTGCAATCTCTCTCCCTTTTCCTCCAATTTCTTTTCCTTGGTGGGGAGGACGGGGGGTTACAAGATGGAACACAGGAGGTTCCACTTAAATATGAGAAGAAACTTCTTCACTGTTGGAGTGAATAAAGGACTGTACTCCGATTCAATGTGAATCACGCTAGAGCCATTTATTACAGAAACAAGCCTCCTTATATATGCAACTATTCTCTGATCACGCGTCCACGCTCCAATCATGCATTCACTGATTGGATATCATCTATGTTCACAAACTGTCCACGTGCTGAAGTCTCACTGCTGATAGGTCTGTTGGTTTACGCCACAATGAGGCCTTGTTATTGTAGAGTTGCTTCTCTCCCACGGCAGGTCCTGTTTTCAGCCTTTGAGTTGGCCTTGAAATTCCTGGCTGGTTCAGTAACAAATCTCCATCTAACAGAAACCCTTCCACAACTCCCCCTTTTTGTTCTTGAACCAGCCAGGCCCCATTTACAGCCCGCTGAATCATCTTTGAAATACACTACAATATACAGCACATGATTAACACAATAATTACAGTTACATATAATGCAATTAATCCTTATTTAATAAGATCAAACAACTACCCACTTATTCCAAAACTTACAGGCTATATGTCAAACCTTAACTTTACTATGGCAATCTTATTAATGTACGGTTCTAGTTTGTCTAAAGCACTTATTAATAGATTTAGAATAATCAAACAAGTTAATACAGCACAACCATAATCCTAATGTTAAAAGTAGAACATTTATAACTGTGTGATTTTGTGGAGCAACATGTCTAATACCATCAACATCTACTATTAATTGAGTTAGTATTTCAGAAGTTAGATTAACCTATTTAAAAGACCAATAGCTTAACTTTGATATGTCTCCTAAAGCTTTACCAGCTGCTAGATCAGTGAGAAAGAGTGCAGTAGGTACTATGGTAGAAATGTCTCATAATTTTACCTCATTTTTGCGTTGACTATCTAAGTGTAATATCGCCCTTTTGACTCTCCTGCTGTTTGTTCAGATTGCCATTCTCCACAGAAGATACACCACCTGCTTGCTAATAGGCTTCTGGACTACCAGGTCTGTGAGCATCTATAACACTGAATGAGGATTCATGGTTTACGTCTGAAATAGTCCTCACAACTTATCTCCCTGCTGTCCATCTGCATCCATTGAATCTTTGTTGTCTTTATTCAGCCATGGCTTGACCCATTTCGCAGGAATCCACTTCGATCCTTGGCCTGTAACGACACAAGCATAACCCTTTCCCCAAGTTATCAATTGATGTGGCCTTTTCCACTGACTAGTGATTTGACCATAACTAATGTAGGTTCTTTCTGATTTAACATGGTTTTGGGTCATACTTGCAAAGTATTTCATTACATACAATGCTTTTCACAATTGGTTTTGTGGTGTTTCCCTACTTCCCCCCTTTTTTTAAAAACAAACAAACAAACAAACAAAGTTCGGAATCAGATGCGAGTGTTGGATCTTGACTACGTACTCAAAATCACACATCAAATTTAGAGGTTCCTCCTTAAAAAGCTCTAAGTAATGTAAAGCTGCGCCAAGTTCTGCTAATTGGGTTGAACCTTCAATAATTTTTACAGAATGATGCCAATTGTTATCTTCACACCAAACCACTACAGCTTTATGAGACTTCCCAGAACCATCAACAAAACCTGTGCAAGTATGTAGGATCAGACCAGATACAAGTATGGCCTGTGACCTGATGTTAAAGTCTTGCAGGTTCTGCATCAATTTACATTTATGCATGCCAAAAGCTGTGCTGTTAAGAAAATCAGCTAGTGCAATTTACAAGGATGTAGATTACAAACAAAAAATCAAAATTAAATTACAAAAATGGTACATATATGAAAAAAGGATCATGACCTATTAAGACTTAAATTCATTCCCTGCATTTCCTTGATTAGAGTGACAATTGGTATATAACAGTCGGTATATCAGTCTGCTAGCAATCTCATCATACTGTCCCACAATAGCCACAGGTTGTTTCTATGTTGCAGCTATAAATAAACAAATCTGCAAGTCCAATCAAATGCAGTCAGCCTGTAAGATTGTCATAAATTTATTCCTCAAAGTTTCTAACACCATTTTGGCTGTCATATTTCTTGGATATTGTTTTCCCTTACCAGATCGAAGTCCTGTTTGAGTTCTATCAGTGTAGTGTTTGCTTTATCAAAACATTGGCTGTTAATACTAGTGGAAATACAGCATTCGAAATTTCCTTGGAGATTTCTCACTTGCAGCAAGCAGATCTGCACCATCCAAGCAGCTTCTTGTGGGACATGCAACTAAACAGAATTCTCAGAAAACGTTATTTGAGCTTACAATTTACTTAACAAATCTTGACCCAAGAGAGGTACAGGGCTTTCTGGCAAATACAAGAATTCATATGGTAAAACTTTGTTCCAAATTTGACATTCCATTGGTCTCAAAAAAAAACCCTGCCTTTCTTTTTCTTTCTTTCTTTCTTTCTTTCTTTCTTTCTTTCTTTCTTTCTTCCTTTTCTTTCCTTTCTTTCCTTTCTTTCCTTTCTTTCTTTCTTTCTTCCTTTCTTTCTTCCTTTCTTCCTTCCTTTCTTCCTTCCTTTCTTTCTTCCTTTCTTTCTTCCTTTCTTCCTTTCTTTCTTTCTTCCTTTCTTTCTTTCTTCCTTTCTTTCTTTCTTCCTTTCTTTCTTCCTTTCTTCCTTCCTTTCTTCCTTTCTTTCTTCCTTTCTTTCTTTCTTCCTTTCTTTCTTTCTTCCTTTCTTTCTTTCTTCCTTTCTTTCTTTCTTCCTTTCTTTCTTCCTTTCTTTCTTTCTTTCTTCCTTTCTTTCTTCCTTTCTTTCTTTCTTTCTTCCTTTCTTTCTTTCTTCCTTTCTTTCTTCCTTTCTTTCTTTCTTTCTTCCTTTCTTTCTTTCTTCCTTTCTTTCTTTCTTCCTTTCTTTCTTCCTTTCTTTCTTCCTTTCTTCCTTCCTTTCTTTCTTTCTTTCTTCCTTTCTTTCTTTCTTTCTTCCTTTCTTCCTTTCTTTCTTTCTTTCTTCCTTTCTTCCTTTCTTTCTTCCTTTCTTTCTTCCTTTCTTTCTTTCTTTCTTTCTTCCTTTCTTTCTTCCTTTCTTTCTTCCTTTCTTTCTTCCTTTCTTCCTTTCTTTCTTTCTTCCTTTCTTTCTTTCTTTCTTCCTTTCTTTCTTTCTTTCTTCCTTTCTTTCTTTCTTTCTTCCTTTCTTTCTTCCTTTCTTTCTTTCTTCCTTTCTTTCTTTCTTCCTTTCTTTCTTCCTTTCTTTCTTCCTTTCTTTCTTTCTTCCTTTCTTTCTTTCTTTCTTCCTTTCTTTCTTTCTTTCTTCCTTTCTTTCTTTCTTCCTTTCTTTCTTTCTTCCTTTCTTTCTTCCTTTCTTCCTTTCTTCCTTTCTTTCTTCCTTTCTTTCTTCCTTTCTTTCTTCCTTTCTTTCTTTCTTTCTTCCTTTCTTCCTTTCTTCCTTCCTTTCTTCCTTCCTTTCTTTCTTTCTTTCTTTCTTCCTTTCTTTCTTCCTTTCTTTCTTTCTTCCTTTCTTTCTTCCTTTCTTTCTTCCTTTCTTCCTTTCTTTCTTTCTTTCTTCCTTTCTTCCTTCCTTTCTTCCTTCCTTTCTTCCTTCCTTTCTTCCTTCCTTTCTTCCTTCCTTTCTTTCTTCCTTTCTTTCTTCCTTTCTTTCTTCCTTTCTTTCTTCCTTTCTTCCTTTCTTTCTTTCTTCCTTTCTTTCTTCCTTCCTTTCTTTCTTCCTTTCTTTCTTTCTTCCTTTCTTTCTTCCTTTCTTTCTTTCTTCCTTTCTTTCTTTCTTTCTTCCTTTCTTTCTTTCTTTCTTCCTTTCTTTCTTTCTTTCTTTCTTCCTTTCTATCTTTCTTTCTTCCTTTCTTCCTTTCTTTCTTCCTTTCTTCCTTTCTTTCTTCCTTTCTTCCTTCCTTTCTTTCTTCCTTTCTTCCTTCCTTTCTTTCTTTCTTCCTTTCTTTCTTCCTTTCTTTCTTTCTTCCTTTCTTTCTTTCTTTCTTCCTTTCTTCCTTTCTTTCTTCCTTTCTTCCTTTCTTTCTTCCTTTCTTCCTTCCTTTCTTTCTTCCTTTCTTCCTTCCTTTCTTTCTTCCTTTCTTTCTTTCTTCCTTTCTTTCTTCCTTTCTTTCTTTCTTCCTTTCTTTCTTCCTTCCTTTCTTTCTTCCTTTCTTTCTTTCTTCCTTTCTTTCTTCCTTTCTTTCTTTCTTCCTTTCTTTCTTTCTTTCTTCCTTTCTTTCTTTCTTTCTTCCTTTCTTTCTTTCTTTCTTTCTTCCTTTCTATCTTTCTTTCTTCCTTTCTTCCTTTCTTTCTTCCTTTCTTCCTTTCTTTCTTCCTTTCTTCCTTCCTTTCTTTCTTCCTTTCTTCCTTCCTTTCTTTCTTTCTTCCTTTCTTTCTTCCTTTCTTTCTTTCTTCCTTTCTTTCTTTCTTTCTTCCTTTCTTCCTTTCTTTCTTCCTTTCTTCCTTTCTTTCTTCCTTTCTTTCTTTCTTTCTTCCTTTCTTCCTTTCTTTCTTCCTTTCTTCCTTTCTTTCTTCCTTTCTTCCTTTCTTTCTTTCTTTCTTCCTTTCTTTCTTCCTTTCTTTCTTCCTTTCTTTCTTCCTTTCTTCCTTCCTTTCTTCCTTTCTTTCTTCCTTTCTTTCTTCCTTTCTTTCTTCCTTTCTTTCTTCCTTTCTTTCTTCCTTTCTTTCTTCCTTTCTTTCTTCCTTCCTTTCTTCCTTTCTTCCTTTCTTTCTTCCTTTCTTTCTTCCTTTCTTCCTTTCTTCCTTCCTTTCTTCCTTTCTTTCTTCCTTCCTTCCTTCCTTTCTTTCTTCCTTCCTTCCTTCCTTCCTTCCGTCCTTCCTTCCTTCCTTTCTTCCTTTCTTCCTTTCCCATGATCTCAAAAACTATCACGGTGAATTTACTAAGAAGTCTTTTACAACTAGTTAACACAGAATAAGTCTATTATCAAATTTTTGGTTTAATTTTCCACTTTCATTAGAACTACGGGTCTGCTAGGGATGCCTTTAAACTTCACCCTTAGACTGCTCCATTCAGTATTACAACGTCGCTGCAGTGGGGGGGAGAGAAAACTCCCCTTTCACCTCCTTGAAAGCCACGTTTTTCTTTTTTTCTTTTTTTTCTTTTCTTTCTTGCTGCAGTTCAGATGTACCAAGGCCATGCAGCTGGTGTAATTGCTGGTATGAAGTAGGAGGCTCTGGCAAACTCCTCAGTTACAATGAGTTGAGTTTAACTTGCAGCTTCACACAGGCCTGAAATTGATGTTTAAGCACAGGCCTGGGATATTTTGCTCTTTTGTTTTCCCATTTCATTCCAACCATAATACACTTTATATGCAATCCCAAGTAGCTCAGCAATAGTTATATTCCTTATCTCCATTTATCTTTTACAATTTACAGCTGTCAAAAACCAGTATCATAAACACAAATCCATTATGCTATTTTCCTAGATCCCAATCAGTTCATATTCTAGCAACTTTTAAATACAACCTCTTCTAAATTCACATCTTTCATAGCATTTAGTTTTAGTTCCCATACCTCCAACAACCACATAAATTCAATGCGAATCAAAGTTTAACAACTTAAATTCTTAAATTCTGGTCTCTAAATTATTAGATAACAATATGAACAATAACTCTAATGTATAAGGATACATCCTAAGGGGGAGCAAGGTGTTATTTTAGTAGTGGAACAAGTTCCCATTTTGTAATTATCTCCCCAAATAAAATTCTTTTGGTACCAAATATATATATATATGCAAATTAAAATACTGAGCTCAGATATGAAAACCAAACACCAAGATCGAATATGCAGATGGATCACAGTTACACTAATTTAAGACAATAGCTCAGTTTTTGCATTGCACCTTTGAACTGCTTACTGCTCAGTCAGGTGGAGGTACCACTGGGTCTCCCTGACAAAACAGGTCAGTGCGTGCTGGAGCCCAATCGGCACCCGCGCCCCCACCACCACAGCAAGCTGGACTGGGCAAGGATTTTATCATCTGGTGTGCTACAACTGTTATTCCAAAACCAGGATTCTTTACTTGGTGTGCATAAAAAAGAGCCAAATCCAGCACACTGAGATGAGAGACAGCCTATCACAGAGTTGCACAAGTCTGGATATTGGAATAAAGCTAGCATGCTAGAAAGAAAAATAACAGCTACCACACACAAAAATTATAGCATCACATTCATGCAGTAAAGAACTAAATTACTCGTGGTCTTCTGTATTATCACAAAACGCACATTTTGAGTCAAGGGATTCTCATTATTTAGCAGTCTGTGAACTTACCGTACCATATAACAGACAAAGACCTATTAAACTGTAATATGCTTATACAGATACCTACAAAGAAAACACGTTAATAAGGAAAACATCGTGCAGACTTCAGCAAGTTTACTGTGACCTGTGTGTTATCAGTTAACTCTCTCTCAGCTTGTTGAAGTTCAAACCGTTCCACCTGTAAAACTGTCTGAAATTATTTAATGATCTCCTGTAGGGATTTATTTTTGTCCTGCTCTTCTCACCTTAAAACCAACATTAATTGCAACAAGGTGTTATACTTCAAGATTCTATTATCCGGACACTTTTCCCAATCATTTAACTTATACAGCAGCCAACACTAATTTCAGTATTTAACAAGATCATATTTTCACCTATTTCCAAGTGCTTTCCTATGTTCTAAAACACCTCCCAATACAGATTACTTAGGAACACGACTGAAAACAGTAATTTCTGACCCCATCTCGTAAGTAAAAACCATGAGAAGAGGGAGGGAGGGGGGAAAGCACAGGGCTGCTGGCAGCATGACTGGGAAAAATAGGGAGAAGGTTTTACAGCGCACTTAAAAACAACTAGTAAAACAATTAACTCACATTCCTGACAAGCTGCTAGATTTTCAGTAAGGCAATACACAGGAGCACATAATATATTCTGTAAAAGTCACAGATAACACGTTGATAGCAAACATTAGCATTCTCTACTGCGAATTTCAACACCAGTGCTTCCTTAACTTCTAAGTTTTCAACCTGCTTATTGATAACCTCTTGAAGATGGTCAATAAATTGCATGTAATTCTCACTGGGACCCTGATAGTAGTTATAAAAGATTTGGCTGCTTTGTTGGTTTCAGACACCTCTACTATAGCTTGATATACAAGGTCTGCTGACTACCTCAGGATTTCAGAAACTAATCGCGCCTGTAATTGTGATGTGTCAGTTAGTGTCTCTTCCAAGAGTTGGGAGATACCTGCCCCTTTCAACAAATCCCCATTGTTCTGTCCTAAATGATCTATAGCTGTTACATTGCATAGGTCTAATTTTGCTTGAGTCTTTCATGGTTTTTATCTGATCTCGGGGCAACACGTACACATACTCTTTTTCCTGTTAACTTATGAAGAAAATGCTGCAAACCCCCATCCTCATACAAGTCATCAGATAACACAGACTTGAACGGTGCTGGAGAATCGTTGGTAACAGGGGGGTTCGGAACATTGCGCATTCTCGCCAATATTTTCTAGCATCATAATTGTTCGTATAACCTGAGTCCCCAGGCGCATCCACTTTCCCGTCACGATCAGCATGACTGCATTGCTGACTGTTGGATTCACTCACTATTAGCTGATCTAATCCTTCACACAGTTCTTTTGCCCAGTTCTTATCTGGCGACTCCTTCTGCTCTCTCGTGGAAGTTAGAGGGTTAAAAGGCGTTAAAGGCAGATATAAATTGGTAAAAGGACTGATAGTACACTTGTTTATGACTTTAGTATTCTCAGCTTTCACAGGTTCTTTGGGCAAGTGTCGTGGTTTGATCGTGGGGAGACAATCAAAACCGTGGCAGATGGTTTCTCTTCACCCTTTTTCCCCCTTCCCCCTTCAGGCCCCCCCCCCCTCCTTCCCCCTCCTTCTCACTAGGATTTGGGGAGGACAGGAAAAGAGAAAAGTAAAGGAAAAGAGAATTGGGATACTTGAAAACGTTTACTAAGACTAGGAAAACGAACACAGAGAAAAATAACACAGAAACAAATATTGTAAAACCAGTCCTGAAGTCCAGCAGGATCCCACAGTTGAACCGGAAACAGCACAAGACCTCAGCTTGCAGGAACAGCAGAATGAAGGAAAGCAGTCCGATGAAAAAGAACTGATGCACCGAGCAGCCGATGCAAAAAAAGAGAGCAAGCCAGTCCACATGCTCTGCTTTTATATGCAGGAAATCGTGAACGAGATGGAATACCTCTATTGGTCAGTTCTTGGCCACATGACTCGGGCCAGTTCCTTCCATTGCTTCCCCCCCCCGCTTCAGCCCAAAACGGGGGGGGGGTCACAACACCAGGACAGCAAGTTGTCTGACTCCAATCCTTTGGACTTGCTATTCTCACCAGGGTTGGGTAATAGTGTAGGAGGACACCCGCTCGGCATTTTTCCTCCCCCCGCCCCGGACTGCTGAGCCAACGGGGGCGCCAAAGGCACAACAGGGGATGGAGTAGGGAGGGTATCGAAGACATGAACCGGGTAAACTTCACAGCGACTTTCAGGTTTCTTATCAGGCTGCAAAGCTGCAAAAACTCCGGCAGCAGCAGACCGTTCAGCCTTAAGATCTTTTAAGGCGGCAATTATAACCTTCCATGTAGTTGCTAACGATTTAGCTTCTTTATCTCCGTTGCTGACCTTATCCCGTAATTTCTGCCCTATATCGTCCCAAAGTTCAAGTTTAAAAGCCTTCTTGGTTTCTGCCGGGTAGCCGTTAGTTCTACACCAAACTAACAGTCTACGTATGTTACTTTCTTAATATTTAAGTCCTCTCACAGAGAGAATATCAGGAGGAGCTTCACTCTTCCCTCCTCCTGCCCCAGCCACTCACCTTTTCTGGTGATTTCTTCAACAAATCTGTCTGCGGAACATCAGTACGCCACCACCTGGTTCTCAGTCCAGCTGATCTGCCTAGGGCCACTCCAGGCTTTTCCCCGATCGCAGTGATACACCGGTCAGAGCATCACGTTGGGGTCACCATTTGTTGGAGTGAATAAAGGACTCTGCACTCCAATTCAATGTGAATCACGCTAGAGCCATTTATTACAGAAACAAGCCTCCTTATATATGCAGTTATTTCCTGATCATGCGTCCACGCTCCAATCATGCATTCACTGATTGGATATCATCTATGTTCACGAGCTGTCCACGTGCTGAAGTCTCACTGCTGATAGGTCCGTTGATTTACGCCACGTTGAGGCCTTGTTATTGTAGAGTTGCTTCTCTCCCACGCTTCACAGTGAGGGTAACAGAACACTGGAATAGGCTGCCCAGGGAGGTTGTGGAGTCTCCTTCCCTGGAGACATTCAAAACCTGCCTGGATGCCTTCCTGTGTAGCCTCATGTAGGTGTTCCTGCTCTGGCAGGGTGATTGGAGGGATCCCCGAACCGGACACCCGGAGCTCCCGGCAGTTCCCACCTTCTCCTCCGAGGCGCTGCGCACCCTCTGCCCCTCAGCCCCGCCGAGGGCTGCCCGCCGCGCTGCCTGTCGGCGACTGCCGGAGCCCAGCCGGGGACACCGGTCCTTGAGGGCTGAGCGCCGCCGCAGTGCCGCGCCTGGCGGCGGCTGCGGCTGCCGTGCCGGTAGCAGCCGGGTACCGGCGCTCGGCAGGGCAGACCCAGCTCCTCGAGGGCCCCGCGGCGCGGCGGCGGGCGGTCCGTAGGGGCGGCTGGAGCCAGGTTAGTGTCGGGGAGGGGGCGCTGCCGCCACGGTACTCCCCCCTGTTGGCCGAGTGGGCCCGTCCGCGTTGGCCGAGTGGGCCCGTCCGCCTTCGGGCGCGAACGGGCGGGCGGAACAATCTGCTTTAGGGGAAAGGGGAGCTCGCCGAGCTCTAAGGCTCCCTCTCCAGAGAATGGACCAGCCCATCTGCCCTTTGTGAAGTGGCGGAAAGGGGCGGTACCATCCTCTTGTCTGGGGGTGGGGAGGGTAGTTGGAGCCTCATGCCCGTTCTAGTGTGGGGTGGGGATGTGGGGCAGGGGACCGGCCCCGGGGCTCTCCAGGGAGACACTCGCTGTCCCGGCTTCTCAGGTGACGTGCGGAATAAACTCTACAACTCGAGATGAGTTATAAAGCAGGTATGTTTATTCTGGCGCCAGGGTGCAACGGAATCGCTTCCCAAAGCTTGCACACCTTCGCTTCAGAAAGTAGGTATTTTATGTTAACACATCATACATGTTCAGAACAGGGGTTGGTTTAGTACAATTAGTTCCAGGAATAGGAGTGGCTATTATAATAATTTATCGTAACTCATTATCATAGGGCTCCTCCTCTTCGCGCATGCGCACGGTCACCTGGTGGTCGTGGGCCGGGGTCTTTTGGATGAAGGCTCGCAGTCTCCCTCGCTGTGTACCTTTAACCTTTGGTCTGGTGTGCTGAGTTGGCCGAAGCCCAAACTGCTGAGCTGGTTACAACTGGATCGTCTTCTTGCATGCTGAAGGTTTCTGTTATCTCGTCCACCAAGGATGCAGCCGGGCCCCTATCTTTGTTAGTTAAGCTGTTACATCCTTAACTGTTATCAGGCTACACAATACATTGCTGACTACGCAGTAATTTGCTGACTATACAGCATGTTAATTCCCCCCTTTTCCGAGGTCATGAGTAAATTCCTTTACTATTTTTCTATAATATGCTTTTACTCTCTATGCGCTTCATAAAATATTTCCCTGATTCAACCTTTTGTTGAAGCTAGTGCTTTTTCCATTGAATATAGCTGTCCATTGTCCCTGTGGTGCAAACATAAAAGGCATCTAAGCAAGATACAGATTAAGAGGCTTAATACAATCAAAATAATTACCAGTACAAATAGTTGCTTGAACCATCCAAGATCTAGTAGCCTTGAAGTGAGCTTTTCCCGGAGGTTTGTGAACCCAAAGGAGGTATCGTCTTTTGACACTTGATGCAAGAGTTTAGCCATTTCCCAAATTCGCTGCAGTTCTGTCTCATCTTTCTTTATTAATGTAAGTACAGCAAGTCTGGTTTATGGCCATACATAACCTTCCCTCTTTGGCTAATAGGATGTCAAGCCCCATTCTATTTTGCATTACCACCTTACTAAGGGATCCTACTTCTTGCTGAATCCGTTGGAGTGCATCTGCAGTTGAATTTTCTATCTCCTCCAATGTGACAGAAATGTTGACTATTGCTTTTTCTAATTCACTTAGCCCTAACATGGGGATAAACCACCACACAAAGCTATGAAAACCCCAAGGTCGATCTACAAGCAGGTTATTTATTTGCCTCTTGCTCAGCTTCCATACTGATCTAAGAATCCATGGTGGGGGATGTGAATGGTTAAATATCCGATCTTGAGGTACTAAATAACCTATCCCACATTTGCCTTGCCAGTTCAAAGGTAAACCTTTTGTCCTTGTTTTGTTAAAAACAAGACCAGTTATCTTTTAGTGAATTTTCCTTTCAGCTAAGTTCTTCTAAGTGCCTTCTAAGTAACTGCATATTTTTCTCGGACACTGTACTCGGTGCTGATAAGATGACCAACGGAATGCTGAAGAAACTCATGTTTAGATTTATTGCTATAGCAACTAAGAACTGATAAAATTCCGCTGCGAGAGGGGTGTGTTTGAGGAGGGGCAGACAAAACAGGTGACTAAAAATGACCAACTGAGTATTCCATCCCATAATCGTCATACACCCTATATAAGAGCAGAGATCATGAGGGTCTCATCTCTTCGACCATGGCTGGCATTTAGAGAGGACCCTGTCTGTCTGCCTGTGATCTATAGGCCTCAGGCTCTGCATCCCTGAAATCCAGTTTCCGGTTTGCTGTGAAGTCCCGCCCACGACTTCCGGGTGCCTGCTCTGCACCTGCTGGAGCCATGCCAGCTCCGCTCACCCAGCTCTGCCACTGCTGGAGTGACGCCAACTCCATATCGGGCATTCAAGATTGGTTCTGTATATTTTGTATATTTTCTCTATTTATTAGTAGCATTAGTAAAGCCTTTTAAAACTTTTCCAACTTGCAAAACTTTATAACTTAAAGACTCCCTTATCTTTCTATCACCTTTTATCAACAGAGAGCATCTGCCATGGTTTATTGTTGCCTTGCTTTAAACCTTGACACCTTTCCTGGCATATCCATCTCCACAGAGCCACCACAGTCCAGTTGGAAGGCAACCAAATGAGAGGTTTAGTTTTAGACCCACGTTAATTTGAAAACATTTCCTAGTGGTGTGGGTGTAGGTTTTTTTCTGTCATACTGTCCAATTCAGAACAGTTAAATTCACTCTAAACTTTCCCACGTAAGGAGCATCAGTGTCATTTTTCTGGATTACAGTGGAATTTTTCAATGTCAAACCATGGCCCTTTAGTATAATTTGTATTCTCTTAACATCCTATTCTGTTACGAGAGAAGGGCCAACTCCAATTTAAGCGTGATACCATCACTCCATAAAAAGGGAACTCCAAGTTACCTCTGGGGAGGGCTGCACATACCCAGCAATCGGATAAATTTAATAGTTTGACATGTTAGCAGTGACTGCAATAAACGCGTTCTGTTCCCAAGCATGGGTTTGTGTGATACAAAATTTTACCAAAATTGAACAGATCAATATTTTCTTTGCTGAAGCTGAAGCTTTAATGGTCCCATAGGGGCCGACTTCCATTGTGGTTTAGGAATTTACTCTGGTGTGATGGATCCACAAGGTCTGTTCTTTGATCTTGATTGCTGTGTGGGACGTCAGCAGCACTTGAAATGGACCCTCCCACTTTGGTTTCAGGGGTGAGTCTGTAAAGGACTTTACATACATGTAATCAACAGGTGTTATGTCATGTACCAGTCTGTCCAGATCACGAGCTCTGGTCTCTAGAACCAATTTCTCTACTTCACAAAGTTGTTTTTGCAGACTTATTATATAATTAGATAATGTCTCTTCTCCCATCTGTGCTGATAAGCCCACTTGCACACTATAAGGCCTCCCATACAGCATTTCAAAAGGACTTAATCCCTCTTTAGTCTTTGGCTTAGTTCTAATTCTTAAGAGTGCCAGAGGTAATGATTGTGGCCATGACAGTCCAGCTTCTTGTCCTAATTTCACAATTTGTAGTTTAATCAAATGATTCATCTTCTCTATCTGCCCACTTGTTTGAGGCCTATAGGGAGTATGTAATTGCCAATCTATCCCTAATACTTGGCTGACTTGTTGCATTACCTTGGCCACAAAATGTGATCTCCTATCTGAGGATATAGTTACTGGTACACCAAACCTGGATATCATCTCATGCAATAATGCTTTGGTTACCTCTTGAGCCTTGTTGGTTCGACATGGAAATGCCTCTGGCCAACCTGAAAAGGTATCAGGTAATACCAACAGGTATCGGAACCCCCCTTTTCTTGGAAGTTCCGAGAAATCAATCTGCCATTGCTGTCCTGAGTAATTTCCCCTTCCTATTTGCCCTAACTGCACTTTGCAACCAGCTTTAGGATTATTCTGTAAACATATTTCATATTGTTCTGTTACTTCCTTAACAGTGGTGTAAAGGTTCTGGACGACCATGTGTTGATTCAAATACTTATATAAGACCTCAGCTCCCCAATGAGATTTCTTGTGCTCGGCCATAACTATGGCCCATAATAGTGCAAAATGTACTATTATTTTACTCGTGGAGTCTTTGCCCATTTTCCCTTTTTTACCTTTCCACCTAGATCTGTTACTAACTTCTGATCCTCTCTGGAATACCCGGGTTCACACTCAATTTGTATTTTACTGTCTGGGACCAAAGACTGCACTTCTACCACACCTTCCTCAGCCACTCTTTTTGCTTCACGGTCTGCCATGGCATTGCCCAGTTCCTGTGCTGTATTCCCTCTCTGGTGAGCTCTGCAATGCATGATAGCTATTTTATCAGATAGCTGTACTGCATCTAGGAGCTTAAGAATCTCCTCAGCATGTTTTATATTTTTCCCTTGGGTGGATAAAAGTCCTCTTTCTCTCCATATGGCTCCGTGAGCATGGACTACCCCAAAGGCATACTTAGAGTCCATCCAAATGTTAATGCTTTTTCCTTTAGCCAATTCCAGTGCTTGAGTTAGGGCTATTATTTCTGCCTTTTGCACCGAGGTATTTCTCCACCTCTCCATTCCAGGTGAGACCTTTTGGGTTAGCCTTTCATAGTTCATAGAGAAGTTTTACCAAGAGTCCATAGTTGTATATCCATAAACAGCACCATCCTGTCATTCCTAAATATGTACAGAGCTCTTTAGCTGTCTGTGGTTGAGGAGTCTGACAAATGGCTTCTTTCCTCACTGTTCCTAGGGTCTTTTGTCCATCTGTTATCTCATCTCTGAGGTAGGTCACCTGCTGTTGGGCCACCTGGGCTTTCTGTGGAGAGACTCAATAGCCATTAAGTCCAATAAAATTTACCAGACGGACTGTCCATTTTATGCATAGCTCTTCTGTTTCAGTGGCTATCAGCAAGTCATCTACATATTGTAACAGTACTCCAATTCCGTGTCATCGCTCCCACTGTTCCAAATCTGTAGCTAGCTGGTTTCCAAAAAGAGTGGGACTATTCTTGAATCCCTGCAGTAACGCAGTCCACGTTAGCAGCACCTTCCTTCCGGAGGTAGGATTTTCCCATTCAAATGCAAATATCAGTTGGCTTTCTGGGCTCAAAGGCAGGCAAAAGAAGGTGTCTTTTAGGTCCAATACAGTAAACTAGGTCAATTCAGGGGTCAATTTAGTTAGGAGAGTGTAGGTGTTTGCTACTATGGGATGCAAATCTTCAACAATCTGGTTAATAGCTCTGAGATCCTGCACTATTCGATAACTTACATCTGGTTTCTTGACCAATAGAATGGGAGTATTATATTCAGATTCACATTTTGTTAATAATCCATTTCTAATAAATCGGTCAATTATTGTTTGAATTCCCTCTCTGTCCTCTGCTCTAAGGGGGTATTGTTTTATTCTTACAGGTCGTGCCCCTGGTTTGAATTGAACTACTATCAGGGAGGCGTTTTTAGCTCTGCCTGGTATTTCTGAGGCACATACTCCCGGATATACTTGGTTCTGAATCTCCTCAGATACTCCCGAGGTTACTGGAGCATTTATAAGAGCCGGACTTAAAAGTTCAATTAGCTGATCTCTTCCCACTCGGAGTTCTACTTTTCCTTTATCAAATTGTATCTTTGCCTCTAATTGTTACAATAGATCCCTTCCCAATTGTGGGAGATTTGAGGGATTTTCTTGAGGTTGTTGTGTGGATGGGTTTCTATTAGATGGAGATTTATTTCTGAACTAGCCAAAGGAATCTCAAGGCCAGCTCGAAGGCTGAAAAACAGCACCTGCTGTGGGAGTGAGGCCTCAGGGCCTCAACAAGATGTAAATCAACAGACCTATTAGCAGTGAGACTTGGGTGCATGGACAGCTCATGAACATGGACAATATCCAATCAGCTAATGCATGCTTGGAGCGTGGATGTCTGATCAGGAAATAACTGCATATATAAGGAGGCTTGTTTCTGTAATAAATGGCTTCGCTTGAATTCATATTGGATTGTGTGGAGTCCACGATTTTTCGCCCTTGCAAGTGGTGATTCCGACGTGATCCATGAGGAGAGTTTATGGAAGGGGAACGACTGCTGTGAGGAACGAGCCCCAGCTGGAACGACTCGGCTGGACCGCGACCGCGACGTAGTCTGCGGGCTGCGTGACTCCTGATTGATCGCTACAGAAGCGACAGAGGAGGGATAAAGGATCCGATATCGTTGCAATAGACACCCAAAGAGGTGAGCAGATGGGGGCAAAAGGAGATGGGGCAGAATATTTTTAAAGAAGAAGAAGAAATACTGCGGCTCCTCTCGCATATTCTCTCTAAGAGAGGGGTGAAGTATGAGGAGAGTAACCTCAAAAGACTATTAATTTGGTGCAGAGGCAATGGGTTTCCTGCTGACCTGTTAGGAGCTTTTAAAATAGAGACTTGGGAAAAAGTGGGAACTGTGTTGTGGAAGACAATTAGTCGCCATGAAAAATATATTCTTGGCCTTGTAACCGCCTGGAAACTGATCATTACTACGCTGCAGCAATTAAAACCTGAAAAGACTGCTATGAGCATTAGTGACTCAAAACTTCGACTTGAACTTTGGGACAATATAGGGCAGAAATTATGGGATAAAGTCAGCAATGGAGATAAAGAAGCTAAGTCATTAGCAACTACATGGAAGCTTAGAATTACCACCTTAAAAGATCTTAAGGCTGAACGGTCTGCTTCTGCTGGAATTTTTGCAGCGTTGCAGCCTGATAAGTATCCTGAAAGTCGCTGTGAAGTTTACCTGGTTCATGTCTTTGATACCCTCCCTATTCCATCCCCTGCTGTGCTTTCGGCACTCCCAATAGTTCAGCAGTCTGGGTCGGGGGGAGGAAAAATGCCGAGCGGGTGGCCTTCTGTACCGTTGTCCAACCCTGGTGAGAACAACAAGTTCAGAGGACTGGAGTCAGACAACTTGCTCAAAGAACCTGTGAAAGCTGAGAATGCTAAAGTCATAAACAAGGGTACTATCTGTCCTTTTACCAATTTGTATATGCCTTTACTGCCTTTTAACCCTCCAACTTCCACGAGAGAGCAGAAGGAGTCACCGGATAAGAACTGGGCAAAAGAACTGTGTGAAGGATTAGATCAGCTAATAGCGAGTGAATCCAACAGTCGGCAATGCAGTCATGATGATTGCGACGGGAAAGGGGGTGCTCCTGGGGACTCAGGTTGTACAAATAATTATGATGCTAGAAAGTATTGGCAAGAATGTGCACTGTTCCGAACCCCCCTGTTACCAACGATTCTCCAGCACCGTTCAAGTCTGTGTTATCTGATGACTTGTATGAGGATGGGGGTTTGCAGCATTTTCTTCAAAAGTTAACAGGAAAAAGAGTATGTGTACGTGTTGCCCCGAGATCAGATAAAAACCATGAAAGACTCAAGCAAAATTAGACCTGTGCAATGTAACAGCTATAGATCATTTAGGATGGAATGATGGGGATTCATTGAAAGGGGCAGGTATCCCCCAACTCTTGGAACAGACACTAATTGACACACCACAATTAGAGGTGCGATTAGTTTCTGAAATCCTGAGGCAGTCAACAGATCTTGCATATCAAGCTATGATAAAGGTGCCTGAAACCAACAAAGCAGCCAAATCTTTTATAACTACTATCAGGGTCCCAGTGAGAGTTACATGCAATTTATTGACCATCTTCAAGAGGCTATCAATAAACAGGTTGAAAACTTAGAAGTTAAGGAAGCACTGGTGTTGAAATTAGCAGTAGAGAATGCTGATGTTTGCTATCAACGTGTTATCTGCGAGTTTTACAGTACATATTATGTGCTTCTGTGTATTGCCCCTCTGAAAATCAAGCAGCTTGTCAGGAATGTGAGTTAATTGTTTTACTGGTTGTTGTTAGAATTGTTTCTTTGTGGTATAAGTACACCGTAAAACTTTCTCCCCACTTTTCCCACTCGCGCTGCAAGCAGCCCTGTGCTTACCCCCCTCCCTCCCTCTTCTCATGGTTTTTACTTACGAGATGGGGTCAGGAATGACTGTTTTCAATCGTGTTCCTAAGAAATTGGTATTGGGAGGTGTTTTAAAACATAGGAAAGCACTCGGAAATATGAGG
The DNA here is from genome assembly GCF_036013475.1 of Columba livia. Classification (NCBI taxonomy): domain Eukaryota; kingdom Metazoa; phylum Chordata; class Aves; order Columbiformes; family Columbidae; genus Columba; species Columba livia. The sequence goes on along the minus strand of NC_088641.1, from coordinate 10,719,873 downwards.
AAGGAAGATCTTGTGGAATATTGTAATTAATGGTGGCTGCTGTATAAGTTAAATGATTGGGAAAAGTGGCCGGAGAATAGAATCTTGAAGTATAACACTTTGTTGCAGTTCATGTTGTTTTTAAGGCGAGAAGAGTAGGACAAAATAAATCCCTACAAGAGATCATTAAATAATTTCAGACAGTTTTACAGGCGGAACGGTTTGAACTTCAACAAGCTGAGAGAGAGTTAACTGATAACACACAGGTCACAGTAAACTTGCTGAAGTCTGCAAGATGCTTTCCTTATTAACCTGTTTTCTTTGTGGGTATCTGTTTAAGCATGGTACAGTTTTGGTAGGTCTTTGTTATATGGTACAGTAAGTTCACAGACTGTTAAATCATGAGAATCCGTTGACTCAAAACGTGCATTTTGTGATAATACAGAAGATCACGAGTAATTTAGTTCTTTACTTCGTGAATGTGATGGTAAAATTTTTGTGTGTGGTAGCTGCTATTTTTCTTTCTAGCATGCTAGCTTTATTCCGGTATCCAGACTTGTGCAACTGTGTGACAGGCTGTGTCTCATCTCGATGTGCTGGATTTGGCTCTTTTGTATGCACACCATGTAAAGAATCCTGGTTTTGGGATAACTGTTGTAGCGCACCAGATGAGGCACCAAAAAAAAAAAAAAAAAGCCTTGCACGCCGCAGCTTGCTGCGGCGGGGGGGGGCAGGTGCCGATTGGGCTCCAGCGCGCACTGACCTGTTTTGTCAGGGAGACCCAGCAGTACCTCTGCCTGGCTGAGCAGTAAGCGGCCCAAAGGTGCAATGAAAAAATTGAGATATTGTCTTGAATAAGTGTAACTGTGATGCATCTGCATATTTGAACTTGGTGTTTGGTTTTCATATCTGAGCTCAGTATTTTAATTTGCATATATATATATATTTGGTACCAAAAGAATTTTGTTTGCGGAGATAATTATGAAAGGGGAATCGGTTCCACTGCTAAAATACCACCTTGCTCCCCCTTAGGATGCATCCCTATACATTGGAGTTATTGCTCATATTATTATCCAATAATTTTGAGACCAGAAAATAATTAAAGTTGTTAAACTTTGATTTGCATTTAATTTATGTGCTAGTTGGAGGTATGCGAAAGAAAACTAAATGCTATGATGGATGTGAACTTGGATGAGGTTGTATTTAAAAGTTAAAAGCTGCTGGAATATGAACTGATTTGGATCTAGGAAAATGGAATAATGGATTGATGTTTAATATGCTGTATTTTGACATCTGTAAATTGTGAAAGGTAAATGGGGCTGAGGAATGTAACAACTGTTGAGCTAATTGGAGTTGTGTATAAAACTCAGCTCATTGCAGTCAAGGAGTTTGCCAGAGCCTCCTACTTCGTACCAGCGATTACGCCAGCTGCGTGGCCTTGGCTACATCTGAACTGCAGCAAGAAGAGAAAGAAGAAAAAAATGGAAAAAAAGCCTGTTTTCCTGCTGCTAAGCAGAGAAAGGGGGGCTTTACTCCCCCTGCTCTGTCTTTTTTTTTCTCCTGGAGTATTGTGATCCATCCTTGTTGTGGCACTGTGTTGCTTCTCGGCTTCGAATCAGGGGTTGTTGGTGCTGTTTCTTTTTGCTTCTGTCTTTTTTCCTAGGTTTTTGGCACATCTGGGGAGAGAGTTCATCATTTTACCTCCTTGCTGAGGTTGGTCTTTCACACTGGTCAGCTTTGGGGGAGATCAGAGTGCTCAGTGCTTCTCTGGGTCAGAGTGGTACTGATTTGGGTGTGGAGTGGAGCCAGGTTGGTTTGATGTGGAGTTCGAACTGATTTGTTTTCATGCTGAGCTGGAGATCCTGCCATCTCAGGTGGGGGCGAGAGGGAGGTTTTATCCCCCCCCCCCCCGGCGATGTTACTGCTAGAGAACTGTAATACTGCATCAAGGAGTCTGAGTGTGAAATTTGAAGGCATTGCCAGTGGGTCCATAGTTCTAATGAAGCTGGGAAATTAAACCAATTTTTTTTTTTTTTTTTTTAAGAGACTTATTCTGTGGTAACTGGTTGTGAGAGGCTTCTTAGTAAATTCACCATGCTAGTTTTTGAGGTCATGGGAGAGAACGAAAGAAAGGCTGTTTTTTGAGACCAATAGAATGCCAAATTTGGAACAAAGTTTTACCATATGAATTCTTGTATTTTCCAGAAAGTCCTATACCTCTCTTGGGTCAAGATTTGTTAAGTAAATTGTAAGCTCAAATAACGTTTTCTGAGAATTCTGTTTAGTTGCATGTCCTACAAGAAGCTGCTTGGATGGTGCAGATCTGCTTGCTGCAAGTGAGAAATCTCCAAGGACATTTCGAATGCTGTATTTCCACTAGTATTAACAGCCAATGTTTCGATAAAGCAAATACTACACTGAAAGAATTGAAACAGGACTTCGATCTGGTAAGGGAAAACAATATCCAATAAATATGACAGCCAAAATGGTGTTAGAAACTTTGAGGAATAAATTTATGACAGCCTTACAAGCTAACTGTATTCCATTGGACTTGCAGATTTGTTTATTTATAGCTACAACATAGAAACAACCTGTGGCTATGGTGGGACAGTATGATGAGAGTGCTAACAGACTGATACACTGATTGTTACTCTGATCAAGAAATGCAGGGAATTAATTTAAGTCTTAATAGGCCATGATCCTTTTGTCATATATGTACCATTTGTGAAATTTAATTCTGATTTTTTATTTGCAATCTACATCCTTGTAAATTGCACTAGCTGGTTTTCTTAACAGCACAGCTTTTGGGATGCCTAAATGTAAATTGCTGCAGAACCTGCAAGTCTTTAACATCAGGTCACAGACCATACTTGTATCTGGTCTGATCCTACATACTTGCACATTTTTCGTTGGTGGTTCTGGGAAGTCTCATAAAGCTGTAGTGGTTTGGCGTGAAGACTGGTGTAAAAATTATTGAAGGTTCAACCCAATTAGCAGAACTTGGTGCAGCTTTACACTACTTAGAGCTTTTTAAGGAGGAACCTCTAAATTTGATGTGTGATTTTGAGTACGTAGTCAAGATCCAACACTCGTATCTGATTCCAAACTTTTTTTGTTTGTTTGTTTGTTTGTTTGTTTTTAAAAAAAGGGCAAAGTATGGGAAACAACTCAAAACCAATTGTCAAAAGCATTGTATGTGATGAAATACTTTGCAAGTATGACCCAAAACCATGCTAAATCAGAAAGAACCTACATTTGTTATGGTCAAATCACTAGTTAATGGTAAATGGAAAAGGCCACATCAATTGATAACCTGGGGAAAAGGTTATGCTTGTGAGAAATACAGTTGTGATTCATGCTAAGGTGTTTAATGTTTACAGATATAACCAAATGAGGCACAGGCTCTGAACCTGGAAAAAGGAAAAGGTGGTTAAGTTCTATGTAAAAAGTTATGAAACTTGCTTATGAAGTTATATTGACAGAGGGAACTAACATTTTAAGGGTTAATTAAACATATAATGGGTGCCTACTAACGAACTAACACTTTAAGGCTTAGCCACACAATAAATGCTTAGTTTAGAGCTTTATGTTAAGAAGAACAGAACCCCATCAAATGCCAAGATAAGAAGTTTTATTGCACCTAGCTGTAAACTTGAGGAGACAAGATAACGAAGATTTACAGCAAAAGGGGGGGAACCAGTCTGGTTTCAATCGACTTGGCAGCTTGGGTCCCAGTCATTTCAACATAATGAGCCAAAGGTAAAAAGTTCACTGTGACGAAGCTGAAGGATCCTTCATCCAAAGACCCCCAAAGACCCCTCCTCAAATTCACTAAGTGGCACTGCGCAGGCGCAACAGGGGAGGGTCTATGGAAATGGTTATCTGAGACTCATTTTAATCAGAAGCGGGGAAAGGTTATGAATATGTATAGGTGTTCCTGGGGTCATTATGAATATGTAATACCTTACTGTATTTAAGCACACTTCTTATTGTTTAAAGGTGTGCGTGTTTGGCGGAGCAAATCCCCCGTGCACCCAGCGCAGTTTTGCTTATGCTCTAATGAACACGTGTTTAAGGAATACAAGGAATTGGATTAAATGTTGTTTATCCATAGAAAAAGCGTAAGTTATTTATTTCATGCTTGTGTCATTACAGGACGAGGATTGAAGTGGATTCCACAAAGATTCAATGAATGCAGACGGACAGGAGGGAGATAAGTTGTGAGGACTGTTTCAGATGTAAACCATGGATCCTAATTCAGTGTTATGGATGCTCACAGACCTGGTGGTCTAGAAGCCTATCAGCAAGCAGGTGGTGTACCTTCTGTGGAGAATGGCAATTTGAGCAACAGCAGGAGAGTCAAAGTGTCAATGCAAAAATGAGGTAAAATTATGAGGCATTCCTACCTTAGTATCTACTGCACTCCTTCTCCCTAGTCTAGCAGCTGGTAAAGCTTTAGGAGACATATCAAAGTTAAGCTACTGGTCTTTTAAACAGGCTAATCTAACTTCTGAGATACTAACTCAATTAATAGTAGATGTCGATGGTATTAGGCACGTTACATTTCAAAATCGTGTTGCTATAGATTTTCGTTGTTATCGTAAGGACATGGTTGTGATGAATTTAAGAGAAAGATGTTGTATTAACTTGTTTAATCATTCTGGACCTATTCATAGTGTTTTAGACAAACTAAACCAGCACGTTAATGAGATTGTCATAGTAGAATTAGGGTTTGACAAATGGTGGGTAGTTGTTTGATCTTATTATGTAAGGCTTAGCTACATTATATGTAACTGTAATAATTGTTGTTAATCATGTGTTGTATGCTGCAGTGTATTTCAAAGATGATTGAGCACGTTGTAAACAAGGCCTGGCTGGTTCAAAAGCAAAAAGGGGGAATTGTGGGAGATTTGAGGGATTTTCTTGAGGTTGTTGTGTGGATGGGTTTCTATTAGATGGAGATTTATTTCTGAACTAGCCAAAGGAATCTCAAGGCCAGCCCGAAGGCTGAAAAACAGCACCTGCTGTGGGAGTGAGGCCTCAGGGCCTCAACAAGATGTAAATCAACAGACCTATTAGCAGTGAGACTCGGGCACGTGGACAGCTCGTGAACATGGAAAATATCCAATCAGCTAATGCATGCTTGGAGCGTGGACGTGTGATCAGGAAATAACTGCATATATAAGGAGGCTTGTTTCTGTAATAAATGGCTTCGCTTGAATTCATATTGGATTGTGTGGAGTCCATGATTTTTCACCCTCGCACCCAATAATGGTTTTGGAGAGTTAGGCATACACGGTAATTTGCTGACTATACAGCATATCAATTCCCCCCTTTTCCTAGGTCATGAGTAAATTCCTTTACTATTTTTCTATAATATGCTTTTACTCTCTATGCGCTTCATAAAATATTTCCCTGATTCAACCTTTTGTCAAAGCTGGTGCTTTTTCCATTGAGTATAGCTGTCTATTGTCCCTGTGGTGCAATATAAAAGACTGCCCAGAGATGTTGCAGAGTCTCCTTCTCTGGAGACATTCAAAACCTGCCGGGACGCGATCCTGTGTGATCTGCTCTGGTGACTCTGCTTTAGCAGGTGGGTTGGACTAGATGATCTCCAGAGGTCCCTTCCAACCCCAACCATCCTGTGATTCTGTCCCTCATGGCCTGACCAGCCTGAGGTATCATATGGGTTCATCCCATTGCTATGGCTGTAATGCCAGCACAAAGGTGAGGTTCCCCTGATGTATTGGGCTACCATTGTGAAAACTGAAGTTTTTTAGGACTTTCTTGCTAGGCCATGAGCTTTATACTTAAAATCAGCTATGTTGAAAGCTGACTCTGCAAAAAACTTCCATACCACCCAATTAAATACACTGCAAACACGAGAACCAACAGAGGTCTAGGGTAAAAGAGGAATTAAATAAAAATCCAGTTTCTGCTAAACTAGGATATTCTATCTACGTCCTTAGCTGTGTTATCCATGCAGGCAAGGTGCAGTTGTTTTGCATTTGTGTCTTTGGCTAGAGAATTTCTATAATAGCATCTTCTTCAGTCCTCTTTTTAATCTCAGCACTTGAAATTCCCTGTGCTACAGTTGAAGTGCCTGATAGAAGAGAGGGTTTTTTTTTGTCATGGAGAGAGAGTCATGCAAATTCCATTCTGTTCAGGCACTTTTTCTGCACTAAGTGTTCTACCCAGGGAAGGTGTCTTAGAAACCTGGTGCCCTATTCTCAGTTGATGATGCTCCCCTAGTTCCATTATCAGCTCTTCATCATGAGCTTTTAACCTTGGCCTGTATAGCAACAGACATGCTATAAAATCAAAAATCAGCTTTTTTTTTTTTTTTTTTTTTTTTTTTTTCTTATTGCAGGGAAGCAGCAGGAATAATGAAAGTGGAATCTCAAAGTTTTCTACATGTATGTCTTGTACCTGAGGCATCAGGTTCATGTAATAATTGATAAAACTGTCTGCAAAGATAAAACTGTCCTGATAGAAAATGAAATTTATTAAGGCGGGTTCTAAGCATAGTGCTGACTAGTCTTTGTGGTTTTTAAAATTACATATATGTTACGTGTTCTGTCTGTAACCAAAACAGCTTAACATAAAATCATGATGACTTGCTAGTGATGACAGATCATAGTTGTTATTGTCTAACAAACAGGAAGAATTGGTCATTTGCTAAGAAATAGCTCAGCAAACTTGCTTGTGGAGCAAAATAGAGCATTTGCAGCACACATAAGGAGATTTACAAGTTTCTGAGACAGCTTTTTAGCCAGATGACTTGAGCGTGACCTCACTGTTTTCTTCCCCAGTGTCTTTACCCTTTGAGTGCTGGCTTCTATTTTGGGCTGAGTCTTGTGTGACACCGAAGTTTGCTCTAGAAAAAATATTTAACTTTTGTTTTTGCGAGAGAGTAACCCTTTGGGGTGCTGAATATCTTTGAGCCCTGACAGCTTCCAGGCTAAATCCACAGGCACTCAACCACCAAATAACCTAAGAGTTAGGACACCTGGATTGTATTGTGGGCTGGATCACTGTAGATCTCGCTTACAAAAATAAAATTAATGATACCCACTTCTGCAGAGTGTTTTGAGCTTTATAATCAGAGCTCTGTATCATCACTTAGTTGTACTGTATTTATTTTTACTTGAATGGTGCCGTCGGTGTCGGTGGGACTTGCCAAAATGTGTTTGCTGAGGCCTTGAGCCGGCAATACCAGACCTGATGATCCTCTTCCCAACAGCCTTGCTTGTTTAGAGAAATTTTTTTGACACGCACAAATAAAGGCACTTAAAAAACACCTGATTTCCATATATAGAGTCTTTGGGAAAATACCACCCTATCAGTTATGTGGGTTTTTTTCAAACGCTGCCTTTTATTTCTCTGTCTAAAGGGGCTCATTTAATACTGTGAGTAATGTTCTGAGTAATACCGGGCTTTGTGGGAGATTTGAGGGATTTTCTTGAAGTTAATGTGTGAATGGGTTTCTATTAGATGGAGATTTATTATTGAACTAGCCAGGCCCAAAGGAATTTCAAGGCCACCTCAAAAGCTGAAAACAGGACCTGCTGTGGGAGTGAGGCAGTTCTACAATAACAGGGCCTCAACAAGACATAAATCAACAGACCTATTAGCAGTGAGACTCGGGCGCGTGGACAGCTCGTGAACATAGACAATATCCAATCAGCTAATGCATGCTTGGAGCGTGGACGCATGATCAGGAAATAACTGCATATATAAGGAGGCTTGTTTCTGTAATAAATGGCTTCGCTTGAATTCATATTGGATTGTGTGGAGTCCACGATTTTTTGCCCTCGCAGGGCTTGGCACAAATGAGGCACTTAACTGAGTTCCTTATTTTTTTATCCATTGTCTGCTAACCGGTTTGTCATTGTTTCATTTATTTGCCTTTTCCTTGGGGAAGGAAGGATGGCAACTCGGTGTGTGCTGAAAGCCATCTTGGTGGATCTCAGCAGCACGCTTCGTGTTGAAGACTCGGCTGTGCCAGGCGTGCAGGAAGCTCTTAAAAGGCAAGCGACTTTTTTCGATTCCCTCCGATATGTTATGTCAGCGCTGTTTGCAGAAAGACACTTGTTTAAGTAAACGGGCCTGAAGCTTCTGCCTTTTTATGATGTCATGGATAAGCAAATCCATGGCCAAATTCTGCTTTTATTTACACCTGTGTTAATACCAAGAGAAGTCAGCAAAGACAGTGGAAAGTTGTCATGTATCACCTGAGCTCCCCCGCAGCTTTCTGGAGTTGCTCTCTAGCTCTTTTCTAAGCCTTTTCTAGGTAGAAAAAGACAATATTCAGAGTGTTTCAGAGAGAATAGCTTGGCCTGGTGAGCAAGGTGTCCTTTGCAGAGTTCTCGTTTCGTTTGGTCTTTCAGCCAAGGCTTTGCTTTATTATTTTTAAAGATTCTTTCTGCTAGGTAAACTACCTCGGTCATTTTTTAATTTTGAGAAACAGCCCATCTTTTGTAGGAATTTCAGCACGTTAATAAAGAGGACAGTTAAGTACCTCATTCTCTTCTCATGAAAAGGTGCCTAAACTGAGGTGCAGTAAAATGACTTCATCTGGCCGAGTCAGTGGCAAAATAGGATACACAGCCCCAGGGGTCTTTGTACTGTGGTCCTGACACTGTTTTCGTGGAGATGTCTTGCAATGGATGAGGAAAACCACAAAATGATATGTGCTATCATGATGAGGGAGGACACTTTAAGATGCTGGGACAGTAACAATTACTCAAGGGTGAGGTTGAATTAAGGATGGGACGCTTTTACTGTAGTTGTATTACTTAGATTTTTATAAAGCTAGACTGTAGCTCAGAGGAAAAGTTCACAGCAGAATTAGGAAACTGCATTTCTTTTCACAAAGAATTATGTGGAAATAATAGTCTCTTAAAGATGTACAATTGCAAGGGTGTGTGATGCTTCAGGGAAAACTTGTGCCAGGTGAGAGTTGGCATTCTCAAAAATCCATCTTTTTTCTTAGAGGTTTGAAAAAGCCCCTATTTCCTCATGTTCTTTTCTGCTGATCCGTGTCATTGCCCTTCCTAAAGAGAAGCCGAAATGATTGGGGTGCAGCTTAGGGAACAAATGGATAGATTCTATTTTTAGGGTTATTTCTCAATAGCGAGGTCCATAGGAAAAAAAAAATTATTTTATTAGTAACTGGGGGATTTTTTAGTAGTTTGTACTTGTGAAAGGTCATTGTATCTGACAAACAAGATAAAGAAGTGGCAGGTGCAAGCAAGTCTCCAGTGTTGACCAACTTTATCCTGATGTTCTCCATGCAGTGGTGATGCCAGTGTTTGTTACTATAGCAACAAAACTAAAGTGATGGTGGGAGAATAATTAAAGGGAATGCCGTTGAAATTGTCACTTAAAATTATTTGATTATTTGGTAGCATGTACTGTCAGCATAGGACAATAATGTGGTTTTGTGTGATGTTGGTGTTCCTCAGTAAAGAGAGAAATGGCTGCAAAAGCTGACAAAAAAAAAATCACCATGCAGGTAACATGGGCTCCTAGAGCATCTTGCATCTCTGAATGAGCCACAGCTGCTGTGAAATTCACCCAGAATGTGGAGTTCAATATATTAATTTAACATCAAGCTTCTTTTGTTTATTTATTTTGATTCAAGCTGCTGTTGATCCAGAACACAGGGCTGGTTTCTTTATTATCCAGTTTGAATTAAAAGGCTTTTCCAACTAGTTGTTTTTTATCATAGGTGTGTTTGTTACACACATAGGTGTGTTTGTAGGGAGAAAACATGAATAAGTGGCATGGAAGACCTACCTCAGAACTTCAAGAACAAGTACGTGAGATCACAGTATAACAGTATGTTTGGGATTGGAAGGGACCTCAAAAGATCATCTAGTCCAATCCCCCTGCTGGAGCAGGAACGCCTAGGTGAGGTCGCACAGGAACATGTCCAGGTGGGTTTTGAATGTCTCCAGAGAAGGAGACTCCACAACCTCCCTGGGCAGCCTGTTCCAGTGTTCTGTCACCCTTATTGAGAAGAAGTTTTTTCTCAAATTTCAGTGGAACCTCTTGTGTTCCAGCTTGATCCCATTACCCCTTGTCCTCTCCCAAACTGAGAGGTCCTTTTCTGGGGAGAGGGGACACTTCTGCTCCTGCTGAGGTCTGTGGAAAACCTAGGCAGGCACCTAGATGGGGAGCCAATTTTTGTGCTGTACCAGTAGAAAACATTTGCTATTAAAAAATAAGGACAAGTCACCAAAGGTGATAGAAATAAGCTTCATTGGTGCTACAGGTGCATTTCAAGCTCCCTGTAAATTGAAGAGGAGTTTCATAAAAGAAGCATTGCTTGAATGTTAACTTTGCTGGTAAAAGGTTTCACCCAGGGAATCAGGAAAGGTAGAGGCAGGTTTATTCAAGCATAAATTATTATCTGGCTCAGCCAACAAGGGTGGAGATGGTGCTTAGGGCTCATGTTTTTCTGTCTGCACAAGACACATTGAAATGAGTTTCCCCTTGATGAGGGTTTCTCAGCAGGTATGAGGATTGAATGATTTATTTTTTTTTAAACTGAAGTAACAAGTCTGTGACTGAATAGGGCCAGTAGAGAAAGATTGATACAGCACTGGGAAGTAAAATAGCACAGAGCAGCTCCTGGAAGGCACCAGAGACTTATAAGTGAGTAAATATTTTGTAGCAGCTATTTATTTTTGAAAATTGTAATAATTACTGGGGTACTTGTAGACCATTCCCATTACACAAGTGACAAGGGATGACCTGGAGTAGGAATTGGCGTTCAGTTGTTTGGTTGTGTTACCATTAGACTCAAACAACTGAAAAGCACTTGGAAAAATATTAAAATGACTTGTTCAGATGCCTGTCCAAGAGGAGCTGGTGTGCCCAATCTTTTGTATTTTACTCTCTTCTCTTCCTTTTGCTTATTTTCTCTTTTCTGGCAAACACTTTCTCAGTGTTGATGTTGCCAACATTATGCTTTTTGGCTCATTGACACATTTATCCAGCCCATCCATCCTTCACACGATCCTTTTTATAAGAATATTTTCCTTTGTCACTGTATTTATTATTTATGATTTGTATTGCAGGAGCAATCTCAGATCCATGTCTTGTTCTGCCATAAACATGACCCTCACATCCAAGACCTTCAGTCTGTATTTCAGACCTAATAATCATCCTTTACAAAGTAGCAATTAATTAGTCCTCACAGTGCCCCAGGCAGACAATTTGTAGTATCTCCTTAATAGCAAAGGGAGAAAAGGAGAGGTTAGTGCTGATGAGACACACTGGAGATGAGTACCAGAGCCAAGAAAGATAACTACATCTTCTGATTGTTGTTGCGAAGCCTCATTGTCACAAGCCAATGTATCACTAACAAGCTGAAAAGGAATACACTGGATAATTAATATATTTTTCTATCATTTTTTTTTTCAAAACTAGGTTGAGACAATTACAGGTGGGATTGGAAAATGTCAGTCCCCACAGCAAGGCGCTTGCTGTCAACACCATGTCTCAAAGAGATGCACTGAGATGGTTCCTCTCCTCCTTTGCTTGCAGGGAGTTAGATTCTGCCATGCTGCGGAGGTTGGAGAAAAGGATTTTGGTCGATCTCCCAAGTAAAGAGGCAAAAACGGGTGATGATCTAGCACTGGCAACAACGGAGGAGTGGAGCTAAGAATGGACCTGGACTACAGCTTGCTGGGCCAGGTGGGACAGCACGGCAGCAGGGATGATGCCCACTTGCTGGGTGGGAACCGTATGGAAGAGTGACAGCCAGGTGGCCTAAAAGGCCACCAGCATCCTGGCTTGTGTCACCATTAGTGTGACCAGCAGGACCAGGACAGTGACTATCCCCTGGACTGGGCACTTGGGAGGCCAAACCTCAAATCCTGGGGTCAGTTTTGGGCCCTGCACGACAAGAAAGCCCTTGAGGAGCTGGAGTGAGTTCAGAGAAGGGAATGGAGCTGGGGAAGGGGCTGGAGCACAAGTGTGATGGGGAGTGGCTGAGGGACCTGGGGGGTTCAGCCTGGAGAACAGGAGGCTGAGGGGAGACCTCCTCATTTTTTGCAACTACCTGAAAGGAGGTTGGAGATGGGGGGAGTTAGATTCTGCTCCCAAGGAACAAGCGACAGGACGAGAAGAAATAGCTTCAAGTTGCGCCAGGGGAGATTGAGGTTGGATCTTGGGAACAATTTCTTCCCGGAATGGGCTGTTGGGCATTGGAGCAGGCTGCCCAGGGCAGTGGTGGAGTCACTATCCCTGGAGGGGGTTAAACAGACGCAGAGATGAGGTTCTTAGGGACAGGGGTTAGTGTCAGTGCTGGGTTAATGGTTGGACTCGATGATCTTGAGGGTCTCTTCCAACCAAAATGATTCTATGATACATCACCGACAGCAGCGGCAGCATATCACGGCAGAAGGGTTGGGACAGCAACTCTGCACCAGCAATTGCCACACACAGAGCTGGGGGAAGGACCTCAGCTCAGCTGGAAGCTCCAGCCAAAGGGACACCAGGGAGACACAGGGCTGAGTGGTTCCCAGGCATGTACCTGGCTGTGGAAATCACACAGTTCTGCTTAAAAATTGTGTCTCCTGCTCCTCTCTGGAGCTGGGCCAGCTTGTCATCCTTAAATACAGGGAGACTTCCAGCAACATTCTATTTTATCCCTCTTCTCATCAAGCTGGGAGCACTTCCAATTCATCAAGGTGATGAACAGTTAATTGTGTAGGGAGGGTTTGTCACAGCTCCATTGCTGCGGGAGAAAAGAGCGTTTAGACAGCAAAGAGATTAATTAGATATCAGGCTTTCTTCATTTACCCCTTTGTCACATCCTAAATTCTTTGAAAATCTCTTACAGCTTACCCAGTCAGCCCTTTTTACATCTGTCCACAGAGACAATTCTGCTCAGTTTTCTTTTCATAAACGTTAATATAGTTATTTTATTCACAGAAAAACTGGGAACAGATGCAGAAAGGTGGATTTTATTTGACCTATGGAATATTGCCCTATAGAAAGAAAATACCCAGTATTTTCCTTGCTCCTACAAAGTCCTGTGGGCATTTACAAGAACAAGCAACATAATGTTGAGGGAAGAGTTACACATAAAAATATATACGTCTATGTGTATATATACACACATCTATTTCAGACAGGAATAGACTTTACAAATATATATATATATATATATATGCTTTTAAATGCCATTCCTGCCCGATTTGTAAGCCTGTCGTGTCATTCTGATCCCGTCGCAGGAAATGGATGGGTACTCCAGCTCCAACATAAAACTCGTGTGCAAGGAAGCGGCTATGAGACCAGTGAGGAAAATTTTGAATGCTCTTGAAAATCATCAGCCAGGTACTGAGTAGAAAATCCTATCTGGGAAATGCTGATCTACGGCTCTAATTCTTGAAATTATAACATTAACCCCAGTAGGTGGAGCTCTTTTATCTGCTTAGAAAAGTTTGAAACTACATTTCTAAAACATCTACTTGTGAGTATTTCTGAAAATCAGAAGCTGTCAGTATCTGTGCTCTGTGCACAAACAGAATTTTTTCTTGATCTCACAAGGTTTATTCTGTTGTTTTCACATATTAACTCTTGCATTAGGCAGGGACATAAAATAATGTATTTTGGAAATAATAACAGTATTTAATCAATTCCCTTCTCTTTAGGTAACAGTAACTTACCTGTGATCCAATTAGACACGATCACAACAGCAGGCTTCCTTGATATGATCGCCCACACCAAGCTATCAGTAAAAAACTTCAGCCAGAAGTACAAGGCTTGGCAAAGAGAATTCGAGTCAGTTTGAAAAAAAAAAAAAAAAAAGATTAAAAACTTCCAAGACTTTCACTACTCAAAATGGCATTGCCTCGTCTCCAGAGCATCAAACGGTGAAGGAGAAGGAAGTGCCGTTGTTTCCAGAAAAGAAAATGTCAGGGGAAAATCTATCTTTACTTTGAAAATTTAAGGCAGGTGGGGAGTGGTGCTTTGTTTTTTCTTTGCCATTTTCAAAAAAACATTCTTCATGGAAATAATGTGTCCTGGTTTTGCTAAAAAACAAGTTTCTCTTTTAGTGAATTTTGCCTGTCAGCTAAAGCCTTCATATTAGCTGCATTTTCCTGGAGAACCAGACACATGTTTTGGTAAACATAGCAATGGAATGCAAACATTGATAAGCACAGATGGACATCTCGCGAGAGGGGCAACGAGAAACAGGTGACCAAGAAACTGACCAACTGTGTATAACATTCCATTCACATGAATACTTCATATAAAAGTGGGAGATCATGAGGATCTTGTCCGTTCTACTTATGGCCGACATTAGGAGAGGACCTTGCTAGTCGTCCCTGCAAACTGAGGCCTAGTGACAGACTGAATCCAGCTCCGGTTGGCTGCAGAGTCCAATCCAGGACTTTGGTTGCCGGCTCTGCAGTTGCTGAGACTTTCAAGATTGGTTTTGTATATTTTGTATTATTTTCTCTATTCTTATTAGTAGCATTAGTAAAACATTTTTAATTTTTTCCAACTCTCTTCTCTCTGTCCTTCTTTCCCTCCCGATCGCCTGTCCTTAGTGGGAAGGGGGGAGAGGGAGGGGCAAAAGGGGGAAGTGGGGGGAAGAGGAGGTTAACAATACATCTGCCAGGGTTTTATTGTCACCCTGCAATCTAAGCCTCAACAGCTAATTGGCGCCCAACGTGGGGCGAGAGAAAGGGGTAAATTTGGAGATTTTTGGCTTCTCTAGTGCTCTGATGTACCTTTCAGTTTTCTTGGCACCATGCCAACTCATAGAGTTGTGATACTTGCGCGTCTGTTTGCTTCAGACATTATTTAGTGGTATTAAGGCAAAGTGAATTACATTGATTTAAAGATGTTATGGCATAAGTTGTATCAGTTATTTTCTACATTGTGTTCGGTGATTCCTTATCTGTGCTGGGCCTTCTTCATAAATCGAAGTATTCATTATATAACAACAAGAAATTGGACAGTGGTTATGATGATCCTGTGTGGTTTGGCACTGGTTTATTTCATTATACTGCAGCCGTTAATGAATTTCTACTCATTTCTGCTTTACCTTGAAAAGCCTCCGGGAGAGATTAAAGAGCAGTACGGCTCTGTGTTTGCTAATTGGTCGAGCAAATCCTTAGAAAGGTTGACTAACAATACTTTCATTTTTTCGCTAGGACAGTTAGCAAATGTTTTAGAGAGCTTTGAATATCCTTGGAGCTTTGATAGAACTATCATGGTGCTATTTGGTTTGCTGAATGTGTGTCATTTTGTGCTACTGTTAAGAGAAATGAGGTTCAATAGGAGGTTTGCGTCTCTTTTTAGTCCTGAGATTTGCGGTGCGTCTTTGGAAGCTTTAGCAAAAAGCACTCCGAGCCACTCAAGAAAGAACAAAACAGCGAAAACTGCCGCTGCAGCCACTGCCCCCCCAACCGCGGCTTCACAGGCTGAAGCTACAGCTCCTACGCAGAGTTCCTCTGCCAAGGTCGCTGCAGATAACATTACTTCTCCAGCCTCAAAGGCTAACAAGGCAGCCCCCCCTTCTTCACACACTGGGCACTGTTGCTGCTGTAACCACAGCAATCACTGTGACAGTCATTCAGACTCTGGAAATGAATCAAATGATGGTGAACCCATATCAGCATCAGTTCCTGGTTGTAAGAAAGTCACTAGAAAGACTACCCGTGCAGCAGGTGATGGCACAGGGCCAACATCAACCCAAGGGGCATCATCAGCGCAGGGAGGAGATGAAGTGACCACCACTCGGTCCCTTTCTCCAGGTGAGCTGAGAGATCTGTGAAAAGACTCTTGTCGTCGTGAAGGCGAGAATATTTTAACCTGGCTGCTCCGATGCTGGGACAATGGAGCAGAAACAATTGAATTGGAAGGTGGTGAAGCCAGGCAGCTGGGATCTCTGTCAAAAGATTCCACCATTGATAGGGCAATTTCAAGAGAGTCTAATGCCACTACCCTCTGGACCCGACTCCTGGCAGCTATGAAAGTAAGATTTCCCTACGAGGAAGACTGTATATCCAAGTTAGGGAAATGGAATACTATGGAGAGAGGTATTCAGTTCCTGAGAGAATTAGCTGTGCGAGAGATCATCTATTTTGGACCAAACAGCCAAGAGGGGACAGACCCAGATAGAATCAATTGTACACAACCTCTGTGGCACAGATTTGTACAAAGCGCACCACCTGCATATGCTAAGTCATTGGCAGGAATGGTCTGGTCATCTGGAGGTGTACAAGATATTACTGAAGTGATTGAGCAGCTCCGAGACTTTGAGGACAGCCTTGCTGGTTCTCTACGGGCTTGTGTCTCTGCTGTGGAGAAATTGTGTGAAAAATCTGATGATCGGTTTGAAAAACTGTTGCAAGAAATCAAAGAACTCAGAGAAGACACGTACCATTCACGACCTGTATGAACCTATGATTCAGCTATTAGGAAAAGGCGTTTCCAATCTCGAGAGAGAGGACAGAGGCAGCCCACAAAAAGAGGTTCACTGTGGTTCTTCCTACATGAGCAGGGAGAAAACATGAATAAGTGGCATGGAAGACCTACCTCAGAACTTCAAGAACAAGTACGTGAGATCACAGTATCACAGTATGTTTGGGATTGGAAGGGACCTCAAAAGATCATCTAGTCCAATCCCCCTGCTGGAGCAGGAACACCTAGGTGAGGTCGCACAGGAACATGTCCAGGTGGGTTTTGAATGTCTCCAGAGAAGGAGACTCCACAACCTCCCTGGGCAGCCTGTTCCAGTGCTCTGTCACCCTCACTGAGAAGAAGTTTTTTCTCACATTTCAGTGGAACCTCTTGTGTTCCAGCTTGATCCCATTACCCCTTGTCCTATCATTGTTTGCCACCGAGAAGAGCCTGGCTCTGTCCTCGTGGCACTCACCCTTTATATATTTATAAGCATTAATAAGGTCACCCCTCAGTCTCCTCCAAACTAAAGAGCCCCAGCTCCCTCAGCCTTTCTTCATAAGGGAGGTGCTCCACTCCCTTAATCATCTTTGTTGCCCTACGCTGGACCCTCTCCAGCAGTTCCCTGTCCTTCTGGAACTGAGGGGCCCAGAACTGGACACAATATTCCAGATGGGGTCTCACCAGGGCGGAGTAGAGGGGAAGGAGGACCTCTCTCGATCTACTAACCACCCCCCTTGTAATACACCCCAGGATGCCATTGGCCTTCCTGGCCACAAGGACACAGTTCTGGCTCGTGGTCATCCTGTTGTCCACCAGGACCCCCAGGTCCCTTTCCCCTACACTGCTCTCTAATATGTAATTTCCCAACCTATACTGGAACCTGGGGTTGTTTCTGCCCAGATGCAGGACTCTACACTTTCCCTTGTTAAATTTCATCAGGTTATTCCCCACCCAACTCTCCAGCCTGTCCAGGTCCCGCTGGATGGCAGCACAGCCTTCTGGCGTGTCAGCCACTCCTCCCAGCTTAGTGTCATCAGCAAACTTGCTGATAGTATACTCAATTCCCTCGTCTAAATCGTTAATGAATATATTGAATAATATTGGCCCCAGTGTGGACGGGTTTTGAGAGATAAAGATTTGTTGCTGAATTAGTCAGGCTCAAAGGAATCTCAAGGCCTCTTAGAGAAGCTGAGAACAGAATCTGCTGTGAGAGAGAGGGGTGTTCCTCAATCACTGGGGTCCTGGCGTGGCCTGAATCATCGGACGTATCATCAGTGAGACTCCAGCGCATGGACAGCCCACGATACTCATTTAGCGAATCCATGCTTGGAGCGTGGACGCGTGATTAGAATATAGTTACGTATATAAGGAGACTTGTTTCTGTAATAAATGGCTTTAGCGTGATTCACATTGAATCAACTTGTTTTGCTGAGTCCCTATCTCGTTCCTACAAATGGTGACTCCGATGTGATACTCTGAACTGCGTACCACCGAGGTCGGGGAAAAGCCTGGAGTGGCCCAGCCAGAGGCGGATCAGCTGGACTGAAGACCGGGCGGAGGCGTACGGACGTTCCGCATTTTTTTTGAAGAAGTCACCGTAAAGGGTGAGCGGCTGGGAGCGGGAGGAGGGAAGAGTGAAGTTATGGGGCAAAATATATCCTCTGAGGAAGAAGCCATAGTTAAACTCCTCCTGCATATTCTCTCTATGAAAGGACTTAAATATGAAGAAAGTAACATCCGTAGACTGTTGGTTTGGTGTAGAACTAACGGCTACCCGATAGAAGCTGAAAAAGCTTTAAAAATTGAACTTTGGAACGATATAGGGCAGAAGTTATGGGATAAGGATAGCGACGGAGATAAAAAAGCTAAATCACTAGCGACTACTTGGAAGCTTATATTGTCCGCTTTGAAAGAACTTAAGGCCGAATGGGCTGCGGTTTCTGGAATTTTTACAGCGTTACAGCCTGATAAGAACTCTAAAAATAACTGTGAAGCTTATCCAGTTTGTGTCTTTGACCCCCTCCCTCCCCCAACCCCTGTCGTACCATCAGCACCCCCGATGATACAGCAGTCTGGGGCGGGGGGAGGAAAATCACTTGGCAGATGGGCCCCCATACCATCACACGACCCTAAAGAGACCAAGCAGTCCAAGGAACTGGAGTCAGATAATTTGTCAAAAGAACTGTTGATAGCTGAGAATGCTAAAGTCGTAAATAAGTGTAATATCAGTCCTGTTACTGAGTCGTGTCCGCCTTTACCGCCTCCTACCCCTCTAACTCCTACGCCGGAGGAGAAGGAGTCGCCGAGAAAGAACTGGGTTAAAGAACTATGTGAAAAAATAGATCAGCTACAACTGAAAGAATCCAGCACTCGGAAAGGCGATTATCTTGATGGTGACGAGAAGGGGGGTGCAACGGGGGGTGCATTGGGGAGTTCAGGCTCTACGAATGATTATGACGTTAAAAGACATTGGCGAGGGATTATCAGAAATGCGATGATAGAAGGTGAAATAACAAGTGCATACCCAGTCATTTACCAGCAAGACGGACAGGGTAATCAGAACCCTGGGTGGGCTGGGTTGCGTTGGGAGGAGATAAAAGAGGCTAGAAGTATGCAGCAGTATGGATTGCATGGAAAATATACACAAGGCTTTATTAATACTCTTTTTGATGGGCAAATACTAACTCCTTACGATTGTCGTCAGCTGGCTACATTGCTACTAACACCAATGCAAAAAAAAAAAAAAAAAAAAAAGGGGAAGTAGGGGAAACACCACAAAACCAATTGTCAAAAGCATTGTATGTGATGAAATACTTTGCAAGTATGACCCAAAACCATGCTAAATCAGAAATAGCCTACATTAGTTATGGTCAAATCACTAGTCAATGAAAAAGGCCTCATCAATTGATAACCTGGGGAAAGGGTTATGCTTGTGTCATTACAGACCAAGGATCAAAATGGATTCCTGCGAAATGGATCAAGCCATGGCTGAACAAAGATAACAAAGATTCAACAGATGCAGAAGGGCAGGAGGGAGATAAGTTGTGAGAATTGTCTTAAATGCAAACCATGAATTCCTATTCAGTGTTATAGATGCTCCTAGACCCAGTAGTCTAAAAGCTTATTAGTAAACAAATAAGGTACCTTCTATAGAGAATGCTAATTTGAATAGATAGTAAGAGTTCCAAAAGGGTGATATTACTATTAGATAATCTATGCATAGATAAGATAAAAGTATAAGATATTTCTACCATGGTAACTTAACTTAGCATCTGATAAGGTTTTAAAAGAAGTATTAAGATTAAGCTATAGATCTTTTAAGTATAAGTTTAAATATAAGATTATAAGTTAACAAGTTTATAAGTTAAATATAAGTTTAAGTTTTAGGATATTAACTCAATAATTAGCATATGCTGATGATATTAAGTACATTACTCCATAAACTGCGCAGTTATAGATATTTAGGAGGTTAAGAGAAAATATTGTATTAACTTGTCTGGTTATTTTGAATCTATTAAAATAGTGTGTTAATAAGGTTGTCATAGTAGAATTAAGGTTTTAAGAATAAGCAGGTAGTTGTTTAATCTTATTAAGTAAGGTTTAACTGCATTATATGTAATTGTAATTATGTTGTTAATCACGTGTTCTGTGTTGCAGTATATTTCAAAAATGATTCGCCGTGCGGTTGATGGGGCCTGACTAATTCAAGAAAAAGAAAGGGGGAAGTGTGGATGGGTTTTGAGAGATAAAGATTTGTTGCTGAATTAGTCAGGCTCAAAGGAATCTCAAGGCCTCTTAGAGAAGCTGAGAACAGAATCTGCTGTGAGAGAGAGGGGCGTTCCTCAATCACCAGGGTCCTGGCGTGGCGTGAATCATCGGACGTGTCATCAGTGAGACTCCAGCGCATGGACAGCCCACGATACTCATTTAGCGAATCCATGCTTGGAGCGTGGACGCGTGATTAGAATATAGTTACGTATATAAGGAGACTTGTTTCTGTAATAAATGGCTTAGCGTGATTCACATTGAATCGACTTGTTTTGCTGAGTCCCTATTTCGTTCCTACACCCCAGTACTGACCCCTGAGGCACTCCACTAGATACTGGCCTCCAACTAGACTCCGCACCACTGACTACCACTCTCTGGCTTCTCTCCTTAAGCCAGTTTGCAACCCACCTCACTACTCTGTTGTCTAGACCACACCTCCTCAACTTAGCTGTGAGGATGCTGTGGGAGACTGTGTCAAAGGCTTTACTGAAGTCAAGGTAGACCACATCCACCGCTCTGCCATCATCCATCCACCTTGTTACATTCTCATAAAAGGCTATGAGGTTGGTCAAGCATGACTTACCCTTGGTAAAGCCATGCTGACTGCCCCTAATAACCCTCTTATCCTTGATATGCCTTGAGATGGCACCAAGGATAAGCTGTTCCATTACTTTCCCAGGGACAGAAGTGAGGCTGACTGGTCTATAATTACCTGGGTCCTCCTTCTTGCCCTTTTTGAAGACTGGAGTGACATTTGCTTTCCTTCAATCCTCGGGCACCTCCCCCGTTTCCCAAGACTTGGCAAAGATGTTGGAGAGTGGTCCAGCAATGACTTCAGCCAGCTCCCTCAGCACCCGCGGATGCATCCCATCTGGACCCATGGATTTATGGATAAAAGGAAAAACTCCTAGGAAGGTGGCTGCTCCAGTTTACAAAAGGACCTGAAGAGATTCTGATGCTCTTGAAGGAACCTCTAATTCACACCCAGAGACTGTGCAAAACAGAAATTAGAGGTGCCCTGCCTCCAACCAGGTGGAGGAAAGGGATAACAGAGTTTATTGGACTGGACAAATACGATGGCCTGGTGCAAAACACCCCCAGGAGTACAAAGCTTTAGTGGACACTGGTGCTCAGTGCACGATAATTCCTTCTAATTATAAAGGAACGCAATCCATCAATATTGTTGGGGTGACTGGGGGATCCCAGGAACTGACTGTTGTAGAGGCTGAAATGAGCCTAACTGGAAAAAACTGGCAAAAGCATCCCATTGTGACTGGTCCAGATGCTCCGTGCATCCTTGGCATAGACTACCTCAAGAGAGGGTATTTTAAGGACCCAAAAGGGTATAGGTGGGCATTTGGTATAGCAGCTGTGGACACTGAGAAAATTGAACAGCTGTCTGATTTGCCTGGTCTTTCAGATGACCCTTCTGTTGTAGGACTGCTGATGGTTGATGATCAGCAGGTGCCAATTGCTACCACGACAGTGCATCGCCGGCAATATCGCACCAATCGAGACTCTTTGATTCCTATCCAGAAGTTGATCCGTCAATTGGAAAGCCAGGGTGTGATCAGTAAGACTCACTCACCTTTTAACAGCCCAATTTGGCCAGTGCGAAAGTCTAGTGACGAGTGGAGACTAACTGTAGACTATCGTGGCCTGAATGAAGTTACGCCACCACTGAGTGCTGCTGTGCCTGACATGCTAGAACTGCAATTTGAACTGGAATCAAAGGCAGCTAAGTGGTATGCTACAATTGACATTGCTAATGCATTTTTCTCTATTCCTGTAGCAGCAGAGTGCAGGCCGCAGTTTGCTTTCACCTGGAGGGGCATCCAGTACACGTGGAATCGCTTGCCCCAGGGGTGGAAACACAGTCCTACCATCTGCCATGGACTGATCCAGACCACGCTGGAGCAAGGTAAAGCTCCAGAACACTTGCAATATATTGATGACATCATCATATGGGGTGACACAGCGAAAGAAGTCTTCGAGAAAGGTGAGAGAATAATTCAGATTCTTTTGGATACTGGTTTTGCCATAAAACGAAGCAAGGTCAAGGGACCTGCACGAGAGATCCAGTTTTTAGGAATAAAATGGCAAGATGGCCGTCATCAGATCCCAGTGGATGTGATCAACAAAATTGCAGCAATGTCTCCACCTACTAATAAAAAGGAGACACAGACTTTCTTGGGCGTTGTAGGTTTCTGGAGAATGCATATTCCTGACTCCAGCCAGATTGTGAGCCCTCTCTATCGAGTGACTCGGAAAAAGAACCAATTTGAGTGGGGCCCTGAACAACGACAAGCCTTTGAACAAATTAAGCGTGAGATAACTCATGCAGTGGCCTTTGGACCAGTTCGGACTGGACTAGATGTTAAAAATGTGCTCTACACCGCAGCCGGAGATAATGGACTTACCTGGAGCCTCTGGCAGAAAGCACCAGGAGAAACCCGAGGTCGACCCTTAGGTTTTTGGAGTCGAGGATACAAAGGATCTGAGGCCAACTATACTCCAACTGAAAAAGAGATACTAGCAGCATATGAAGGAGTTCGAGCTGCTACAGAAGTGATCGGTACTGAAGCACAGCTCCTCCTGGCACCTCGACTGCCGGTGCTGAGCTGGATGTTCAAAGGGACGGTTCCCTCTCCACATCATGCAACCGAGGTTACATGGAGTAAATGGATTGCATTGATCACGCAACGAGCTCGGATTGGAAGTCCCAAGCACCCAGGGATCTTAGAAGTGATTACAGACTGGCCAGAAAGCAAAGACTTTGGGATGTCTCCAGATGAGGAGGAAGTAATACGTGCTGAAGAAGCACCACCGTATAATAGTCTTTCAGAGACTGATAAGCAGTATGCACTGTTCACAGATGGATCCTGTCGTCTTGTAGGAAAACATCAAAGGTGGAAAGCTGCTGTGTGGAGTCCCACGCGACAAGTTACAGAAGCCACTGAAGGACAAGGTGAATCTAGTCAATTTGCAGAAGTGAAAGCCATCCAGCTGGCTTTGGACATTGCTGAACGAGAGAAGTGGCCAGTACTTTATCTCTATACTGACTCATGGATGGTAGCAAATGCCTTGTGGGGGTGGCTACAGCAATGGAAGAAAAGCAACTGGCAGCGCAGAGGCAAACCCATTTGGGCTGCCACACTGTGGCAAGACATTGCTGCTCAGCTCGAGAGCCTGCCTGTGAAAGTTCGTCATGTAGATGCTCATGTGCCTAAAAGTCGAGCCACCGAGAAACATCTAAACAACCAACAAGCGGATCAAGCTGCTAAGATTCAAGTAGCTGAGGTGGACTTGGACTGGCAACATAAAGGTGAACTTTTCCTAGCTCGCTGGGCCCATGATGCTTCAGGGCATCAAGGTAGAGATGCAACATATAAATGGGCTCGCGATCAAGGGGCGGACTTGTTTATAGACACTATTTCACAGGTTGTTCATGAATGTGAAACTTGCGCCGAAATCAAACAAGCGAAACAGTTAAAACCTGTATGGTATGGGAGGCGATGGTTAAAGTATAAGTATGGAGAAGCTTGGCAGACTGATTATATTACACTTCCACAAACACGTCAAGGTAAGGGCTATGTACTTACAATGGTGGAAGCAACCACTGGATGGTTAGAAACATATGCTGTACCTCATGCTGCAGCCCAAAATGCTATCTTGGGCCTTGAAAAGCAAGTCCTTTGGCGACACGGTACGCCAGAAAGAATTGAATCAGACAATGGTACTCATTTCAAAAACAGTCTTATAGACAATTGGGCCAAAGAACATGGTATTGAGTGGGCATATCATATTCCATATCATGCACCAGCCTCTGGGAAAATTGAAAGGTACAATGGTTTGTTAAAAACTACACTAAAGGCACTTGGTGGTGGAACCTTTAAAAACTGGGATTTGCATTTAGCAAAAGCCACTTGGTTGGTCAACACTAGGGGATCAACCAATCGAGCCAGGTCTGCCCAATCAGAAATTCTTCGTACTGTGGAAGGAGATAAAGTCCCTGTAGTACACATGAAAAATAGGTTAGGAAAGGCAATCAGGGTTACTCCTGCCTCAGGCAAAGGCAAGCCCATTCGTGGGATTGTTTTTGCCCAGGGACCTGGCAGCACCTGGTGGGTGATGCTTAAGGATGGAGAAGTTCGGTGTGTACCTCAAGGGGATTTGATTCTAGGTGAAAATATTCAATACTGAACTGCATGATGTGAATTGCCGCAGTAACAGTGTTTAATAAGTGTCTTTCAGATCAAGACAGTGATGATGAAACCGGAGCTAGCTTCTTCAAGTGGTGCCTGACAACTTCTTCGAAGTTGATGTCTTTAACCCACAAACAGTGTTCATGAGATGCACTTGTACCATTTTTCCTGCCCTGGGAGACTGTCGTGACAAAATGAACTGAAAGAACTTTTCAAAGGATGGTCCACTGATTAAGATTAATTACTCCTGTGTATATATGTACATATGTATACATATATATTAGTAGCAATTAATTAGATTGTATTGATAGATTGTATTGATAAGGTTTAAGTATTCAGTGAATGGCATATTGTAAGGGGTGGAATGTCCTGGTTTTGCTAAAAAACAAGTTTCTCTTTTAGTGAATTTTGCCTGTCAGCTAAAGCCTTCATATTAGCTGCATTTTCCTGGAGAACCAGATACATGTTTTGGTAAACATAGCAATGGAATGCAAACTTATTGATAAGCACGGATGGACATCTCGCGAGAGGGGCAACGAGAAACCGGTGACCAAGAAACTGACTAACTGTGTATAACATTCCATTCACGTGAATACTTCATATAAAAGTGGGAGATCACGAGGATCTCATCTCCCTTTTCCTTCTTTTCCCTTCTGCTTATGGCCGACATTAGGAGAGGACCTTGCTAGTCGTCCCTGCAAACTGAGGCCTAGTGAGAGACTACTATGAAGATGGAATTTGTAATCTCCAGACTTTTCCTGGTCAAAGCAAAACAGGAGAAACTTGGTCTTGTCCTTTTTCAGTCCCAAAGAGACACATGGGTGTGAAAATAGGATTCTGTGGCCAATTTCCTTTTGCTGTTTGTCCATCAGGCTGCGTGGTGCTCCGGTCACCATTCAGTTTGTGACGAACACAATGAAGGAGTCCAAGAGCGACCTGCTGGAGAGGCTGAGGAAACTGGGGTTTGACATTGTGGAAAATGAGATCTTCACCTCTCTCATAGCAGCCAGAAATATGCTGGAGAAAAATCAGGTGCAGCCTCTCCTCTTGGTGGACGATAAAGCCTTGCCTGATTTCGCAGGTGAGGTGGTTGTTGCATTAAGATGATTAATTTAACAGAAGTTAAGCCCCATGCAAGGCAGCTGGGTTGAACTCCTGAGTGATGCAAATAACCTCACGTCAGCACTATAAGTCTGATTGTGCTCAACAGCCAGCCTGTTTCACAGATTCACGAATAGTATAATATATACTATAGGTCTGAGCGCACTAATGTTGAATTCGCATATTTACATTCTCGAATAGCACAGGCCAGTCATAATCATTGAATCTACGCACTGCACAGATTCACAAATAGTCACTGCACAGATTCACAAATAGTATCACATATACCCTAGGTCTGGGTGCAATCAATGAGAAATTCTCACAACTAGATCCACAAATAAGGAGGTTTATTAAAGCAAGAGGTGCAAGTTATTTTAGATGCTGTTGATAAATATGCTGTCTGCAAAAACATACTTTAGTTGCAAAAATACACTTTAGTTGAAATAAGATGTTAGTTGCAAGAAATAAGTATTGGTATCAGATATATATAAATTCTAAGATGACTATATAGTGCTATTAATGTGACTGCAAATACAAGCTTGAAGTCTAAACTTGGTATAACTAAGTGCACAAATCTTACCCAAGAGCATCCTCCTGAAGGTGGGAGAAGATAGGTTCAGCCTGTCGACTGGTCCTAAAAGTCCTATTATACTGTTCCCTTGACTTCTCAG
The DNA here is from genome assembly GCF_036013475.1 of Columba livia. Taxonomy (NCBI): domain Eukaryota; kingdom Metazoa; phylum Chordata; class Aves; order Columbiformes; family Columbidae; genus Columba; species Columba livia. The sequence continues at coordinate 10,693,712 of NC_088641.1, read as the reverse complement.
TGATGGTGTCTTCCCCCCACTCTTTCTCAATTGTTAGGGTATTTTATACTATTTTCTACATTTAGGTGGAGCTTGAGTGGCTCTAGTCATACATACCTTTGTTATGGATTGGTTTAGAAATCCTCACTTCAATTTTTAAGGTAAAAACCTTACTACGCATGCATGAAGGTAGGCCGGAGGCAAGTATCCTTTGAGATGGAGGTGTGTTTTGGTATTATAATGAGATTATAATGAGCAAAGTTCATCTGTTGGACAAATTCCTGGCTCAGTAACTAGCGTTTTGGACAGAAATGAACATTTATCCTTTTTAATTGACAGCAGCTATACCTTCTCTTCAAAACTGGCAGCACCTTGTTAAGAGGGCCCAACAATGATATCTTCATATTACTCTGTCCCCCGTATCTTTTAATTGATACTACGTGGAGCTGTAAATGAACATTAAACAGTCTGAAGTCATTGTTTCTTGAGGAGTAGTGGAAACAGCAGTCAAGGCCTTCAAATATTCAGGAATTTTGGGTAAAACTCAATACTTTTTATTAATTTCCAGTGTAAAAAAAAGTGATGCTTATCACTAGATCACCGGAGATTTATTGCACCTACCAGTGCTGATTTGTTTTATATCAAGGATGTGTCAATTTGTTAGAAATCAGGTTTTCCTCAGCTATTGTACAGAGGTTTTGCTCATATAGAGCTGAAAAGCCAATGTGGAGGTACACGTAGGAGGTTATTTCTCTCTTAATAAATTATTATTAAATGTAAAATCTCCAGGTAGTTATGGTCACTTATCTTATATTGAACATTTAGGTCTCACTCCATGTATTAATAATTACATTATTAATACTTTGATACCTTTATTGGTGACAGAAGTTTCATTGCTCCGACTTCTCTGGATTGTCATCTCTAAAGACCCGGTTAAAACTTGCTTTACTTTCCCATTTCTCTCCCTCAACAATAAAGGGAGTAGAAAATGTTATACTCTAACTTGGACACGTATGGCAGGTGCCTGAAGCTGGGACAGTTAGTCTCGGCTTAACCACATCATTGTTTTAAGAGTGGTGAAGATGCCCACATTTTTAACATACTCAGAGTTTAAAATTGTGTATTGTGTGTTCAGACTTCAAATAAAAATTAAGGTAGCAAAAATGTGGATGGCTTAAAACTGTTCCCTGCCCCTTGCCTTATGAACTGAAATCCTTATGACTGTGTAATTTAAGTAGGTTCTAAGACATTCTAGACATTTCCTGTTAAATTTGAGTGCCGTAGCCTAGTTGGTAATCTTCAGAAAGATAAGTGTCCAGGAGAAAAGCCTCTGTGGGCTCTGAGAGCAATGAAACCTGGTAATCTGTTCCACTGTCCTGGTTTTGTTAAAAACAAGTTTCTCCTTTAGTGATTTTGCCTGTCAGCTAAAGCCTTCATATTAGCTGCATTTTCCTGGAGAACCAGACACATGTTTTGGTAAACCTAGCAATGGAATGCAAACTTATTGATAAGCATGGATGGACATCTCCCGAGAGGGGCGACGAGAAACAAGTGACCAAGAAACTGACCAACTGTGTATAGCATTCCATTCACGTGAATACTTCATATAAAAGCAGGAGATCACGAGGATCTCGTCCCTTTTCCTTTTTGCCTTTTCCTTCTGCTTATGGCCAATATTAGGAGAGAACCTTGCTAGTCGTCCCTGCAAACTGAGGCCTAGTGACAGACTGAATCCAGTTCCGGTTGGCTGCAGAGTCTAATCCAGGACTTTGGTTGCCGTCTCTGCAGTTGCTGAGACTTTCAAGATTGGTTTTGTATATTTTGTATTATTTTCTCTATTCTTATTAGTAGCATTAGTAAAACGTTGTTAATTTTTCCAACTCTCTTCTCTCTGTCCTTCTTTCCCTCCCTATCGCCTGTCCTTAGTGGGAAGGGGGGAGAGGGAGAGGCAAAAGGGGGAAGTGGGGGGGAGAGGAGGTTAACAATACATCTGCCAGGGTTTTATTGTCACCCCGCAATCTAAATTCTCGACATCCACCTAACATCGTATCCAGAGAAACACGTCCCCAGTGATATTCTGTATTTGTGTTATCAGAAAGGCTTTCTTGGGTCAGAAACAGAAGAGGCAGCAGCTATCTCACCAAAGGTGGTTAAATCAATTTAATCTCTGTGTATTTGGGATCTTTCCATCGGTTTTACAGGAGTTATTGCTAATTTTGTAAAAGATGGCAAAGACAGAGATATCGATGGAGCACATTAGTGGCACTATCTGTGTTGCTTGGATCTAAGATGGATTGTTTTGTTTCTTTTTGCTGCAAGTGGTTTGGCTCACATTTTCTCAGCGCTGCTCTCAAAACATTTAAGTATGACGGAGAATATTTTAAATTCCTGTTAACAGCTGCTATTGAGCTATTCTTGACTAATCTTTCTGTAAAGTTGGTCACAGATGGCTGAATGTAATCTATTTTTTGTTGAAGGACCCAGATGCTTTTAGGTGGTGTCACAAATCCACGTTCGCGTCTCTGAGTGTATGTTTCGCTGTCTGAAGGAGGTACAGCAGGAGACATCAGACATTCTCTGGAAAGCCAGGAGCTCTAGTTATCCCAGTAAAGGTGTGGAGGATGTGCTATGTGAAGGCAGAACAAAAACCCCAGCAAGTGCAGGATGCATCTTATATTTAACCTATCCTAAATAAAACTTTCTGCTATTCCTGTTTCTCCTGTAGATGCTTCTCTGCTTCAATTGCTGGTTCTATTTAGAGGTGGCACCGCCACGTAAAAACAGTTGTGTTCCTCCAGACAAGTGCAGGACAAAGGAGGCTCAAGCTCTTCTTGAGGGGACTAATCCACATTAAAAAAAAAGACTTTCCAGAAGAGACAAAACTTATTTAGTGTAACAACTTGTAGGTCGTGCTGCAGTGCATCATAACTAAACTGATATGTAGAACAAGTCAGGCTTTATACCCTAAGTGGAGTTTTCTGTGACTAAAGGGAATAGAAAAACTGGATGGAATTCACTAATCTTCCTGCTTTACTGTCTTACAAAGCAGATGAATATATGCAGAAAGAAATTCTCAGATAACAAATAGTTTAAAAAATTATTTATATGGTCTGCTGCATTTCTGTGGAAGCAAGGAGAGAATCACTGTTAAACAGTCGCCGTTAAGACTGTCAGCTGGAGAGTTGTGTTCATCACGATGGATGGCAGAGTCTGGATAGATCGACACCTTTTCCATAGATGCTTTCCTCATTTCTAAAAGACCTCAAGACCTTTTAAGACCTTAGTTCTAAAGACCTAAAACTAGTCTAGGTGATATGTCTGTGTCAGAAAATGGTAATTTTTTGTTTTAAAGCGATTCATTGCACTTGTTGACTATCTACTGCTAAGTATGAATAAGTATGAATAAAATTCTCTTTGTTCAGAGTAATATTTTGATTTTGCAGGGATAGCCACTGATGACCCCAACGCAGTGGTGGTAGGACTGGCTCCTGAGCATTTCCACTATAAGATGATGAACAGAGCGTTTCAGTAAGTCAGATCCTCATGGCTGGGTCTGTCTTCTGCTGGGCTCTGTGGATTTGGGGCCTTAACCATGAACTTCAGGCAGTCCGGCTCTTGTTTTCATCTGTAAATAACCTATACAAGTGCAGTCGTGGGTGTCATTGAGTTGAAAAAGTTAGCAGTGCTTCAAGAGGAAATACACAAAAACAAGGATGTTGGGATGTTTTGGGGAGACAGCTTCTATGTTCAAACTCCAGCTTTGAGAGACAAAGTATTATAGGGAAGGAAATCCAGTTTTTAGGGCAGATTATTCCTTATCTACCTCATGCAGGATATATGGCAATATCTTCTGAAGCATCTTGTGCTTTGGGAGTGGCCAGCACAATATGCTAGGCTTGGTGAATTGTGGATCAAATCTGGTCTGTCATATTTCTAAAGCTCTTTGTTTTGTGTGTTGATTAAGGGGTAAATCAGATAAAATTTATCTCTGACTGTCCACGAGCCAGGCTGCAGTAGTGTGTGAAAGCAGCCCTGTGGAGAAGGACTTGGGCATGCTGGTGGATGAGAGATTGGACATGAGCTGGCAACGTGCGCTTGCAGCCAAAAAGCCAATCGTATCTTGGGCTGCATCACAAGGAATGTGGGCAGCAGGTTGAGGGAGGTGACTCTGCCCCTCTGCTCTGCTCTGTTGAGACCCTACTGCAGCGCTGCATCCAGCTCTGGGGTCCTCAGCACAGGACAGATATGGACCTGTTGGAGAGGGGCCAGAGGAGCCACAGAAATGATCCAAGGCTGGAACAGCTCTGCTGGGAGGACAGGCTGAGAGAGTTGGGGGTGTTCAACCTGGAGAAGAGAAGGTCTCTGGGGAGACCTTATTGTAGCCTTTCTGTACTTAAAAGTGGCCTGTGAGAAAGATGGGGACAGACTTTAGCAGGGCCTGTTGCGATAAGACAAGGGGTAACTAAAGGAAGGGAGATTCAGGCTGGACATGAGGAAGAAATGTTTTACGCTGAGGGTGGTGAGAGCCTGGCCCAGGTTGCCCAGAGAGGTGGTATATGCCCCATCCCTGGAGACATCCCAGGCCAGGCTAGATGGGGCTCTGAGCGACCTGATCTGGTTGAAGATGTCCCTGCCCATGGCAGGGATGGGACTGGATGAGCTTTGAAGGTCCCTTCAATCCAAACTATTCTGTGATTCTATGAGGTGCATTACCATGCATCCTTCTCTCTAGTTCTCAGATCTGCTCAACAGAGCACTCTTGCTTTTAGCTTGAAAAAAATCTTTAGCTTCAATGGCTTGAACATGAGAGGACATCTGGTAACACTGGTTAATTCCAGGCTGTGCTACAATATATGCAATGAGTCTTTTCCACTCTTTGCTTCTGGGATGATACCCACCACACAATTTTTCACCTTGGAATTTGAAAAAGCTCATCTCAAGCACCTTAATCTGTCTTTACAATCACTAAATCCAAAGAGGGAGTATCAATTACTGCTCACCAGTATCTTATGGAGGCTCCTTGGAGTAGGAAGCCAATGCTGTCTTTATCTGCATGCCAGTTCCATGTCATAAGAACATGTATTGACCCAAACTGATTCTCTGGCAGCCTCATTACTGCATGTTGCCAGTGGCATTGATTTTAGAGTTTTACAGCACACTCATGAGGGGACTCTAATTGCACAACTTAACCCATCATGTATTCCAGTGCTTACATCATTGAGTGGGCTCTATCTGATCTTTAATGTCTCACTGACTTGTTCTGGGTTTTTCCCCCAGTCCTTTATTGAGGGTAAATTGTTTCGCTGGTGTCAGTTTTATTTGGTCCAATGGAAATACTGACTACTGGCCACATTCTCTTCTTGAGCCTTATGCCATGTCCATATCCCTTGTCCTTTAAGTCACTTGGGATTTGCATCGCTCATAGCAAAATTTTTAAAGTGAATCTGATTAAATGCAGATATCTACAGCGCCAATGCCTGTATCTGAGCTGGTGACCTGGGCTCCTGAGGGAGAGAGGAGGTGTTTGTAAGGCATCATTCATTTTTCCAAACTCTTTTCAGTGGTGCCTGATGATAGGATGAGGGGAAACGGGCACAGACTGAAGCACAGAAGGTTCGATCTGAATACGAGGAGAAACTTCTTTACTTTGAGGGTGCCAGAACCCTGGAACAGGCTGCCCAGAGAGGTTGTGGAATCTCCTTCTCTGGAGACATTCAAAACCCACCTGGACATGTTCCTGTGTGACCTCACCTAGGCGTTCCTGCTCCAGCAGGGGGATTGGACTAGATGATCTTTTGAGGTCCCTTCCAATCCCAAACATACTGTGATACTGTGATCTCACGTACTTGTTCTTGAAGTTCTTGAACACACAATACACAATTTTAAACTCTGAGTATGTTAAAAATGTGGGCATCTTCACCACTCTTAAAACAATGATGTGGTTAAGCCGAGACTAACTGTCCCAGCTTCAGGCACCTGCCATACGTGTCCAAGTTAGAGTATAACATTTTCTACTCCCTTTATTGTTGAGGGAGAGAAATGGGAAAGTAAAGCAAGTTTTAACCGGGTCTTTAGAGATGACAATCCAGAGAAGTCGGAGCAATGAAACTTCTGTCACCAATAAAGGTATCAAAGTATTAATAATGTAATTATTAATACATGGAGTGAGACCTAAATGTTCAATATAAGATAAGTGACCATAACTACCTGGAGATTTTACATTTAATAATAATTTATTAAGAGAGAAATAACCTCCTACGTGTACCTCCACATTGGCTTTTCAGCTCTATATGAGCAAAACCTCTGTACAATAGCTGAGGAAAACCTGATTTCTAACAAATTGACACATCCTTGATATAAAACAAATCAGCACTGGTAGGTGCAATAAATCTCCGGTGATCTAGTGATAAGCATCACTTTTTTTTACACTGGAAATTAATAAAAAGTATTGAGTTTTACCCAAAATTCCTGAATATTTGAAGGCCTTGACTGCTGTTTCCACTACTCCTCAAGAAACAATGACTTCAGACTGTTTAATGTTCATTTACAGCTCCACGTAGTATCAATTAAAAGATACGGGGGACAGAGTAATATGAAGATATCATTGTTGGGCCCTCTTAACAAGGTGCTGCCAGTTTTGAAGAGAAGGTATAGCTGCTGTCAATTAAAAAGGATAAATGTTCATTTCTGTCCAAAACGCTAGTTACTGAGCCAGGAATTTGTCCAACAGATGAACTTTGCTCATTATAATCTCATTATAATACCAAAACACACCTCCATCTCAAAGGATACTTGCCTCCGGCCTACCTTCATGCATGCGTAGTAAGGTTTTTACCTTAAAAATTGAAGTGAGGATTTCTAAACCAATCCATAACAAAGGTATGTATGACTAGAGCCACTCAAGCTCCACCTAAATGTAGAAAATAGTATAAAATACCCTAACAATTGAGAAAGAGTGGGGGGAAGACACCATCACTGAGAAGTCAAGGGAACAGTATAATAGGACTTTTAGGACCAGTCGACAGGCTGAACCTATCTTCTCCCACCTTCAGGAGGATGCTCTTGGGTAAGATTTGTGCACTTAGTTATACCAAGTTTAGACTTCAAGCTTGTATTTGCAGTCACATTAATAGCACTATATAGTCATCTTAGAATTTATATATATCTGATACCAATACTTATTTCTTGCAACTAACATCTTATTTCAACTAAAGTGTATTTTTGCAACTAAAGTATGTTTTTGCAGACAGCATATTTATCAACAGCATCTAAAATAACTTGCACCTCTTGCTTTAATAAACCTCCTTATTTGTGGATCTAGTTGTGAGAATTTCTCATTGATTGCACCCAGACCTAGGGTATATGTGATACTATTTGTGAATCTGTGCAGTGACTATTTGTGAATCTGTGCAGTGCGTAGATTCAATGATTATGACTGGCCTGTGCTATTCGAGAATGTAAATATGCGAATTCAACATTAGTGCGCTCAGACCTATAGTATATATTATACTATTCGTGAATCTGTGAAACAGGCTGGCTGTTGAGCACAATCAGACTTATAGTGCTGACGTGAGGTTATTTGCATCACTCAGGAGTTCAACCCAGCTGCCTTGCATGGGGCTTAACTTCTGTTAAATTAATCATCTTAATGCAACAACCACCTCACCTGCGAAATCAGGCAAGGCTTTATCGTCCACCAAGAGGAGAGGCTGCACCTGATTTTTCTCCAGCATATTTCTGGCTGCTATGAGAGAGGTGAAGATCTCATTTTCCACAATGTCAAACCCCAGTTTCCTCAGCCTCTCCAGCAGGTCGCTCTTGGACTCCTTCATTGTGTTCGTCACAAACTGAATGGTGACCGGAGCACCACGCAGCCTGATGGACAAACAGCAAAAGGAAATTGGCCACAGAATCCTATTTTCACACCCATGTGTCTCTTTGGGACTGAAAAAGGACAAGACCAAGTTTCTCCTGTTTTGCTTTGACCAGGAAAAGTCTGGAGATTACAAATTCCATCTTCATAGTAGTCTCTCACTAGGCCTCAGTTTGCAGGGACGACTAGCAAGGTCCTCTCCTAATGTCGGCCATAAGCAGAAGGGAAAAGAAGGAAAAGGGAGATGAGATCCTCGTGATCTCCCACTTTTATATGAAGTATTCACGTGAATGGAATGTTATACACAGTTAGTCAGTTTCTTGGTCACCGGTTTCTCGTTGCCCCTCTCGCGAGATGTCCATCCGTGCTTATCAATAAGTTTGCATTCCATTGCTATGTTTACCAAAACATGTATCTGGTTCTCCAGGAAAATGCAGCTAATATGAAGGCTTTAGCTGACAGGCAAAATTCACTAAAAGAGAAACTTGTTTTTTAGCAAAACCAGGACATTCCACCCCTTACAATATGCCATTCACTGAATACTTAAACCTTATCAATACAATCTATCAATACAATCTAATTAATTGCTACTAATATATATGTATACATATGTACATATATACACAGGAGTAATTAATCTTAATCAGTGGACCATCCTTTGAAAAGTTCTTTCAGTTCATTTTGTCACGACAGTCTCCCAGGGCAGGAAAAATGGTACAAGTGCATCTCATGAACACTGTTTGTGGGTTAAAGACATCAACTTCGAAGAAGTTGTCAGGCACCACTTGAAGAAGCTAGCTCCGGTTTCATCATCACTGTCTTGATCTGAAAGACACTTATTAAACACTGTTACTGCGGCAATTCACATCATGCAGTTCAGTATTGAATATTTTCACCTAGAATCAAATCCCCTTGAGGTACACACCGAACTTCTCCATCCTTAAGCATCACCCACCAGGTGCTGCCAGGTCCCTGGGCAAAAACAATCCCACGAATGGGCTTGCCTTTGCCTGAGGCAGGAGTAACCCTGATTGCCTTTCCTAACCTATTTTTCATGTGTACTACAGGGACTTTATCTCCTTCCACAGTACGAAGAATTTCTGATTGGGCAGACCTGGCTCGATTGGTTGATCCCCTAGTGTTGACCAACCAAGTGGCTTTTGCTAAATGCAAATCCCAGTTTTTAAAGGTTCCACCACCAAGTGCCTTTAGTGTAGTTTTTAACAAACCATTGTACCTTTCAATTTTCCCAGAGGCTGGTGCATGATATGGAATATGATATGCCCACTCAATACCATGTTCTTTGGCCCAATTGTCTATAAGACTGTTTTTGAAATGAGTACCATTGTCTGATTCAATTCTTTCTGGCGTACCGTGTCGCCAAAGGACTTGCTTTTCAAGGCCCAAGATAGCATTTTGGGCTGCAGCATGAGGTACAGCATATGTTTCTAACCATCCAGTGGTTGCTTCCACCATTGTAAGTACATAGCCCTTACCTTGACGTGTTTGTGGAAGTGTAATATAATCAGTCTGCCAAGCTTCTCCATACTTATACTTTAACCATCGCCTCCCATACCATACAGGTTTTAACTGTTTCGCTTGTTTGATTTCGGCGCAAGTTTCACATTCATGAACAACCTGTGAAATAGTGTCTATAAACAAGTCCGCCCCTTGATCGCGAGCCCATTTATATGTTGCATCTCTACCTTGATGCCCTGAAGCATCATGGGCCCAGCGAGCTAGGAAAAGTTCACCTTTATGTTGCCAGTCCAAGTCCACCTCAGCTACTTGAATCTTAGCAGCTTGATCCGCTTGTTGGTTGTTTAGATGTTTCTCGGTGGCTCGACTTTTAGGCCACATGAGCATCTACATGACGAACTTTCACAGGCAGGCTCTCGAGCTGAGCAGCAATGTCTTGCCACAGTGTGGCAGCCCAAATGGGTTTGCCCTCTGCGCTGCCAGTTGCTTTTCTTACATTGCTGTAGCCACCCCCACAAGGCATTTGCTACCATCCATGAGTCAGTATAGAGATAAAGTACTGGCCACCTTCTCTCGTTCAGCAATGTCCAAAGCCAGCTGGATGGCTTTCACTTCTGCAAATTGACTAGATTCACCTTGTCCTTCAGTGGCTTCTGTAACTTGTCGCATGGGACTCCACACAGCAGCTTTCTCACCTTTGATGTTTTCCTACCAAGACGACAGGATCCATCTGTGAACAGTGCCATACCTGCTTATCAGTCTCTGAAAGACTATTATACGGTGGTGCTTCTTCAGCACGTATTACTTCCTCCTCATCTGGAGACATCCCAAAGTCTTTGCTTTCTGGCCAGTCTGTAATCCACTTCTAAGATCCCTGGGTGCTTGGACTTCCAATCCGAGCTCGTTGCGTGATCAATGCAATCCATTTACTCCATGTAACCTCGGTTGCATGATTGTGGAGAGGGAACCGTCCCTTTGAACATCCAGCTCAGCAACCGGCAGTCGAAGGTGCCAGGAGGAGCTGTGCTTCAGTACCGATCACTTCTGTAGCAGCTCGAACTCCTTCATATGCTGCTAGTATCTCTTTTTCAGTTGGGAGTATAGTTGGCCTCAGATCCTTTGTATCCTCGACTCCAAAAACCTAAGGGTCGACCTCTGGGTTTCTCCTGGTGCTTTCTGCCAGAGCGTCCAGGTAAGTCTCATTTTCTCCGGCTGCGGTGTAGAGCACATTTTTAACATCTAGTCCAGTCCGAACTGGTCCAAAGGCCACTGCATGAGTTATCTCACGCTTAATTTGTTCAAAGGCTTGTCGTTGTTCAGGGCCCCACTCAAATTGGTTCTTTTTCCGAGTCACTCGATAGAGAGGGCTCACAATCTGGCTGGAGTCAGGATATGCATTCTCCAGAAACCTACAACGCCCAAGAAAGTCTGTGTCTCCTTTTTATTAGTAGGTGGAGACATTGCTGCAATTTTGTTGATCACATCCACTGGGATCTGATGACGGCCATCTTGCCATTTTATTCCTAAAAACTGGATCTCTCGTGCAGGTCCCTTGACCTTGCTTCGTTTTATGGCAAAACCAGTATCCAAAAGAATCTGAATTATTCTCTCACCTTTCTCGAAGACTTCTTTCGCTGTGTCCACCCCATATGATGATGTCATCAATATATTGCAAGTGTTCTGGAGCTTTACCTTGCTCCAGCGTGGTCTGGATCAGTCCATGCAGATGGTAGGACTGTGTTTCCACCCCTGGGCAAGCGATTCCACGTGTACTGGATGCCCCTCAGGTGAAAGCAAACTGCGGCCTGCACTCTGCTGCTACAGAATAGAGAAAATGCATTAGCAATGTCAATTGTAGCATACCACTTAGCTGCCTTTGATTCCAGTTCAAATTGCAGTTCTAGCATGTCAGGCACAGCAGCACTCAGTGGTGGCGTAACTTCAGTTCAGGCCACGATAGTCTACAGTTAGTATCACACTCGTCACTAGACTTTCGCACTGGCCAAATTGGGATGTTAAAAGGTGAGTGAGTCTTACTGATCACACCCTGGCTTTCCAATTGAAGGATCAACTTCTGGATAGGAATCATAAGAGTCTCGATTGGTGCGATATTGCCGGCGATGCACTGTCGTGGTAGCAATTGCACCTGCTGATCATCAACCATCAGCAGTCCTACAACAGAAGGGTCATCTGAAAAGATCAGGCAAATCAGACAGCTGTTCAATTTCTCAGTGTCCACAGCTGCTATACCAAATGCCCACCTATACCCTTTTGGGTCCTTAAAATACCCTCTCTTGAGGTAGTCTATGCCAAGGATGCACGGAGCATCTGGACCAGTCACAATGGGATGCTTTTGCCAGTTTTTTCCAGTTAGGTCTCATTTCAGCCTCTACAACAGTCAGTTCCTGGGATCCCCCAGTCACCCCAACAATATTGATGGATTGCGTTCCTTTATAATTAGAAGGAATTATCGTGCACTGAGCACCAGTGTCCACTAAAGCTTTGTACTCCTGGGGGGTGTTTTGCACCAGGGCCATCGTATTTTGTCCAGTCCAATAAACTCTGTTATCCCTTTCCTCCACCTGGTTGGATGCAGGGCACCTCTAATTTCTGTTTTGCACAGTCTCTGGGTGTGAATTAGAGGTTCCTTCAAGAGCATCAGAATCTCTTCAGGTCCTTTTGATAACTGGAGCAGCCACCTTCCTAGGATGTTTTTCCTTATATCCATAAATCCATGGGTCCAGATGGGATGCATCCGCGGGTGCTGAGGGAGCTGGCTGAAGTCATTGCTGGACCACTCTCCAACATCTTTGCCAAGTCTTGGGAAACGGGGGAGGTGCCGAGGATTGAAGGAAAGCAAATGTCACTCCAGTCTTCAAAAAAGGGCAAGAAGGAGGACCCAGGTAATTATAGACCAGTCAGCCTCACTTCTGTCCCTGGGAAAGTAATGGAACAGCTTATCCTTGGTGCCATCTCAAGGCATATCAAGGATAAGAGGGTTATTAGGGGCAGTCAGCATGGCTTTACCCAAGGGTAAGTCATGCTTGACCAACCTCATAGCCTTTTATGAGAATGTAATCAAGGTGGATGGATGATGGCAGAGCGGTGGATGTGGTAGACCTTGACTTCAGTAAAGCCTTTGAACAGTCTCCCACAGCATCCTACACGCTTAAGTTGAGGAGGTGTGGTCTAGACAACAGAGTAGTGAGGTGGGTTGCAAACTGGCTTAAGGAGAGAAGCCAGAGAGTGGTAGTCAGTGGTGCGGAGTCTAGTTGGAGGCCAGTATCTAGTGGAGTGCCTCAGGGGTCAGTACTGGGGTGTAGGAACGAAATAGGGACTCAGCAAAACAAGTCGATTCATGTGAATCACGCTAAGCATTTATTACAGAAACAAGTCTCCTTATATACGTAACTATATTCTAATCACGCGTCCACGCTCCAAGCATGGATTCGCTAAATGAGTATCGTGGGCTGTCCATGCGCTGGAGTCTCACTGATGACACGTCCGATGATTCACGCCACGCCAGGACCCTGGTGATTGAGGAACGCCCCTCTCTCTCACAGCAGATTCTGTTCTCAGCTTCTCTAAGAGGCCTTGAGATTCCTTTGAGCCTGACTAATTCAGCAACAAATCTTTATCTCTCAAAACCCATCCACACTTCCCCCCTTTCTTTTTCTTGAATTAGTCAGGCCCCATCAACCGCACGGACGAATCATTTTGAAATATACTGCAACACAGAACACGTGATTAACAACATAATTACAATTACATATAATGCAGTTAAACCTTACTTAATAAGATTAAACAACTACCTGCTTTATTCTTAAAACCTTAATTCTACTATGACAACCTTATTAACACACTATTTTAATAGATTCAAAATAACCAGACAAGTTAATACAATATTTTCTCTTAACCTCCTAAATATCTATAACTGCGCAGTTTATGGAGTAATGTACTTAATATCATCAGCATATGCTAATTATTGAGTTAATATCCTAAAACTTAAACTTATATTTAACTTATAAACTTGTTAACTTATAATCTTATATTTAAACTTATACTTAAAAGATCTATAGCTTAATCTTAATACTTCTTTTAAAACCTTATCAGATGCTAAGTTAAGTTACCATGGTAGAAATATCTTATACTTTTATCTTATCTATGCATAGATTATCTAATAGTAATATCACCCTTTTGGAACTCTTACTATCTATTCAAATAGCATTCCTCTATAGAAGGTACCTTATTTGTTTACTAATAAGCTTTTAGACTACTGGGTCTAGGAGCATCTATTAACACTGAATAGGAATTCATGGTTTGCATTTAAGACAATTCTCACAACTTATCTCCCTCCTGCCCTTCTGCATCTGTTGAATCTTTGTTATCTTTGTTCAGCCATGGCTTGATCCATTTCGCAGGAATCCATTTTGATCCTTGGTCTGTAATGACACAAGCATAACCCTTTCCCCAGGTTATCAATTGATGAGCCTTTTTCATTGACTAGTGATTTGACCATAACTAATGTAGGCTATTTCTGATTTAGCATGGTTTTGGGTCATACTTGCAAAGTATTTCATCACATACAATGCTTTTGACAATTGGTTTTGTGGTGTTTCCCTACTTCCCCTTTTTTTTTTTTTTTTTTTTTTGCATTGGTGTTAGTAGGCAATGTAGCCAGCTGACGACAATCGTAAGGAGTTAGTATTTGCCCATCAAAAAGAGTATTAATAAAGCCTTGTGTATATTTTCCATGCAATCCATACTGCTGCATACTTCTAGCCTCTTTTATCTCCCTCCCAACGCAACCCAGCCCACCCAGGGTTCTGATTACCCTGTCCGTCTTGCTGGTAAATGACTGGGTATGCACTTGTTATTTCACCTTCTATCATCGCATTTCTGATAATCCCTCGCCAATGTCTTTTAACGTCATAATCATTCGTAGAGCCTGAACTCCCCAATGCACCCCCCGTTGCACCCCCCCCTTCTCGTCACCATCAAGATAATCGCCTTTCCGAGTGCTGGATTCTTTCAGTTGTAGCTGATCTATTTTTTCACATAGTTCTTTAACCCAGTTCTTTCTCGGCGACTCCTTCTCCTCCGGCGTAGGAGTTAGAGGGGTAGGAGGCGGTAAAGGCGGACACGACTCAGTAACAGGACTGATATTACACTTATTTACGACTTTAGCATTCTCAGCTATCAACAGTTCTTTTGACAAATTATCTGACTCCAGTTCCTTGGACTGCTTGGTCTCTTTAGGGTCGTGTGATGGTATGGGGGCCCATCTGCCAAGTGATTTTCCTCCCCCCGCCCCAGACTGCTGTATCATCGGGGGTGCTGATGGTACGACAGGGTTGGGGGAGGGAGGGGGTCAAAGACACAAACTGGATAAGCTTCACAGTTATTTTTAGAGTTCTTATCAGGCTGTAACGCTGTAAAAATTCCAGAAACCGCAGCCCATTCGGCCTTAAGTTCTTTCAAAGCGGACAATATTAAGCTTCCAAGTAGTCGCTAGTGATTTAGCTTTTTTATCTCCGTCGCTATCCTTATCCCATAACTTCTTGCCCCTATATCGTTCCAAAAGTTCAATTTTTAAAGCTTTTTCAGCTTCTATCGGGTAGCCGTTAGTTCTACACCAAACCAACAGTCTACGGATGTTACTTTCTTCATATTTAAGTCCTTTCATAGAGAGAATATGCAGGAGGAGTTTAACTATGGCTTCTTCCTCAGAGGATATATTTTTGCCCCATAACTTCACTCTTCCCTCCTCCCGCTCCCAGCCGCTCACCCCTTTACGGTGACTTCTTCAAAAAAAA